>NC_092621.1:39663333-40007500 GCF_047663525.1 Anas platyrhynchos | reverse complement strand
GGAAAGGGAAGGAAAGGAATTCTGACAGCATCAGAAAAAAATTGGAAAACACTGTTCTAGAAAAACACATTGATCATGCTGGGGTCCCTAATCTCCAAAGTTTTTCTTTCAGTTCACATGTACTACATGACAGAAAGTCATTCAAGTGATCAGCTCTGTGTGATTTCCTAACAAAAACAGGTAGCAAACTGACAGTCATGATTTGAGGAAGACCAACAGGTGAACTGAAGACCTCTTTCTATTAATGAGTTAGAAGAATTCAACTCACAGTTCATTTTAAGAAATTGGGAACATTTCTGCTGTTGGTGTCTTTGATTTTAGCTTGAGTATCTCAACAACTTCAACCAAATAAGGAACGCATTAAAAACTTACTCTGATCCTGAATCCACCCAAAGGAGCCATTTTGCTTTTACTGATCTTCCAGAATTTTAAACCATTTTTATGTTCCTCCTTCTTACTAATGTTATTACTTGCAAAAAATGGCTCAAGAACAGAAAGAAAAGATAACATGGAATATTAGTACTTGAACCACAGTCCTTTATATCAGAAAGTCTATTCCTCAGGACCGTTTTGAGTGAAACACTGAAGTCCGTAATGTCTTACAAATTAGTGGGCTGTAATTTAGAACATTTTCCTTTTATGTACAAAAGTTCTACACTATAGCAGTTTTCTCACAAAAAACAACAACAACAACAACAACAACAACAAAAAAACGAAAAAAAAAACACCTGAATGTTTAATATTAGCAGAGGCAAGATGTCTAAGAGTCACGTCACAAGTCAGTGTTGATCACAGAGTCACAAGTCACTGTTGATCATTTGAGGCAATGAAAATCAGAGAATCTTCATGACTCACATTTTATGATAGAAGATAAACAAAGATATAGTTCTGCAGCAACCAAAAAGAATTATCAGAAACAGCACAATATGTCAGTGTTGGCTTATGGTAACTGTTTTAGGAGAACAAAGACCAAACCTTCTAACCTTCTTCCATTTCATGCTGTTGGTAAATGTCACCTGTACTCTGTACTGCAGGAACCTCACTATACAATTGAATTTCAAAAGTGATTTAAATATCTAGTCTTCCTGTCTACAGCAAATATGTTCTTAGAAAGAACAATAAACGGGAATGGGAATGGGAATAGATATGGGAATGGGAACAAACGGAAATGGGAACAGGAAAGGAAATGGGAATGGGAACGGGAAAGCAGTATAAAGGCACAGAGATGAATATAGAGGGCCTGGCAGATGAAGTGCATTTGTTCTCTACTCTCTAAATTTGACTGTAAATATCTCTGTTGAGTACGATGCCACTGCATAAAGAGGTCTACAAGACATATGTTAAACTTCTTGAATTAAAATGAATTAATATGGATTTTTAGACCACACCGTGGATCACTGTCCTCTCAACACCTGGCTCCTCCTGCTGTCTTCTGCTTTTTTGTGGATTCCTTTGAATGAAGAGTATCTGTATGTCCTCCTTTCAACAAACAGCAGTGTGGCCTAGAGGTACTTTTCTCTGGGACAGTGAAGAGACAACAACACTGCATTTACTGCTTTCAGTAAACATTCCATTCCCCTGAAAAATGACCTGCTTCCCTCATAAAAGTGGATATACAACAATTTCAGTGGAAACAACCTCATGATGAATGGCAATGAGACCTAGCAGCAGAGGACTTCCTCTGCGGGGTTATAAGAAAAAACAACCTGAAAAAACCAGCTCCTGTATAGAAGAAGATACAAGCAGGTGGGAACATGAGATGTTGGAGCACAGGCAAAAATATATGTTCCCTTCATGTTAAAGAGAATCAACTGGGAAAGGCTGACACCCTGAAGAGTACACTTCAATTACAGTAAGTTAGGTCTCCTTAGTCTAGTGTATTTCAAGCTGCAGATTAGTAGGTCATATGCAAAATAAATTTTAAAGCCCCCTTTTTAGGACTCTTTAAAAAAATGGAAATTTGTTTTTGTTAAGAATTCTGATCTTAAAGAGATAGTGGAGATAGAAGTTATCATTCTAAGGATAAGTTATTGGACATATTAAATTTTCCACATTTCAAACTAAGAAAGAAAAAATGGATTAACCAGCAGAACAAATTTCCTGAAAACATGGAGACTAAACAGAAATTTAAATAAAGCTCTAATTTCCATTGGAAATGATGTGAAATGTATGAAAAAAAGAACACACACATATTAAGAAATATCTGAAACTGAAACATGAAGGAATTTCACAAAATATTTCTAAAGATTCTGTGATGAAAGATATCCTATTTTCTCACTGAAATTTATTTTTTAAAAAAGTATGGAACTTCAAGTTTGGAATTCTCTTGGGCTAAAGTAGGGGAAATTTTCTTCCTTAAGCACTGAATAAAAGCACAGTTTTTCTCTTTTCCTTCTCCTTCTCCTTCTCCTTCTCCTTCTCCTTCTCCTTCTCCTTCTCCTTCTCCTTCTCCTTCTCCTTCTCCTTCTCCTTCTCCTTCTCCTCCCTTTCTCTTTCCTTTTTCTTTTTCTCTTATACACCTACATTTAATTACAGGAAAAATAAATATGTCTTCTTATAAAGTTTCCTAATAGTGATTTTTTTTTTTTCACTTTTCCTAAGGAATATCTAATTAATAATAGCTTTTGGTGCAAAGTTGATCTTTATGATCTTACCATGAAAAAAAAGGGAGAAAGATGTCTTGGATCCATTAAAAATGTTGAAGTGGCAAATTTAATAAAGTGACATTCTAGTTTTGTTCAAGACATGCTAGAAGATTAAACAGCAAAGCAGAACTTTCTTCATTGCTTTGGCTGATCTTGTAGATATAGAAGATAGCATTCTGGCATCTTCCCTCTTCATAAATATATATATTTTTCGAAGTCTTGCTTAATATGTGAGGAGATAATACACACTCCCCTCAATAACATCACAGTCTTTCAGCCTCATGGCACATGATTTTATAGTGAACACTGGGAGGACTTGAAAGATCTGGTCCATAGCCAGCTTCTTAAATTATTTAGTCACTTTTCTGCAGAGTTTTTTAGTATTGAAGTTGTACAATGTACTAGAGATTTATAATGATTATGATTTATAATAATAACCCAATTTCAAAATGTAAGTTTGTTATAGGTTTTTTAACTTATTGTTATCAAAATGCTTTGAAGTTCTCTAAATGGTACACTTCCATTCAATGAACTGCATATAATCTATTTCTAACTTTTCCTTCATGAATTCTTATTTCCTTTTATTTATTTATTTATTTTTAGATTACTACACTTTTATTCGAGATAAAGAAAATATATCCACAAAATATCAGTGTAATCTGAAAACAATTCCCTACCATCCTTTTATGGGAAGCTTAAGGGATTTTCTGTTTTAATTATGGTTTTCACTATAGACAATCACACCATACGTCAGAAATATGACAAGAGTCTCTGCTGATTTTTCTTTTTTCCATTAGAATTGCAAATAAGACACAGTGGTGCAACTCCATGGGACTGAATGAATTTCTACTGCCTTTGAATCCACATATTTTTACACAGAATTACAATAAGAAGAGACAGAATATAAATGTAATTATTCCTTCATTCTATTCAAACAATGATAATTTCTCTGTGCTTCATATAAGGAATCCTTGAGAGGATTGGAAGGGAGCTTAAAGATCATCTAATTCCTGCATTCCTGCCTCCTCCCACACAGTTTTTTTTTTTTTTTTAATTATTATTAAAACCTTTACTGCTTATCCTATCACTACATCAAGCCCTGGCAAAAGGTCTCTCTCCTGTATGTCCCCTTCAGGTACTGGAAGGCTGCTCTAAGTTCTCCCTAGAGCCTTCTCTTCTCCAGGCTGAACAATCCCATCCGTATGCAGTACAGTACACCTGAAGTACCAGATGATCTTGAAGGTCTCTTCCAACCGTAATGATTCTATGATTCTATGTTTCAATGATTCTATAACTCCAAGTGAGGTTTCATGAGAGCTGAGTAAAGGGGGAGAATCACCTCTCTTGACCTGCTTACCATACTGGTTTTGATACAGATCAGATATGGTTGGCTTTCTGGGCTGCAAACACATATTGCTACCTCAAAATGGGGGTTATGTTTCCCCTCTTCCCATTAGTGTGAACTTAGAATTTCACTGGACTGCCACAAGCTCTCAAATACGATGGGCAGTGGCTTAGCAACTACATCTGCCAGTTCTCTCATGTCCTGCGGATGTATTTCGTCAAGTTCCATGGAATCGTGCACCTTTATGATCCTTAGATAGTCTTGAACATGATCTCTTACAGTGAGTTGTTCATCATTCTCCCAGTCACTGCCTTTGCTTGCTGGAGCTTGCACTATGTGGCTGTAGCTCTTGCTGGTGAAGACTGAGGCAAAAAACTTGTTGAGTACCTCAGACTTATAATCTGGGAGGCCGTGTCTCCTGTTTCCTTCAGAAGAGGGCCCACAATTTCCCTAGTCTTCCTTTTATCATTGATATATCTTTCTTGTGGCTCTTAATGGCCCTGGCCAAATTTAATTCTAAACAGGCTTTAGCTTTCTTAATCTGATCCCTGACAGAAATTCAGACAATTTCTCTGTATTCTTCCCAGGCTACCTGACCTTGCTTCCACCCTCCGTAAGCCTCCTTTTTCTGTTTGAGGCCAGGAGCTTCTTGCTCATCTATGCAGGCCTCCTGGTGTTTTTGCCCAACTTCCTCTTTGTTGGGAGTCATTGTTCCTGAGTTTGGAGGAGGTGATCCTTAAACATTAGCCAGCTTTCTTGGGCCCCTCTTCCCACCAGGGCTTTGTCCCATGGTACTTTACCAAGCAGGTTCCTGAAGAGGGCAAAGTCTGCTCTCCCATAGGCAAGGGTAGTGAGATTGCTGTGTTCCCTCCTTGATGCCCTCTGAATTAAACAGAATTAAACAGAATTTTCTAGGTTGGAAGAGACCTCAAGATCATTGAGTCCAACCTCTGACCTAACGCTAACAGTCCCCACTAAACCATATCCCTAAGCTCTACATCTAAACATCTTTTAAAGACTTCCAGGGATGGTGACTCCACCACTTCCCTAGGCAGCCTGTTCCAGTGCCTAACAACCCTTTCAGTAAAGAAGTTCTTCCTAACATCTAACCTAAAACTCCCCTGGCACAACTTAAGCCCATTCCCCCTCGTCCTGTCACCAGGCACGTGGGAGAACAGGCCAACCTCCACCTCACTACAGCCTCCTTTAAGGTACCTGTAGAGAGCGATAAGGTCGCCCCTGAGACTCCTCTTCTCCAGGCTGAACAAGCGCAGCTCCCTCAGCCGCTCCTCGTAGGACTTGTTCTCCAGGCCCCTCACCAGCTTCGTCGCCCTTCTCTGGACCCGCTCAAGCACCTCAATGTCCTTCTTGTAGCGAGGGGCCCAAAACTGAACACAGTACTCGAGGTGCGGCCTCACCAGAGCCGAGTACAGGGGGACGATCACCTCCCTAGCCCTGCTGGTCACACTGCTTCTTATGCAAGCCAGGATGCCGTTGGCCTTTTTGGCCACCTGAGCACACTGCTGGCTCATATTCAGCCGACTGTCCACCATCACTCCCAGGTCCTTCTCTGCCTGGCAGCTCTCCAACCACTCATCTCCCAGCGAATGCAAAACTCCACCATTTCATGGTCACTGCAGACGAGGCTGCCTTTGAGTTTCCCCTTCCCCACCAGACCCTACTTGCTGGTGAGAATGAGGTGAGCATTGCACCTCTCCTCATTGGCTCCTCTGTCACTTAGAGAAGGAAGTGTATCAGTGCATTCCAGGAGACATCCCACCACAACTGAAAAAAGGTGATGAGGTCATTGCCCTGCATGCATGAGTACATCTCTAACTTCTCAAGTCTATTCCCCATGCTACATGTGTTAACCTAAGGACATGCTACATGTGTTAGTATAAGGACAATTAATATGGGCCACTGATGAAGCTGACTCTCTCATTGGAGTGTCTGGAATTCCCTTGCGCTACTCTTCTGGTGCTCTCTTGTTGACCCATGACACTTCTCAAGGCTCTGGGCACCTATTACTGACACTGGTGTCAAACTGGGAGGAGCAGGATGGATTAAGGTTCTCTTCCCCTGGCAACTCTAGTTTCATGAGAGTTGCCAAGCTGGTGCCCCTCTTTACTGGCTTGGCAAGCCTGTGACTGAAGATGCTGTTCCCTTTTTTTGACAGATGGACCCCATCTGTCCCCAGCAGACCAGGTTTCTCAAAGTGAGTCTCATGGTCTAAGTAGCCAAACCCCTGCCTGTGGCACCAGTCCTGTAACCATCTGTTGATTTGCCAGACTTGACTTGCCCTTTCAATCCCCTTCCCTTTGACAGGGACTGATAAAAAGAACAACTACCTGGACTCCTGAGTCCTGTACTGCTGCCCCCAGGGAGCAGCATTACTTGCAGTTCTTCACTGGTGGTTGTTCTACACTATTTTCCCTGATTATGTTTATTGAATGGCTGTCCCTTGACGAAAGAGGTGGTTGCGTATAACATAGAAATGAGATGCTTCTATGCAGCTTTTAATTTGTAAAGTGCTTTGATGCAAGAGAACAGTAAAAATATAAAAGTATGCAATGTGAAAGCAATCTTGCAATCTTGCAAAAGATGCAAAAGAAACACCACAGGGGACAGAGAAGAGCCAAACTGCATGCACACTATCATCCTTTTTGCTCAAAGCAAAATATCCTAATATTTTCCTTATTAGAAACAAAGATACTTAAGTCTCATACATAGCCTAAAAGCTCTGCCACAGTGTATGCAGAGACAGATCAATCCAAAGGCAATCTTTAACAATTCTCATGTAAGGCTGCTCTGTTAAAGAAGAAATAATGTTTTATACGTTTCCTTATGAACATTAGACAAGAAATACATTTTTATGGCATTGAACTGAATTCCTTAAGGGCTTCATACTTGCAGGAGTAGATCTGATGGAGTAGTTAATATACTGTAAACTCAGCTGGGAGACTGCTGTTGAATATTGCAAGTCATTTTCCGTTAAGAAAGGAAATATTTGCCTAAGAAGTGACACAGTTTTAACTTAGTATTTCATTTTTCTCTTAAATTCAGCATTTAATTAAAAAAAAATCTCTGAGGATTAAAAACTACTATTGAATGATTCTATAAATAGTTGCACTTTGCAGTTGTACTTCCAGTTTGTGCAAGAAAGTGAAATGAGAAGACATCCTTGATAATACAGTCAAAAATATTTTGGCTTTATGTGGAGAAGAGCTATTAACCACTAGAATATTCACTTCAATAGTTTGGGGCTACATATAGGATAACTTTGGGTGCTTATGGTTAATCCTATTTTTTCACCTCTCAAAGCACTTCAACACATTTTCAGCTTTTGAGAAAATGAGAAATTAAGTGTTTCAGGGACTTAGATATTTAAATTAGGGAAAATAGCAATAAGCAGCCAAAAAACATCATCAAAGTCAGAACACAGGGAAGCCTATATTTCAGCCTGCTTCTCATTTAGGTTACTTCCAGTAGATAGCCTGTTTGTCATTAAGATGTCAAAACTACAAGAAGCTCAGTGAGTTTATAACTAAGACTAATTCGTTTGTAGTGAAATGTAGCTATCTTGTACATAAAATGTTGCATTCAACATTTTTCAGACTGAGGCAATATGTAGTCCTTGAAACTATAGCCATGGTAGGCTTTAAAAGAACAAACAACAACAACAACAACAAAATACCACAAACAACAGTAACACTGCATTAATATTGTATATCTGATATTTATAATGCTCAAGCCTCAGCTCTGTGGAAACTGCCTGTCTGCCTTGCCTTTCCCCTGAAATTTCAATGGACTTTTTGAGAGACGTGATAACGAGGCTTCAAAACTAATTTACACCCAAAGACACCTTTGCTTTATGGTGTGCGTCACAGTTCTTTCTGATCACAGTTCTTTCTGATCTGTTCTTAGCATGTCATTCCATTGTAGAAACACTTCCTGCAAGGCAGGATGTACAGAGCATTCTGTGCTCACAGTCTTGTTCCACTGCAGTACAATAAAGTCTGCTTGCTCAGACAATAAAGTCTGAGACTTAGACTCAGACTTAGGTTAGTGACACATCCAACTTTTCATGAGGTAGGACTATCATTAAGCTTTAAAACAAGGCAGATCCATCTTCCTACCTTTTGTCTGCTCAAGGATGTGCAAATATTGACATTGCAAAGGGTTACTGCAACATGATTTATATATATATAAATCTGTTTCTGCTATGTGAAATCAATTAGAAATGATAAACAATGAGGATAGAAAGCAGGCACACTACAACTTTTTGAATCTCACAAAATACAAAAGGACCTTTGGGGCAGATGAACAATTGCCCAACATGTAAGGACCTCTCTGAGATGATGGATTGGTGCCACACTAAGTAAAACTCAAGAAAACAGAGCTATATTTTGCCCTCCTTCACCTCCAGACATAGTTCTGTGACCTCTGGAAACAAGCTTTCAAATAAACTTGAAAACTTACAGCTGTGCTTAGTACACACACACACATTCTATCCATAGAGAATGAATCCATTCCTTCTCTTCATTGAGTGGGATTTTAAAATATTGGAAAAAAAAAAGTGTGATAAGATCAGCATTCAACTGCTGAGTCTGTTTTTGCCATGAATTAGGTATTTTTCGAAAGATTTAGATCAGACATCCAGTGCAAAACAGTGAGAAGATATGTTTTGTCTTGGAGAAGTCCCTAATTAATTAAAATAGACTTTTGACTTTATAGTTTGATTGCAGGGTGGACTGCACTATTAAATTCTGAACATAATTTGCATGTGCTACATTGATTTAGTGTCTAATAGACACAGTTCTATGTAACCTACTTAGATTTGATCTGAAAGAAAAAGCTATTAGCTATACACAATTAATGTCCCAATTATTCAGTATTCTCCTCATATCATTATTCAAAACTAGGTTAATATAATCAGAGGGGAGGGAGTACCCAATTTGCATATGAGCTGAAATATATTTGGGTAAAATTTTTTAAGCATATATATAATATTGGCATTTCACTTTGAGTATTCTTAGGAATACAATTGCATGTTAGACTGATGTTTTCAGACATGAGACAATGACATAGAAATTGTCACTACACAGCTTTACAGATTTCTTATTTTCCTGTGGTTTATTTAGTGCAGGGTGAACAGAAACAAACACCACCACAAAAAGGAGACTAATTGTAAAAAAAAACCACTTTCATTAAGAAAGAATTGAACATCTCAGTTGCTCAACTGAGCAACTCTCTAGCAACTAGTGTTTCATTCACTTGCTTTTCTTAAGAGTTTCCGATGATGACATAAATTGCATTTATTCTGTTTTTGCTATACTATTTGCCAAGATGACATCAGAATGCAGACAAGATAGATGGAAACTGTATAGGCAAATAGCGTGCAAAGGAATAAGAGATGTTTGAATAGGATTATGTTAAATATATTAACAATAAGACTACTGAGAACAGAGAAATAACTTCTCACAGATTAAGAGGAAACCTGACACTGTCAGATCTATTTCAGATGCAGCATTCGACTATGTGAACCTGAATATAAATCTGATTCTAGTATTTGTGGAAAACTACCTCACTTTCATTAGGAGCTCTAGGTTGAAGAAGTTCATGATCACGTTTATTTTTAAACAATACAATACTGTTTGGTCTAGAGTTCAGAGTTTATGTATTCTTGTTTTATTATTTGCATAACTACCGTGGGTGTGAATACATACCTTTAAATATTCTAAAGTACCCCTTCTCACTAAATCCTGATCGGATTACTGCAGCTAATCAGAGGAAAAGTATGAAATAGTAATTAGAATCTCAGTTGGCCTTGATGCCCCTTTCATGCTTTGATCTAAAATTCTAAATGATCTAAATCATCCTTTATTTGCTGCTCCTTACTGTAAAAAGCAATCTCTGCGTTCTGCTTTGGGGACTTCTGGGTACAAGGTCCATGCTCTTAGGTGACTGGCTGAAAACCCTCTGAGGGTGTCTACTGTCACCAGGTAAAGACCAGTCAGTGAGATCTACAAGGGTGTGGGCCTGAGAAAGCTCTAGAAGCTTCTAACCAGTGTGATTAGCTGCCCTTGACCCAAGGTGCCTGAAGCTTTTGATGCAGCTACCTCTTATTTAGGGAGGGTCTAACACCCTTTGGGCTAGTGCCCTTCAGAAGCCTATATTACAGCAAGGACAAAAGCACAGCTCCAAGAATACAACCAACAGACACAGCAGTGTGTGCAGGAGGATGAAAATAAGGGATCTTAGCTGAATTTGTACCAGCACAGTCTTTGGTATGGTGGTGGCAAACCACAGGGCAGTTTCCCCAGCAGGTGTTGAAGCAACTGTCCCTGCTAGGGTAGAGGCTTTGATGCAGATAGAGCTTAAGAGAGTTGTTGCAGCCTTCTTCATGTTGGTGATATCGTTTTGGGTTCTGTGACCATAGGACCTTGTTTGCAGGTCAATGTCTATCTGAGGAAGATGGCTTAAAGTGGCAGATGTGTTAATGTGGGCTTTAAAGTACAAGTGATGGGAGCAGAAGAGAGTAACCTGCAGGCAGGTGAGGCAGTGATGGATGACATTGACGGACAAAGGACCTGGAGTCATTTGACAGGAAAGGATCATAAAATTATCAAAACAATGCTTAAAGAGGGTCATCTCTAGCAGTTCTATTTAAGCAAGGAAGTTCCTTCAGGGCATCAATGAAGAAATCCCCTAAGTACTTATTGGGAAATCAGCATGCCAGGATGCCTCTCTGAAATGCCTGTACACTAATGCATGTTGCATATGGAATAAACATAATGAGCTAGATCTGTGTGCAGTTGCAAGCCTATGATGTTGGGATTGTGGAGAAGTGATGGGGTGGCTCCCATGACTGGAACGCTGCAGTGAAGGGATACAGTCTCTTTAGGGAAGACAGGCTGGGAAGATGAGGAGGTGATTCTGCTGTTTCTGTTAGAGAGTAGCTGGAACACATGGAACTTTACCTGCAAGTGGATGATGAGCCAGACCAGAGCTAATGTGTAAGGGCTGAAGAGAGCACAGGTAAGGGTGACATTGTAGTGGGTATCCATTACAGGCTGTGTGACCTGGAGAAACAAACAGATGAGGCCGTCTACAGACGGCTAGGAGCAAACTCATATTTGCAGACCCTGGACCACATGGAGATCTTCAATCACCCTGATATCTGCTGGACGGACAACACAGAAGAGCATAAGTAATCCAGGGGTTCCTGGAGATGACTGACAACTTTCTGAGAGAAGAACTAATGAGAAAAGGTGCTCTGGCAGACCTCATGCTCACCAGCGAGGTGGTACTTGTTGAGAAGGTGAAGGACAAAGGCAGCCTTAACTCCAGTGACTATGACATGGTGAAATTCAGGACTCTGAGAAGATGGAGCAAGGCAAAAAAACAAGATCAAAACCCTGACTTAAGACTAGCTGATTCTTTTCAGGAATCTCCCTAAATGAGGGTAAGGCCTGGAGGGAAGAGAAAGGTGGTTAACATTCAAAGATCATCTGCTCCAAGCTCAAGTGTGGTTCATCTTAATTATCAGGAAATGGCCATTGGGAATGGTCAGGGAAAAATGCTAGGAGACCTGCATGGATAACAAGTATCTACTGGCAAAACTCAAACATGAAAAGAAGTATAAAGAAGATAGAGGTAGACAGAAATGCAGAGACACTCCCAAAGTGTATGTAGATGCAGTTAGGAAGGCCAAAGCTCAGCAGAAATTGAATGTGGCAAGGTCAACAACAAGGGTTCTGCAACTACCCTGCTGACAGAAAGAAGGCTAGAAAAATATGGGCCCATTGTTGAATTGGTAGAGGCCCTGGTGGCACAGGGTCTGGAAAAGTCTGAGGTACTGACTGTCTTCTCTGCTTCAGTATTTATTAGCAAAACTAGCCTTGAAGAATCCCAGGGGCAACAGACCCGTGGGTAAAAACCTGGATGAAGAAAGATATATCCTTGGTGGGATACTTAAGCAAACTGGATTAGTCCATGGACACTAATGGGGTGTACCCACGAGTACTGTAGGAGTTGGCTGATGTCATTATGAGGGCACTCTTAATAATCTTTGGATGGTATGGTGACTGAGAAAAGTGCCTGAGTACTGGAGGAAGGCAAATGTCATTCCTATCTCCAAACAATACAAGAAGGAAGACCCAGGGACCTACAGCCCTGTCAGCCTCACTTCAATTCCTGAGAAAATTACAGAACATCTCGTCTTGAAAACCATTTCCAGGCACTTGACGGATAAGAAAGTCCTTCGAAATAGTCAGCATGGATTCAGTAAGGGGCAGTCATGTTTGACCAACTTGATAAGCTTCTACAGTTAAATAAACAGCCTGATGAATGAGAGAAAGAAGATGATATTGTCTACCTAGACTCCAGCAAGGCCTATGAAACAGTTTCCCTGAAGGTTCTCGTAGACCAGTTGATGTATGGACTGGGTAGTCATTCAGTGAGGTGGATTGAAAACTGAATGGCCAGGCTCAGTGGATAGAAACAGTGTCTCAAAGTCCAGCAAGAGTCCAGTAACTAGTGGTGTACCCCAGAGGTCTGTACTGTGTCTGGTCCTGTTTAATGTCTTAACTAATTATCTGGATGATGAGGCTCAGCAAGTTTGCTGATGACACAATACTGAGAGAAGCAGCTGATATGCCAGGGAGTTGTGCTGCCATCCTGAGGGACCTGGACAGGCTGGAGAAATTGGCTGATAGGAACCCCTCTCTGCAAGGATAAGTGAAAGGTCCCGTAGATGAAGAGAAACAGCCCCAGGTACATGTTAAGGGTCCCCCAGCTGGAAAGCAGTCTGGCAGAAAATGTTCTGGGAGCTCTGGTTGTCACCAAACTGATCATGAGCCAGAAATGTGTCTTTGCAGCAAGTAAGATCAATGCTATTCCTGGCTGCATTAGGAGGGATGTTTCCAGCATGGCAAGAGAAGTGATCCTTCCCCACTACTCAGCACTGGTGAGACCACACCCCAGAGTACTGTGTCCATCTCTGAGATCCCCAGGAAAAATAAGACATGGATGTACTAGAGAGAGTCCAGGAAAGGACCACAAAGATGATGAAGGGACTGGAGTATCTCTCCTATGAGAAAAGGTTAAGAGAGCTGGGACTGGTTAGCCTAGAGAAGAGAAGGCCGCTCAGGGGGGATCTTATGAATGCATATAAATACATGGAAAGAGGGTGTTAAGAACATGGAGTTAGGCTCTTTCAAGTGGTGCCCAGTGACAGAACAAGAGGCAATGGACATAAACTTAAATACTGGAGGCTCCATCTGAATATCACAAAGAAGCTTTGAGGGTGATGGAACACTGACACATATTGCTCAGACAGTTGTGGAGCCATCATCCTTGGAGATGCTCTAAGGCTGTCTGGACATGGTCAGGGGCAGCATGCTGTAGCCAACTGCCTGAGCAGGGCAGTTGGACCACATGACCTCCGAAGATTGCTTTCAACCTCAATCATTCCATGATTCCATGGTTGCATACATATTTTTGTGGTAGAGGGAAAAAAAAAACACAAACAGCTAACCAAACAAAAAACATGTTTTAGGCATGCAGTATTAACATGCACTTTAGAAGTTGGAAAGAATACTTACAGCCTGATTCAACAAAAACACACTTGAATTTTCTATAATAAAAGCTAAATATTATCCTTGCTGCACCTTGAGTCTGCAAAGAAAGGCAGGACAGCACAAATGCAGATCAGTGCACAAGCAGTTGTGTAAATATAGGCAGGTGTGCAGAGTCATGCCTAAAGTGCAAGGCAAATCCCACTGAGATTATGAACATTTGGGATTCATGTGGTGATTTATGTAGGAATGAAACTATAGGATGGCAGTACACTGTTACAATGACATAACTTGTCAGAGACAGTTTTGAATACAATGAAAATAATTTTGCATGTCTTTTGAGTGAATCCCTTGAGTTGTGATTTCAAGAAACATATGTTTTACCTGTCCACATGCTGCATTTCACGGCACTATAATATTCTAACCATATAATAGAGTCTCTAAATCTCTGATTATTTTATTCTGTAGATTTTCCTTAGTGTTACTTTAGCTTTTTTTGGACTGGGTACATTCAATGCTTTACTCACGTCAATGACAGAAAAAGCCATGTGAGGACTGGATTAGTTTCAGAACTATTTTTCCAATAGTGTTTCGGGCTCTATGTTATCACCAAATTGGTAGAAAAAATGCTCTCATGAGGAAATGACTCACCCTCCTTCTTCAGAATATTTGTGACCAAAGGCAAGGATGTCAGATGCCCGACCGCTGCCATCACAAATCACAACAGGAACAGGAGGCGTGTCTCGCAGGTACTCCAGAACGATAGAGATAACATTGGGACCTCCTTCTACAATGAGGGCCACCACTGGAACCCCCTGACCAATTCCTGGAGTAAAAGAAAGAAAGAAACAAAACCAACCAAACAAACAAAAGGAACAACAAGAACCAATAAAAACAACAACGACAACAATAACAACAAACAAAGCCAGAAAAGCAAACAAAATGTAACAGAAGACAGAAAAAAAATATCAAACTTAAATTACTGGACTGTGACTCTACAGTGTCATGTTAGAGAAAATGCCATTCAGAAAATCATAGCTTTTAAGGACAGGAGAGACCAGTGTAGTCACCTGGTCTGTTTCATCACATAAATAAATAAAAAATAAAAATTAAAAAAAAAGAGAAAAGAAAAGGATTTTATAAATTTATTTTCTGTTTTAAATGCCATATGCATGGCTGAAATAGACCATAATTTTCTTTATTTATTTTTTAAAAGATCAAATCTTTGTTTGAAAGAATAGAGAAGCTACCACAATTATTTCTAACATGTTCTGATTCAGAACACAGCAGTTTTCTTGTGATCTAGATTTTGCATGGTGTCAGTTTTCAGTCATTGGTTCTTCCAGTAGCTTTGCTTGGAGATTCAAAATAATCCCTACCATGGTAATTTTGTTTTCTTTCTTAGATTTTAAGGGTGCAGCTGGATGGTCCCATAACCTTCTCCTTGACAAAATAATAATACACGTTACAAGCCAATGGAACACTTATTTTCTAATTCTAGTTGGTCTCACAGTCCTCCAAAATCACTTCAAATTTTCTGGCATGTTACTTGTGCTGTAGACCCCACACTGGACAATGCTACTGAGAGAGCTGAACTTGTGCTGAACCAGAGGAGTGATTTTTATTTTTTTTTTTCCAAAATTTGTTATATAATTAGATGGGAGAGCTCTACAAAATTGACAGAACTGACTTTGACATGAAAGCCTTGTGAATTTAGAGAAAAACATTTTGACACTAGGCTTGTGTTTATTTGACTGAAAAAACTTTTATGCTTGTCACTTTTTTCTTGACAAAGACTTTTTTTTTTTTTTTTTTTTAAGTTATGTGGTGTGTTTTTACTTTACGAAGACTGGAAAACTGTAAGCAGAGTTATAAAATCCCAGCTAATAAAAGAGAGGTAAAAGGGTAGAACATAACAAGACATTTAACAGAATGATTTCCACAAAACTCACTGTTTTTATTTTATTTTATTTTTTTTATTTTTATCAATATTAAGACTTGCCATTGATTGCTGCTCCACCTAATCCTTTATAGGTTGTTGAATTATTTTCAAAGACATTAGTGAAGAAGTAGCTTATAAGAGTGGAATTAAATGAGAAATAGAAATTAGGAATGTTGATTCAAAGGAGTAAATTATAAGTGTGAGGGGTTAAACTACCTTTGTGTACTTCCTTTAACTTTAAAGTATTTAAGTTAAGGATGACTTTAGATGGGCAAATTTGGGTTACTTATTTATTTGACTTACTCATTAATTTTTATCATTTATAAAATCATACCTCTTAAGACAGAATTCTAAATATTAAATATAATAAAAATAACTCCCGAGAGTCTTACAGATCATATGGTTTTATTCCACATCATATCAATAATATAATAAATCTGTTTGCATTTGAGTTTTCATCAGAGAACCTCAATTCACAAATCTGCCTAGGTTTTCCTTTGCCACTAGATGACAAAAGAAATGCTGTTTATATTTATGTCTAGTATAAGAAAACTTTGTAGTATGGAAATTGCTAACAGATGATGAGTAAAAATTAAATTAACTGACTTGAATGCTTTTATTTAAGGAATATCCCAGTGTAATCACATAGTGGCTGATGAGACACTCTTCAGTTAAGATTTTAATGTAAAATAAGGAATTGTTTTATTTCTAGTGGTCTGACTAGAATGTCAAAGTCACCAAATTTTATGAATTTTCTTCCAATACTTATGAAGCTTTTCTTTATATACAATGTATCATATAGCAGATCATTTTAGTATTTTTTCTTCTTTAAGATTTGTGGTAGTAGAATAAAGATCTCCCTTCACTGTTCTTGGTTCATCTTCCCTTTCTCTAAAGACTGATCTACCGTGATATCTGTCTAGGAGGCACACAATTCACTGAAATTTTACATCAATGTTCTCTTCAGAAGTGTAGTATTTTTCTATGGAATATAACTAGAATGACCCATTTTATTTCATTACTGATAAATAAAAAACAGTGTTTTTTTTTTTTTTTTTTTTTTAAGAAGCCTATCTCTAACAAAGTTCGCATTTCGTGAAGTATTTGCTATTATGCCTATATATACATATATATACATATGTAAACAAACTGAATAAAAATGAAAAAATTGTGAAAGTATATAATTTACTAAGGAGTAGCATTGTGTAAGAAAGTCTAGTACCAAGAGTTTCATAAAAAATTTACACTCATCCTATCATCATTATTGATGACTTTAGAACAGGAAGTAGAAGTGATTTGATAAGACAAAAAGGCTCTGATAAGACAAAATTAAGAAGTAACCTTTGTAAAAAGGGTGGCTGAATGACATAATGGATTGAGTAATAGAAATGTAGGAAGTTCATAGTGCAAGATGCAAAGTACCTATTATCTGGGGATTAATAAAATCTACTGTAAACTGGGAAGTCTTTAGGAAGGAATACTGGAAAATAGAAAGGTGTGATAAAGCTGATCACAGGATATATCATTGGTGTTGCACGTCTTTGAAGAAGGTAGCTTAGGTCCTGAAATACAAGAATACAGAAGGAAATTTGGATGCATCATTGCCAGCATGTAAGCCACTGTACTGGGTCTGGCTGGGATATTAACTTTCCCTGCAGCAGCCCATACAGTGCTGTGAAATGTGTTCGTCTGATTCATGTCAACATGGAACAATGCTAGGGCTGCATGATATGATGAAATGTGACCTTCTATCTTACATACCCTTGTACAACCACAATTCTAAGAAAAACAGAGTGGTTAATATATATAGTTCTTGTATCTTGCAAACGTATGGTCCAGCAGTTCATGTCAATAGGGGATTTGAAGGGTTTAACATTGAGGCCTGGGGCTAGGGGATAAGAGAACAAAGGGGTTTCAGAATAGCTGCTAACTATTATGACTATTGCATGGGACACTATGCAAGTCTCTGATATGTGGCCAAGAGATTAAGGAGAAGGGAAAAGCTGAAGGATGGCTAAAAGACAAAGCTTGCATGGGACGCTGTGCAAGTCTCTGACATCTGGCCAAGATGGACAAAGGAGACGGACAAGGAAAAAGCCTGGGAGGAAGACTACAAGCCTTCAGCACGAGAGACCCCCAGAGGGACCACCAGAGACTGATACGAATGAGCCAGTGGGAGGGTTTGGATTCTGGGAACTAATTATAATAACCCTGCCTTTTCTAGAAGTAGTAATGAATATGTATTAGCCTAGGAGCATAAAAACTAGCCACCTGATGTAACTTGTGTGCGTCTTTGTGGAGCAGAGACTCAGTGAAGCCAGCACTGTTTGCTTACCTCTATTCGTTTAATAAATTGTAAACTTTGATTGTAATCCTATTTGGGACTTAGCCATTTATTACAGTGCTGTGCTCTGCATGTGTAGCTCGAACAGCAGTGGTATCACACCAGTGTTGTGTCTGCTGCTGAGCAGTGCTGGCACAGCGTCAGGGCTCTCTCTAACCCTCCATGGCTGAAATATCACCCTGTCTGGATGAGGAGAGATATGCTCATTCTATGAGGTCGTGAAGCCTTTGGGACAGTTTCTCCACAGCCAAGATGCAGGCCCGTAGCAGGGGTGGGCAAAAAGTGAGAAAGGCATGTCTTCACGGCAGCTGACCTAAACCAACTAAAGGGATATTCCATACCATATCATGTCACACTCAGCAATAAAAGGTGGAAAAATGAAGAAGAAAAAAACAAACAAAAAAAACCCAACACAATTTATTCACAAGAATAGATAGCTATTGGCCATTGTTTTAGATTGAGCTCAGAATGAGATTTCTGGCTGTCAAAGTGTCATTTACTAAGGTC
Source organism: Anas platyrhynchos (assembly GCF_047663525.1). NCBI lineage: Eukaryota > Metazoa > Chordata > Aves > Anseriformes > Anatidae > Anas > Anas platyrhynchos. The sequence goes on along the minus strand of NC_092621.1, from coordinate 39,989,139 downwards.
CTCATGTCACATACCGAAGTCCTAGCCTCCCTGCTCTAAATACAAAAAGAAAGGTAGATTCTCATTACCTAACTAACAGAAAACAGACAAAACACTATTTTTATTTCCATTTTGTGTATCCATTCTACCAAAAAGAAGAAATAGTACAGAAGACCTGTGAGTACTCCGAAGTACATCCCTGTCAAAATTTCTAAAATAATAACTTTTATTTAGTGCACTTAAGTCTGTAAGTATAGCTTAGAGACAAGACAAGAAAAGACAAGACTGGTAAGTTTCATAGAGTCAGTTATTATGGATAAGGCTGGTGTAATATTGTAAAGCAGACTGCAATATAATGCAGAATTTTTATGCAACCAACCTGAAGCTTTATTACTGTGTTATTACTTTTGTGGCCAGCAACAGAGCCACTGAGAGACTTTTTGGCAACTGTGATTCCACATGGGTATGTACATACCAGAACATTCATTCTGTAATGCACGAGTGGCAACTTGTAGGACTTAATGTTATTATACAGAAAAATAATTCCATTTTCCTCTTGACAGAGGAGTACTGCATAAATATATAGGTTAAAACAATAACCAAGGAGACACGAATGAATATGGAAAAGCAAGCAAAGAAATACTTTGCCTAATACTCAATGCAGTGTGAAAAGAGATTTAATAAATCATGTTTTGCAGAAGCCTTACTTTTTTTCTCATTTCTCAAAAAAACATTATTATTTTAGACTGTGAACATATCTATAAATAATCTATAGCAGCCCTATGAATGATTACTAATTCTTTTAATGAAGAGCTGAACATGGGTTATCCATTGCTTTGTAGACCAACAAATGAATAAAATGACTTATTTACTGCTAAATAAATTTATTTGTCATGTACATAAGTGTGTTTATAAAAATAACTGGAACATACCAGTAGGTTATATACAACTTCTAGGTTCACCCCTGAGATCAGTGAAGAAAAAAACACACAAAACCAACACAAAACCACCACCACCACCACAAAAACCAAAAACAAAACCTGAGATGTTTTTTCTCTTCAATATCCCTGAGAGAAATGTGTCTAATTTCTGCTTCTTAACATTGGGTAGTGGCAGATATAGGTCACACTTTCTCCACTATTAGGCAAGAAATGCTGGTCTAGGCTTCCCATAGACCTACTTGCTTTTTCTACTTGTAAATTTTAGCTGGAGAATTTAGTAATTTTTTGGGTTTGCCTGGGGTGTTGGGGCCTGTGACTATGTTGGGGCCTGTGACTAAAGGTGTAGATGGTCATTAAGGTCCCTTCTAAGCCATGCCATTCTATGATTCAATTATTCTATAGTGTATTAGTCACTCTCTCTCCAGTCATTTTCTGGATGCCTACAGCTACAGTGTCTCGATTACCAAAGAGCAACCTCAAGATCAGACTGACAGCTGAATGGAAATATTAAAGGTTTGCCTACTAGTCCCATTAGTTACACACAAGTCAGCAAAATATGCTGTAGATGCACCTACTCCAAAATGAAGATTTTTTTTCTAGGGACAAGTATTTGCAGAAAATATGTTATTGTGTAACATGTTGCAACTTTTTGTGCAACCAAACTGGATTTCAGAAAACTATATGATAGAACACCTGTAGGTCTCCTCCTCTTAATTTTTAGTGGTCACAAATTGTGGGGTACATGTTCTTCATGCTATATAAGGAATTTGGGAGTGGCAGACCTGGTGTGGAGCAAAACTGATGGTCACTGACATCTATACACCTACCAGATGTGGCATTGACAGACAAGTTTATGCATCCAACACCTGGAACACATCTTCATTCAATATGGACTTGATCTTAAAAACTGGCAATAAGAAAAAATGATGGAAAAATGAATGAAACCCTCTTTCACTTTTCATTCTTGTCTTTGGAAAAGGACAGAAAACTTAGAAAGCTAAGAGTCTCAAAAGAGGCAAGACACTAAAAAACACCTAAATCTTGGAAACTAAAAAACGAAATCTGAAATTAAACCTTGGGATTTCTGAGTCTCACAACCCAGTAATAACCCATTTGCTTATTGCAGGATGGCAATATTTAGTTCAAAGCTTGTGCTAAGTTCAAAGTAGAGGAACCTTAACAGATTTCAGTTAAAATGTACCCTATGTTTTCAATTTCTGCACATTTAGTTGGCCAGTACAACAGAACTTGTTTTGCTTTTCTCAGAGTTCACCAGCTGTAGTTAATGACCTAAGAGATTCAGGAACAATTACAGTTTAGGAATTTTCACAGTCTTCTCTTTCTTCACACTTTCTCTGGTTCCTTTGGATATGAGCACCACCACATATTATAGTCATCACTTTATAAAAGTTATCACAGTAACATAACCAAATTTTACACTGCCTCAGATTACAGATTGAGGAGTTTTTCCTTGTTATATTTTGCATATTTGTCAACATATGGATGTTATGTCTGAAAATCATCTCTCCTTTCACACCTATTCTGGAAAATGAAGAGCAGAAATATTTCTAGAGAGTATTCACCCCACGTAATTTCTGCTACTTAGATTTATGTCTTTATTCTGATCTTTGCAGTGAATTCAGTAAATCTAAAATTTCTGACAATAGACTTAAAACGACCAATTTGTTTTTGCCTGTATATCAATTATATGAGAACAAATATGTTTTCAACAAACACATCTGATGAAAATCAGGTTTATTAGAGGAATATATAGATCATTTTCTGCTCTATTAATTAATTATTTATCTGTTCCTCAAGAACAATTTTTAACCTGTATGTGCTTTCTCAGAACTTTCTGAGATATTTTTGGCTCCGGTGCCTGATCCACCAGCATCACAAAGCTTTCAATGAAAAAGGCCCATGTTTCTGATCTCTAACAAACCCTGATACCAGTCAAGCTTCAAACAGTTCTGAGGTTTCCTCAGGTTTCACTGAAGTCCAATTTACAGCAGATTCCCAGCCCTAGAAGGAAATCTGTGCCCACATCTCCCTAGTTATGCAGTTATGAAAATGCACCTAGGGCTGCACAGAATATGAAGGAAAAATCTGAAGCAAATGAGAATTCCAATGCATTTGATGATGGTGCAATGGTCAGAGAAGATGCCAGTGATGACAGTTGAACGTCCCTTTGCCTTCCCAGCCCCCTTCATATATTCTCAGGCATAGGATGACAAAGGGAAGTCCACGGGTCACATGAACAGACATTGTCGACATATTACCCTGTCCAAATTACCTCATTTATCCAATCAAATCACCCAACTTTTCCATCTATTCTTTAATCAAGAATAAATTCTTTTCACAGGCCTACCAGAACACATCTACATTCACCTACATTATAAAGAATGGTAGACCAAATACAAGGACACAGATACCAATGCCTGTCTGTTTTTGAAAAGTATACTGTAAAGGCAGGCCAGATTTTCAGCACTTAACAGCATGTTTAAAATGAGAACAACTGCAGATTAATAATGAGTAATAATATTCAACATGAAGCCTTATATGGTCTAGGAGACCATTCTTCCAGAATCGTACAAATTAAAAGAATAATAACATCACAGGGTGGACCTGCATAACCTAAGGATTTTTTTTTTTTGTGTGTGTGTGTGTGTGATAATCTTTCCAAAAAATGCAAAGTGCATTGAATGTTTCAGTGCCTGGAATTGATTCAGAAGTGCAGAATAGTTCTAGGTCAAACTGCACAGAGGTTTGCGCTTACTTTCATTGAGGGAAATGAAGCCAAAACACTGAGAACTTTAGTGTTTGTAGGAAAGACACCACCTAAAACAAATGCAGTAAAGAATGTATATTTTTTTCTGTTATTTTTACATGGTTCAGAGAAGATGAAGCATAGTGAAGGTAACACTGAAGGTGTTAATATTGCAACATAAGGGTGGGATATGAAAAGTATTATTGAAGATAGGTATATATATTTATTGTGGCAATTTTAATGTGGACATTTGGCTTTAACATAAATATACATCTTGTTATTCAAAATCTTCTGTTACAGTTCACCTCTTCCAGAAGGCTGACACACAGATAAAATTTTTCTGATTTATAAACCATTATGGTTTGAAGACTATACACCAGTAGTCTACTTTTTGTTTCTGAACGCTTCATACATGCTAAAAGAGTGTTCCAATTAAAGGAATTTATGAAAGATATAGAATAAACTAGTCTACTTAAAATATTCCGACTTTAGAAGCAGTCTGCTTACAATTAAACACACTTCACCTTTATTCCACTGACTTAACATTCTTGTTTCAAATGCACCTTTGGCATACATTTTAATATTTACTTTACTTTGGGGTCTCAAGGAAAAGAGAACTCCTCCCCCCAGTTCTTCCTTTAAAGGAAGCTAGAAGGTTACTAATTTTAAGAAGAATAAAGAATTTCCATAGTGAAAATGCCATCTTCTCTACCACTCCCCAAACCCTCCAAACTAAAGGCTAGTCTAGACTATATTATCTATCCTTGTTATCTTAATTCTTCATAATGGTAAAGTCTTTTTGCCTTTTCACTTCTCTGCCCTTCCCAAGGCTGTGTTTTATTCAGTAAAATGTCATAAATCTAAGTAGTCCAACCTGAAAAGTAAATGACCCTCTTTTATATTATTAGAGGAATCATTAAATCTTTTTACATTTTAATCTCTGCAGGTAGCTGTTAACCCTGATTTGAACATAGTTGAGTCAGCAATGTGCCATTGTGGCCAAGAAGGGGTGCATTTGGAAGTGTTGCCATAAGGTCAAGGGAGGTGGTCATCCCTCTCTCCTCAGTCCTGGTGATGCCACAGTTGGAGTATTGTGTCCAGTTCTGGGCTCCCCAGTACAAGAGGGACATAGAGCTACTGTAGTAAGTTCAGAGGAGGGCTACTGAGATGATGAGGGGACTGGAGCACCTGTCGTTTGAGGACAGGCTCAGAGAGATGGGCCTATTTAGCCTGGAGAAGAAAAGACTGAGGGGATACCTCATCATTGCATATAAATATCCGAGGGGAGGGTGTCTAGATGATGGAGCTGGTCTCTTTTCAATTGTTCCAAGTGACAGAATGAAAGGCAATGGGCACAAACTAAAGAACAGGAGGTTCTGGCTGAATATGAGGGTGAAAGAGCACTGGAACATGTTGCCCAGAGAGGTTGTGGAGTCTCCTTCTCTGGAGTTATTCAAAACCCGCCTGGATGCCATCCTGGACAATATGTTCTAGGTGATCCTGCTTGACAAAGGGGTTAGACTAGACGATCTTCAGAAGTCACTTCCAACCTTGGCAATTCTGTGATTCTGTGATTGCTTCACTGGATGGACTTCAAGAATTTCCAAAGTAAATTTAAAAATGTAAAATCTCTGTTGCATAAGAACAGAAAACAGAAAATTCTGGCCAAGATTTATATCTTTTGATACATGAAGTTTGCAGCATAAGAAAGATATTTGGATATTAAAAAAATGTAACTAATACATGATGAATATACATTCAAGACTGTTTGTCAGCTCTGCAGACATCACACAAACCTCTTATTCTGCCCTCTGAATCACTACTCCGAGCACATTACAGCCTCATAACACATGCCAAACACAAATTTTATTATTGGCATGTAGGTACTGATATGTCCTAGACAAAGATTCTTAAACTGCTGAAAGTTATATATTCTTCTTAAGAAAAAATGAAAATATTGCTAACTAATTTACATTCTCTTTCATTCCAATTCAAAAACATTCCTAATTAATTTACATTCTCTTTCATTCCAATTCAAATTATTATTATTATTATTATTATTATTATTATTATTATTATTATTATTATTATTATTATTGCATAGACTATATGTGATCATCTTTTTTTTTCTTTCTCTTTTTTTTTTTTTTTTTTTAATAAATCACTTGTGTCCTTTCTCTACAGCTCCAGGAATTTCACTCACATGAAGGAAAGTAGTGCATTTATGTTAGAAGTGCTTGGTAACCATGCTGAAAGCACTTCAAAAATTTGAGAATATTTCATTTAGTAGTAACTGACTGAGTATTCAATTAATAGTAGAAATTATACCACAAGAACTGAAGGTCTTAATGCAAAAAACAGGAATGAATGGTGAATATGCAAACTTTAATGTTTTTCAATGAATGGAAATGTGCAAACAGGAGTGCAAAGCCAAGAGAGAAACTTTTGGTAGGACTTTGAAAGAGAGAATCTTTAAGCATTGGTAAACATCTTCTTATGTAATATGAAGTATTTCTAGACCCCACTTGATAAGGAAAAAGCATTATTCTACATATTTAGAAAATATATATACAAACCATGGCACGTCAACCTACTGTAGTGACTTTTTGTCTGAAATATATATATATATGCATATATTTTATATGTATGTGTATGTGTATATATATATACACACACACATATATATATATACATATACATATACATATGTATATGTATATGTATATGTATATGTATATGTATATGTATATGTATATGTATATGTATATGTATATATTTCCAAATCAGAAAACTAAATCCTTATGAAAGAAACCTGGGGTTACAACAGATGGCAATCTGAACGTGATCCAACTGCATGCTCTCAGTTCATACAAAACAAACCATGCACTCAGCTATATTAGAGAAGTCTGTCAAGTGTAAGAGATTTTAACCTCCTTATCATGTTCACTGTTAGGTCTGTATTTGGAAACGAGGATTTAAATTTGGGCCATCTACTTCAAGAGGCATGAGACATTGCAGAGTATACAGAGAAAAAGTGTTAAACTCTATAGTGGCCTTGAAAACGTATCTGGCAGAGAATTTAAGACAGCAAGGATCATTTAACTTTTTGAAAATATTTTTGAAAAGGTATCCAGTATTACCTGAAGAGTAATTACCTACTACAATTACCTGAAGGGGAATTAAAAAAAGTGGTAACACCAGACTTAGATCACTATTAAGATTTACTTTTGAACTTGAAACTGTGTTACTGTTACATCTTACTTTTAATATTTTTGAATGCAAAATGACGCATTTCAAAACTTTATAATTTTGAGAAAACTAGAGGCTTACCTCAGGGAACTGTTGCTGAACTGTGTTAAAATCCTCTTTATTTGTGACAGTATGAAGGACCTGCCCTGAGCAGTGAAGTGTCAAACTGACTTTTTTTTTTGTTTTCCTTTTTTTAAAAAAAATACTTGTGGACAAAACAAGGGCTAGTGAAGTGGTAAAAGTTGCAAAAAGTATAAGGGGAACAGTATTCAATAAAATCTTTATTTTTCTCTAGTTGTTATATTCTATTATTGTTTAACAGTGACATTCACTCAGGAAATTAGATATTGCTGTATGACTTGGAGTGATGTCATATTAGGAAGAAAAAGAGTTTTAGAACTATGTTGCATACTTACTGGCCTGATTTAATCTTAAGTTTTATAAGAAGAGAGACTGTTACTTTCTTAATGTATTTGAGAGGAATACAGTTTTCTGTGTCTTTAATAGGTGAGCAGAAGCTTGAAGTTTCTCTTTGTGAATAGCATATGATCCCAAACATCTAGAAGAGCTATAACTGCCCTGAAAAAAGATACCGTTAAAGCAAAGCAAAGAAAATAAGAATAAGTGACAAGCCTGGTTTGTAAAAGTCAGATAGGCTTAAAAATAAGAATAAAATCTGATTTCAATACTATTGTCCAGGGATGGGCTGTGAAATAAGAAGTTACAATCTGTTTATTTGTTCCCGTACCTGTCCTGGTTTTCAGTGCCCTATTTTTTTTGTTTGTTTGTTTTATTTTGTTTTTCCATGATTAACTAAAAATTGCATTTTCACAGATCTCCAGTGAACAGAATTTTAACTCTGTCATCTTTTTTTCCCCCCCAGTCCACATGTTTACTACTGGAAAATAGTAAATAAGGACACACATGCACAACCCCATTCCTGTTCAGATAAAGATCTCTTTGCAGCAGTTCCCCTGTGCACAGAGGGCCAAGGACTCTGCTAGGACTGAGGCATCAAAAAAGGGCATCAAAAAGTGGTCATCTGTTTGGCTGACCCAGAAGAGCAGGTGGTCCTTCTGTCACCCATATGGTCACCTTCCTATTAACTAGAGGCAGGGCAGGACTAAGTCACCTTCTTTTAAAGCATAAGAAAGCAAAACAAGCCATAAAAAAAAAATAATAATAAAAAAAAATCCAGATCCTTACAGCGTTAGGTATTTTGTTCGCTGAAGTTATAATGTTACTCATGTGAGGAATGTTTTAACAATTCCAATTCGTGTCCATAAATTCGTGTCCATAAAGAACAATTCTGTTTGAATCCTGTCTGCCTCTGGGCCCTGCACTGGCAGTTTAATTCTTGAACCACAGATGCAGTGTGTCCCAGTCTCCCCCTCATTCCAGTCAATTTATCACGTCTTCAGAAAACACTCCTTAAATTTATGAACCTGTTTGCTTTTGTTATTCCTGACTTCTAGTTCTAACAGTTACAGTTTTTTTCTGTCTTCTTCGAGATTGATTTAACACTGCTATAGATGTTATGTAGATGACTGTAAATAGCTGGGAAAGAATGTTTTAATTGCTCGTGAGTCGTCAACCTGTATGGGAGTTTCAGAACAACTGATAATAACTGGTGACTGCTGGTGAGTGTTATGAGATCCTTGGTATCTGGCCAGGGGGGCCAAGAGATTAAGAGGAAGGAAAAAGAAGCTGAAGGACGGTTGGGAGACAAGACCTGCGGAGAGTGTACAGAGAGTGTTCCATAAACTCGGAATAGTGCCAAGTAAGTACAAAGGGTGAGAGGAAGACTACGAGCCTTCAGCATGAAAGACCCCTAGAGACCCCCAGAGGAGACTGATGCGCATGCTCCAGTAGGAGGAACTGGACCCCGGAAGCTAATTATAATAATCTATTTTTTTGGAAGTAGTAATGAATATGTATTAGTCTAGGTGCATAAAAATCAGCTGCTTGATGTAACTGGTGTGCATCCTGGTGGAGCGGAGACTCCCAGTGCACCCAGCGCTGTTTGCTTACCTCTATTCTTTTATATTCTTTTAATAAATCCTATTTTTTTATTTAATCCTAAATTGAATCCTGAGCCATTTATAACACTCAGATCTGGAAACCATGGAAATTATGGATGTCACTGGACCAAGCTGTAGAAATCTCACCCGCAACCTTCCTTCTCTATCACATTTCTGCCTTTGAAAGTGTTGTGAGAACCAAATATTTTTGTATTTGTCAGAGACACTGAGTTGGGAGAAAGAAGTTAAATGATAGAGTGATTTTGTCACATGAGAAAAGGGGAAAGAAAATGATGATGCATACTTCTGGGCACAGAAAGGTTGCAGAGAGAAACTAGAGAAGAAAATTTTTTTTTTTGGTAGTTTCTTGATGAGGTCAGGCAATCATATGACTTGAACTGCCAAACTTCAAAGTTTCTTCCGTCAGTTGCATTTCAGCAGATAAATATATAAATTTATCTTTATATAAATCTTAATTAAGTGAAAATATATAAATCTTAATTAAGTGAAAGCCTTAAAGAGATATAATTTTCTAATGTAAGGTTTTTCCTAACACAATATTTTGCTGTAAACTGCACGTGCTGACATTTTTCTTTTGAGCATCCTCAAAATAATTACTATTTATGGCACAGTTTTCTACAGCTTGCTCATATTATATATGCTATTTCATATATGATAGTCCAATTTCAAATATGACTTTGTTCTGGTCAGCCTAGGCTTAGAACACACTATCTGCATCTGCTAAGGATACACATACACTTAGAAGACATACACATTTGTGTGTACAATACACATGATCTGAGAAAAAACAATGTATACACTGATATCATAAAACATAAAAGCCTGGATTGCTCTCATTTTGAGAACAACTTGCAATCAACTGATTCACACAGTGGTGTTGAAAGATCTAAGTATCAAAATATTTCAGTTTAAGCACAGACTATACTCACGATTCAGAAAGCTTTATCAAGTATTGCCAAAATGCTCCTTTTTGTTCATCAGACTGGGTCTGCCGGTAATTCATTATCATCTGATATCTGGATGGGTAGATGCATTTCCTAATCTTATCCCAATTTCAAATTCCAGATCACAAAAATATCACCCTTTCTGGACTCAAAATTATGTGTTTACAGAGCATCAGAAAGACTGTCTATGATTACTTTGTAAAACAAGCTCTTTTTTTATTCTTAAAGGTAGCTTATGGAAGTACAATGCTGAGGTTTGCTCAGTCAGGTTGGTGGTTGGACTTGATGATCTCGAAGGTCTTTACCAAACCATATGGTCCCATGATTCTAAGACTGAAAAAATTACTGCCTGGCAACTTTTCAGTGGAAGATTTTTTCCTTGAGTAGGTCTTAGGCTAAATTTACAGAACAGATCTTTTTCTCTTTTGATAGCACTAAGTTTCTAAAAACTAAATGATTGTAAATAGAAGCAAATACTACTACTAAAAAAAATAAAAATAACCCAAAATATCAAAAAAGGTAATAAACTCCCCACCTAGATTAATTATCTGTAATACTACAGAAATAATAATACTAATATTGAAATTTAATCTTTTATGCAAATGATATATTTTTTTCTCATTTTATGTAGAAAAATGGGATACGCTAGTAAAAGAAAAGATACAACCTTGAGAGAAGACCTGATGCTTCAGTCTGATCATGTTATGGAAAGTGGTATCTCAAAATAGTCATAAAAGAAGAGAGCAAAGGACCATCTGGCCTTATATTCTGTTTCTAACTGTGGTTAATGACAGCTTCCTAGGACTAAGAAACATAGTGCAAACATAGAGTAACATTTATATGGAAACACTCTCAGCCTCTAAATATTGTTGGCTCTGGGACTGCTTGAGTTGTGCAGTCATTTTTCCTGCAACTTTTCAATGTCATACACATTTGTCATTTCATATACCTCTGTACATCCACAAATATTAACACTTGCAAAGGCCTTTTCATGAAAAGGTCTCCCTTTTTGTCACCCTTTTCTCTGTCCTTATTGATTCTATTGTCTTCATTATGAAATGAAGGGGACTGGAACTATATACAGTTTTAAGGAGATGGGGTACCAAAGATCTAAGTTGAACCACAAGAGACATATACATATATTGTCATATATATTGACAAATATAGCCTGAACTTGTTTCAGGCAAGTTTCAAGATATATGTACAAATTCATATACCTTTTCATGCTTCATTCTCACCCACAGTACTCTGAAATCAAAATTTATTCACTTGATTCACTATTATTTGCCTCTATTATCTCATACTCATCACTTTAGATAGCAGAATTACTCCCCAGAATATACAGACCTTATTGCCTATTTAAAATTAGTTACTTTGATAGAATTGTAATTATTAAAAAAAGAAAAAAGAAAAAAAAAAAGAAAATGTTACTCACTCGTATTTATCTTCTGAAGTGAAATGTGCTTTTCCAGTTGTCTACGGAGTTTCACTTCTGCTCCATATTTGCCAGTAGTGCCATTGTCAGCCAAAATGAAATGAGAATGCATACTGTTGAGCACTGTCAACTTACTCATGGGATTGGACATTGTCTGGTATGGTCGGACCACCTGCATTTTAGAGACAGAAGAAATAGTACTAAACAAAAAAGACCATCTGAACTAAATCAGTTAAAGATAACATTTGACAAGAGAATTAAAAGACAATAGTTTGTAAATGACCATTGAAATATTGCATTTGAGCACTGCTTGCTTCCTTTGAAAAATAGAAAATAACGTTAGCACTTAAAGCAGTGTGGCTACCTTTTACAAACACTGACTCTTTAAATGCAGACATTTCTTGAAGATTCTTCCAGAGTTACCTGTTTCAGTTACTTCAATGGCCACTGTTTCAATGACAAGTCCAGCTAATAATCTCCAAAGGTCTATAACACTACACACATGCAGTCTGTCTGTTGCTGTCTTTCAACAATGTTGTCCTAACCCCTATTCTCTTCCAATTTAACTCTTTGATCCTTCTTTGATAGCCTCCACAAGGACCAGGCCCCTGTTTTATCTCACTGAGAGCCACCAGCTCAGGAGACCCCCTACAGGCACTCCAGCACAGGTGAATGCCACTCTTGGAGAGGTATAAACATGATATTACACCATATTTTCAATTTTATTGGAAAAAAAATAATATTGAGTTATTTTTATCATAGTACAAAGACAGTTACTTACATTGACAATAGCTTCAGAAAGTTTCCATTCACTGAGGAGCCTGCTACACTTCTTTTGATTTGTTTTCATCAAGAGAAACTCTTTTGTAGACAAACAGATTAAATTACTGCAGAGCTGTTCCACTCATAGCCTCCACTCAGACCAAGCAAAGCACTGTGTCATATTTGGCTGTCAGCTACCTCAGTGGGTCTACATAAGTAAGGCTGCACTGATGTGACAAAAGAATTGGTGTTGTGTTGAGGGATTCTGGCTGATAGTTCAAATACATTTGAGAGAAGTATAGTTCCCTGTATTTTTTACATATACATTTTCTTTTTGGAAAGACAAAACTGACAGTTTGTAAGATGAAGTCTTGGCTGAAGAAATGCTGAAGTGACTTGTTACAAAACAGCTGTGTTATGCTTGCTCTGCAAGAAATTTTCTTCACAGCTCTGGCATTGTACTTTTTGGAAATCTAACAAAAACTTGTCCTTTTTAATGCACAAAAATGTTTACTTTTACATTTTGGCAGGACTGCTTGCACACAGAAATATGGTTACTAATTTGTTTCTAAAATTCTGCCCCTTTTTGTTATTCAAAAGAGTTCTCTAATTGATAAACAATTCTTTATAAATATTATGTTGTTAGGAGAAGAGGAGGCTGAGGGGAGACCTCATTGCAGTCTACAACTTCCTCGTAAGGGGGTGTCGAGAGGCAGGAGACCTTTTCTCCATTAACACCAGCGACAGGACCCGCGGGAACGGAGTTAAGCTGAGGCAGGGGAAGTTTAGGCTGGACATCAGAAAGGGGTTCTTCACAGAGAGAGTGGTTGCACACTGGAACAGGCTCCCCAGGGAAGTGGTCACTGCACCGAGCCTGACTGAATTTAAGAAGAGATTGGACTGTGCACTTAGTCACATGGTCTGAACTTGGGTAGACCTGTGCGGTGTCAAGAGTTGGACTTGATGATCCTTAAGGGTCCCTTCCAACTCAGGATATTCTATGATTCTATGATTATTATTATTATTATTATTATTATTATTATTATTAGCCAGAGATCCCTATCTATTTATTTCACTTGTTAATTCTTGCAGCACTTTGGTCAACTCATCAATAGCAAGGAGAAACCCATGGGCATCTCCTGCTGTTCTAAACTGTCCCACAGAGGGTACTTTGCAAGCTCTCTGTCCTGGAAAAACAAGGAAATAGTTCTGAGAACATGAGGGGGCAGCTGGCCAAAAGCAAGGGCATGCATGACACTGCAGGAACAGGTGATAGCTTTGGCTCGTGTTTCTTTTTATACTATTTCTGTTGGAGTCCCATTCATGAAGCATTTATTTTACAAGGGGTGTATAGCTTAAGAGCTATCAGCATGCTGCTGGAACATGCTCATTAACTAGCTTCTACAGACACAGAACCATGCGTCTCTTGCTACTGTCAGAAAGAGAAAGAAGGTTCTTTCTCACACAAATAAATTCAAGCTAAAACAGTTACAAGCCTGGCAACTGCTACCTGTCTTCTCAGTATGGAAGGCACAGGACAGCAAGATCTTCAAGAATAGGAATGACTTGAGTCACCTATTCATTGTGCAATTACAAGAAAGAAAATCTGTTGCTGTGAATGCAGTTTTACTGAAGGTCTGTGGTTTGTCCCCAAGAGCCATATCTCCGGATTTTCTAAGGGTCATGGGTTGACCCACATTTCTAATAAGATGCAGCACAAAAGACTCCACATATTGACATAGTAATTGGCATAGTAATGCTGCTTAAGAGCAGATTAGAAGGCTATGCTTTAGTTCCATGCCTGATGATTAACTACAAGGTGAATTATGTTAATAAAATTTATAGATGTAAAAACAAGGCTGCAATTATTTTCAATCAAACTGCTCACAACATGCACACTTCAAAAAGAGAAAATATTTTTTTTGTAATAAAGATCACAAATTTCTATTGTGAATAAAAGATAAAAAAATCTTCAGAAATGCAACAAAATCTTAGGCTTTGAGACTATTTCCTTGAAGCATATTGGTTTACAACATCACTCAGCAGATTTCAGTTTCTCACTCTTGCAGTTCCCATCCCTTTGTCATTTTGAATCCTTTACATTTTACAGGAAAGTTAAAAGGTTAGAAAAAGTTCGACTTTTTAATTTCTTCCCATCCTCTTTCTGCACTGAGAAGAGGGAATAATTTTGATCCACTTTCTGCACTGAGAGGAGGAAATAATGTCCCCTGACAGCTTCCTTTACAGAGTTGAAAGGAAGTATTTATACACAATATAACCCTTCTAAATAAGGGTTAATGAATATGAAAGCAGAATGCTGTAGGGCAATATCCATGCTCTGCAGGGTGAGGGCTGGGTCCCTTGGGCTGTCAACAGGTGAGGAACTAGGCCAACTGCAGTGGTTGCCCTTGAATTAAAAACACTGCTATGCTTGGTTTTCATTCCCCATTGTCACATGAGACTCAGAACAGGGACAATACCTGAAAAATCACTTGGTATATCTCAACATAGGAAATAAGCAAAATGTAATGAGACAGGTGACAGAAGACAAACCAGGTGCTGGATGCTGCAGGGCAGGGACAAGGTATATCATTCATTGGCATTGACTGTCAAACTGATGCAGTGAGAGAAAGCCCAGATTGGGTGCTGTCCAGTAACACACCAACTAGCACATGCCTCCATCTGTCCCTATGCATGCTATCCAACATAAATCTGTGCAGGCTAGAAGAAGGCAAGGCATTTACAACTAACAACTAACTCAGTGCATTCACTGTTATGGTGCAAAAAGAAAGAAAAATGTGTGTTTTGCTTCAAAAAGACCTAGCAGCTGTTGTTCAAATTATACCTTATCTGAAGCCCCACTGTTCTGGGGCACACCAGGGAATAGAGTAGTTCTTGGTTTAATTTAAAGGATCCTGGAAGCATCACTGTTTAAAGCCTCTGTAACATGTCTGTGCCCAGCTTTGCCTCAGGCATGGTTCTCACATTGTAGTTTACAATTCAAGCTAAATCCCTCTTCCTTACAATTTTTCTTAGAGTAATTATTTCCTGGCCCAGACTAGGCATGGAAAGGGGGCTCCATTGCTTCGACACTGGAAAAAAAGTCATACTGAAATTAACTTGTGAATCATTTACAGCTATCTGTAATCTTCTTCTTTTTCAGCAATTCAATTTAACTTCAATCCATAATATATTTCTTTAAAGATAATTGCAAAATGTCTACCAAATGTAATTCAAAACTTGTAACTGCAAATCCTATGGCATAATGAATAATTGGTTGCATGAGATTTGTAACTTTTATTTATATTCTGAAACTTTCAGAAAGCAGTTAAAGGAAAACATAATATTTCTCACAATGTTAAACAAAGAGATATGAAGGAGAAAACGAACTTGTCTCATACTGTAAGCTAGCATTCTTATTCAGATGAACTAAGAAACAATGAAAAGAAAATATTGAGCCAATTTTGACAGTCTGAGGTATGTGTTGTTTTGTATGCTGTCCTGGTTTCAGTTAGGACAGAGTTAATTTTCCTCCTCAGGACAGATCTCTGGATGAGATTCCTAAGTAGTTGGTTTAACCTCAAACAAAACCTGAAGCGCATTCAGGAGACATAACAACAAGAACATGCTGGTCTGAGTATCTGAAGGATATTCAACATCTTGGAGAGCTATCATAACAAGCTCGGAGGATAAGAGGGTGGTGAAGAATAAAGGGAGATTGAGCAAGTAGGAAGAAATATCTCCCCGTTTCCCCTCCACAGGTTGGCTCCCTGATGAAAGAAGGCAATAGGCGTAATAGTTAAAAGTTTCTGAGATATGGTTTCCAAAGTATAGAGTTGACAAGAGTGCTGAGTACAAATACGAGGTTAGAGTCATGACCAGAAATTTCATCATATCATAAGCCACTGTTACACTGCACAGTACCATAACAATCTTAAACAGGGCCCGGAAAGGATAAACAGCACAACAGGGAGCACATACAGAAAGTAACATGCTGTAAAACTCAATTTGGAAAACAAGAACAGCAGACTTGAGATTAAAGCAATCAGCATTGTGACTAGCAACTATTAAGCAGGTCTAATACTTACACCAATTTTAGTTTAACATACTCTAGTCCGATCTGTCGTTATCTCAACCCTTCGAGCCCCACATTGGGTGCCAAAAAGGACTGTTGTGGTTTAACCTGCCTGGCAGCTCAACACCACACAGCCATTCTCTCACCCTCCCATCTCCCTCTCTGGGATGGGGGAGAGAAATGGGAAAGTGAAGCCTGAAGGTTGAGATAAAGACAGTTTATTAAGACATAATAATAATAATAATAATAATAAACAACAGTAATAATGGTAATACTACTACTACTACTAATGTGTACGAAACAAGTGATGCACAATGCAATTGCTCACCACCCGCTGACCGATGCCCAGCCTAACCCCGAGCAGTACGGCCCTCCCACCCCGGCTAGCCACCCCTATATATTGTTCAGCATGACCCCATGTGGTATACCCCTTTGGCTAGTTTGGGCCAGCTGTTCTGGGTCTGTCCCCTCTCAGCCCTTGCTGCACCCCCAGCCTGCCCATTGGCAGGACAGAGTGAGAAGCTGAAACGTCCTTGGCTTGGTGTAAGCACTGCTCTGCAGCAACTAAAACATCACCATGTTATCAGCACTCTTTTCATCCTAATCCAAAACATAGCACCCTACCAGTTACTAGGAGGACAATTAACTGTCCTAACTGAAACCAGGACATATGAACATAAAAACCAGGCAATATGAATGCTATACTTATACTAAGACTCACTGGCATATATTTTAAAGAGCGTGGTTTAAAATGGTGAGCTCTGGCCACACATCTATTATGCTTGACAGCTGTGTGATTTATTTTTTTTTTTTCACATATGTAAGGAAATAATAATTCTTAAGGAGACAGCAATTCTTAAATTAACAGTTGTTTTTTTTTTTTTTTTTTTTTTTTTCAGGTTTAGATGATAACCTTCAGTGATCTCAGGGATGTTGGTGGTATTCTGAAAACAAAGGGCAGTTAGTTCTGACAGAGTGGTACTCGGATGAAGTTATTTATAATGAAGGATTTACAGATAAGATCATTGAGAAAGGAGTAGAACTTGCTGTGTTGGTGAAAAAAAGCCTCAGTCAATCTGACCGTAATAAATAGTAAACAAACCCAGGACTGTAAGCTTTCCTCATTAGACATGTTTTCTATACCTCCAGTTTACTTGTTCTATAAGTAGAGATGTGTCTGACTCATGCCCAATATTATAGAAATAAATTACTCCCTGTGTTGTATGTCAGGCCTGACACTAAATTTCAGCACAATGTTCATCTTCCTGAAAAAGTATTGTGTTATAAAGTAATCAAGTAGTTAATTATTAAAAAAATACATTGTACTACAATATGGAATGACCCAACCTTCCCTGAATAAGTTGGCTAGTCAGTTATTGTCCCAGTGGTTTTGAGAGGTTCATTCTAGAAGTGCCTGTTCCATGAAAGCCTGACTTAAAACAACGTCACTTGTGACCTTGACATCCCAAGTGTATACAACCTTCCAGCTTCTAAATATTCCCCATCTTCCATTATACAAATCAATATTGAAAAAATGGAAGATAAAACAAAGCACATAGAACAGGTCTGCAGTGTTCTGCTTTGAGTACTATTTGAACATCTTAGACAAAATTTTGTTGATGACGTACTTTAACATCCAATTACAGTTATGAAATCCAGCAACTGCACTGAGATAAAAAATAATTACTCTGAAACTGCAGTCTTTAATAAATCAAAAATATTTTTCTAGACACAGAATATGAAAGCTAGTTTTTTGTTTGTTGTCGTTTTCAACAAAACAAATATTTAAATTTTTATTCTTTTATTTAATCTAGGTTTTATATTAAAAGGAACAGCTTTTTCTCTTTTTTTTTTTTTTTTTTTTTTTTTTTTTTTGTGCTTTCAACTCTATGGGAGAGTAGGCTTCAAGTAGCAGTATACTCACCACTCAGGTATTATTACTGTTATTAATTATTATTATTATTATTATTTATTTTTCTGAATATTCTGAACAGTACAAAAGAGAAAGAGAAAAAGAGCAGGCATCTATTCTTTAACAAAAGTGAAGTCTGTAAAGAACATTTACAATTGGAAATGGCTTTGTCTCAAGTATTTGAATGCTAAAGAATAAAAAAGATAATTTATTCTGGAACATGGAGGACATGCAAAGGGTTAGTGTATACTATATACATACACAGTAGTAAATATTAGGTTGATATATATATATATATGTAGCAGTTTACTGTTAGAAAGTATATTTCTTTTTGATAGTACTTTTTGCTTAGATGCAGAATGTGTGTTATGTTACAAGTCTGCTGAGAACACACAATATTCTTTGTGTGTTCTGCTGTACTAAGTGATTTAAGCTGACCTCTGTGGCTTCCCTTTACTGGTTAGCACTTCTGATAAAATCGTAAGTATTCCACTTTCTCCAAGATTTCTGTTGAGCTTCATTTTTTTCTATACGCTAGTTGTTGAGTGTAAATCAGAGATTGATGAAGAGGTATGGGGAAACACTGTAACCCATGTAATCGTACTCTAAGTAAGATAAATAAAAAACAATAAATTATTAGAGAATTTATGAATTTCTTCCTATGTTTATCTGCTGGATCAACATTTTATTTTTATAGTGGGCATGGAAGAGCGGGTGACATGTTTTGGAGTGGACAGGATTTTTGGAGTGTGACAACACAGAAGGTCACTTTTATTTTCAATGAATTTAGTAAGCAAAAATGTTTTAGCTATTGTTTTTAAAACTTTTTTTACTAAATCAATGCTTTCTACTTAAGTTAGTAGGTCATGTACTACAGCATTGCCACTGATCAGTGACACATCATGCTGAAGGTGTCCATTTCTTCATGATGTCACACAATAAAAGGATATCCTGATTTAAGTCTAATATACTCACTTCTGTGGACTAAAAATGAGACATCTGGATGATTTCACTGAGTATATGCAAAGTACTAAAATCAATGCTCTACTTCTAATCCAAACACTCTTTCTACTTAGGTGACTAGGAATTGATGGACACTGAAAGGGTGAAATCACATGCTTGCTACAAAGACTGAGCTCTTTTAAATGGAAAGATGGCTCTGTGTGTAAGGAGAAACATGACTGTGATATACATTTTCTACAAGACTAAGAAAGCCATCTTTCTCAGTTTTTCTAACAGAAAACTGGAAACACCTGACTACCTTCCCCTCATGTGCTTTGGTTTGAAAATAGAATTTAAGTTTGTTAAGATGGGCACTATTTTCTACTGTATTGCTTTTACCATACCGGAGTAAGACTAGTCTCCTCAGGGACCTTTAACCATCACAATAACAAATAGCAAACAACAGTAATATGTTGCTTGATTTACTTGGGCACTTCTCTTCAAGAGTCTGAAGAAAGCCCTTGGGCTTCACAAGCTGATTTGGACGGTAGATGTAACAAAACTTCTCATCTATGACTTCAAAGATGACAAGGGCTGGAATGTTAGCAGAGGCATGGCTCTGCTGAGCAAGCCCAGTGTGCCATGAAGCAAAGAGCAAAAGCATGCACTGGGTGATGTGAAACATCAATAATAATGTCCTCCCCACCCCCGCAAATATTCCATGACTAAGAAAGTTTTCTATATCTAATTCTGCTCTAAGCTGTGAGGGGATGTTTTGACAACTCTTTAGTTTTGATCATAATTTAACTAGACTTAGTGAACATAAACATAAAACCATGTTGATGCTAGAGTTCAGCAGGTCTTTTACTATTCATTGACATTTCTTTCCCTACATAATCCTTTGTGCCTTGTGTTTCTTGCTTAATGGCAGTACATTTT
This sequence comes from Anas platyrhynchos, assembly GCF_047663525.1. NCBI lineage: Eukaryota > Metazoa > Chordata > Aves > Anseriformes > Anatidae > Anas > Anas platyrhynchos. The sequence goes on along the minus strand of NC_092621.1, from coordinate 39,969,152 downwards.
ACATTCCTATGGTATTATTTATATTTCCTCTTCTTGGTTCATTTCACAGCATTCATCTCTAATGAGCCAGTCAATATAGTGCACTCAGATGTTCACAGAATCATAGAATCATTCAAGTTGGAAAAGACCTCTAAGATCATCTAGTTCAACTTTTAACATAACACTAAACTCTAGCACTAAACCATCTACCAAGTTCTAAATTTACATGTTTCTTGAAGACTTCCAGTGATGGTGACTTGACCACTTCCCTGGGCAGCCAATGCCAATGCCACACAACTCTTTCTGTAAAGAAGTTTCTCCTAATATCCAACATAAGATTTCAAAAAACTTCCCCACCAAATGTTTCAAAAGAAACTGCACGCACTGGACAAAAAGTCCTTTTATGGTAAGAAGATTATTTTTTACAACAATCAGAGTACTGTTCCACTTGGCCGCAACAGCTGGGAAGTCATCTTCTTTCTTCAACTTTTTCATAAGGCTACAGAATCCCCTTAAAAGTGGTTACTTTTGTGAACTGTGGTATGTAGCTTCCAAAAAGTGGAAATACCTAATGGAGGAATAAAAATGTCCCAGAATTCAGGACCAATTTGATGTTCTTATTTGACTGATTTCTTCTTGCAATGCTACCAGAAGAACTCCGTGCATAATCAGTAAATATTGCTTACTTGAAATTGATGTGTACGTTAACCTTATAGTTCTTTAACAAGATGCAGCTCATCTTTTTGATTAACCATTTCTGCCTTTTGCATTATATCTCAGAAGAATTAATATTTATATATAGACTCTATATTACTTCTGCAGTACCATATCCTGTTTGCTTTTTGTATATATTGGTAGCCTTATTATACAAGCACTTGTGGTACTGGAGAATATCAACCTATGTTAATAAGCATTGTCCCTAATAACTGCGCTTTAATAGTGAACTGCAACAAATCCCAACTGGATCAATTTCTTCACATTCACTGTAGTTCATCTGGACTTAACTGGTAATTGAATCTTCTTCCCCTCCTCAACTTGTTAATGGACAAATATACCAAGAAGAATGAGTTATATTGATTTAGAAAACAAAATGATCATTATGAAAAATGTGTGCATACACTGTATTACTTCTTCACTCATACTTATTTCCAGGTAGAAAATTTTAGAGCGAAACAGAGGTGAGGCAGAAAGAAACTCAGAAAATCTCCAGCTAGCCAGTGTAATATAAAATAAAAAAGTAAAATAAAATAAAATAAAATAAAATAAAATAAAATAAAATAAAATAAAATAATCCATTTCAAATTAAGGGGGTTAAAGTTTCTGAGTGACAGTATAGATTTAAAAGAGAAGGATGATGTGAAGGAGTGTAAGAAATACCAGCTGTGCCTATTCTAGAATCACAGAATCGAAGAGGTTGGAAAAGACCTTGGAAGACCATCAGGTCCAACCCCCCTGCCAAAGCAGGTTCCTTAGAGCAGGCTGCAAGGGTAGGTGTCTAGACAGGCCTTGAATATCTCCAGGCTGAACAGACCTAGCTTTCTCAGTCTTTCCTCATAAGGAAGATGCTTCAGGCCCCGTAGCATCTTTGTTGTCCTCCACTGGACTCTTTCTAGGAGATCCCTCTCTTTTTTGTACCGGGGAGCCCAGAATTGGACACAATACTCCAGGTCAGGCCTGACCAGGGCAGATCACCTCCCTTGACATGCTGACCACAATCCTTTTAATGCACACCAGGATCCCATTGGCACTCTTGGCCATGAGGGCACACTGCTGGCTCATGGTCAACCTGTCATCCACCAGGACCCCCAGGTCCTTCTCTACAGAGCTCCTCTCCAGCAAGTCATCTCCCAGCCTGTACTGATACGTGCGGTTGTTCCTTCCCAGGTGCAGGACTCTATATTTGCTCTTATTAAACCTAATTTGGTTTCTTCCTGCCCATCTCTCCAGCCGGGCCAGGTCTCGCTGAATGGCAGCACAGCCTTCTGGTGTGTCAGCCACTCCTCCCAGCTTTGTGTCATCAGTGTACTTGCTGAGGGCAGACACTATTCCCTCATCAAGGTTGTCGATGAAGATGTTGAACAAGACCAGACCCAGCACCAACCCCTGGGGAACAATGCTAGTCACAGGTCTCCAGCCAGACTCTGCACCACCAATCACCACTCTCTGAGCTCAGCCAGTCAGCCAGTTCTCAACCCACCTTACTGTCCACTCCTCTATCCCACACTTTCTCAGCTTTGCTAGCAGGATGTCATGAGAGACAGTATCAAAAGCCTTGCTAAAGTCAAGGTAGATGACATCCACTGCTCTCCCCTCATCTACCCAGATGGTGATGCCATCATAGAAGACAATGAGGTTGGTCGAGCATGACTTCCTCTTGCTGACTACTCCTCATGATCTTCTTCTCTTCCAATTGCTTGGAGATGGTATCCAGAACAAGCTGTTCCAATACCTTTCCAGGGACAGAGGTGAGACTGACTGGCCTGTAGTTTCCCGGATTCTCCTTCTTGCCCTTCTTGAAGACTCGAGTGACATTGGCTATCGTCCAATCTTCAGGCACCTCTCCTGTTATCCAGGACCTTTCAAAGATGATAGAGAGTGGTTTGGCGATTGCCTCTGCCAACTCCCTTAGCACACGTGGATTCATCCCATCAGGACACATGGATTTTTGTGTGTTGAGCCCACTCAGACGCTCCCGAACCACTCCCTTGTCAACTAGGGGGGAGATCTCCACTTCCCAGACTCTTTCTCCTCCCTCCAGGATTGAGGAGTCCTGGGGGGATAGTCCTTGAAGCAAAGACTGAAGCAAAGAAAGCATTCAGTATCTTCACCTTCTCAGTGTCTCCCATTACCAGGACACCCCCTTCATTCAGCAAGGGACCCACATTATCCCTAATCTTTCTTTTACTGTTAACATACTTAAAAACAAAACAAAACAAAAAAAAAAAACCACAAACCTTCTTATTATCTTTTATCTCTTTTGCAAGCCTCATCTCTAGGGGGGCTTTAGCCTTTGTCACATCCCTGCAGGCCCTGACAACACTTCTATACTCCTCACAAGAGGACAGGCCCTTTTTCCACATTTCATAAACCTTCCTCTTCCTTTTGATCTTATCAATGAGCTCCTCGCTCATCCATGCAGGTTTTCTGCCCCCCTTCCCTGATTTCCTACTCTTAGGGATGCACCGATCCTGAGCTTGGAAGAAGTAGCCCAGCTCTCACATGCACCCTTGCCTTCTAGCTGTCTATCCCATGAGATACTCCCAAGCAGGTCCCGGAAGAGGTCGAAGTTGGCTCTTCGAAAGTTCGGGGTTGCAATTCTGCTTTTAGCCTTACTTCTTCCACCAAGTTCCATCTTGAACTCCACCATTTCATGGTCACTGCATCCCAAGCTGCCACCAACCTTCACATCCCTAACAAGCTCACCCCTGTTGGTAAGGACAAGGTCCAGGAGCACCCCCTGACTCATTGGCTCCTCCACAACCTGCATCAGAAAATTGTCTTCAACACATTGTAGGAACCATTTGGACTGCACATGCCTGGCCGAGTTGCTTACCCAACAGATGTCTGGAAATCTAAAGTCCCCCGTGAGAACCAGCACCTGTGATCGTGAGGTTACTACCAGCTGCTTCTTGGAGGCCTCATCGACCTCCTCCTCCTGATCTGGTGACCTGTAGTAGACCCCCACAACAGTGTCCCCCATACCAGCCCACCCCTTAATTCTCACCCACAAGCTCTCCACTTGACCATCACCCTCCCCTAGGTGGAGCTGGGTACATTCTAATTGCTCCCTCAAATAAAGGACAACCCCACCCGCTCACTTCCCCAGCCTGTCTTTCCTAAAAAGGACATCGCCCTCCATGACAGTGTTCTAGCTGTGCGAGCTGTCCCACCGCATCTCTGTGATTGCAACGAGATCATGGCCCTGTGACCGAACACAGATATCAAGCTCATCCTGTTTATTTCCCATGCTCCACACATTGGTATACAGGCACTTTAGGGAAGCAGCAGGCACAGTTACGCCTGGAGGAATGCAAGAAGAAAAAAATTCTGGACAGGGTATTGGGATCATTACCTTCTCTGAGGAGCCCTTGGACAATCCTATGGGACAACCCAGAGGTTTTTCCCTGATATCAACAGTGACAGCAGTGACAACTTCACCCAGCCCTTCTCTGTCACTTTTAGCTCCCCTCCCTTCCCCCATCAAACCTAGTTTAAAGCCCTGGTAATTAGCCCAGAGAGCTTGCTTCCCGACACACTTGTGCCTCACTTGCTGAGCTGAAGTCGGTCAGCAGCCCACATACCTGGCTTCTCAAAGGGCTGCCCAAGATCAAAATACCCAAATCCTTGGTGTTGTTTCGGAAGAACCAATGGAAGGTGACTGGCATAATGACTCTGTGAGGTCTGATCTCATGGCCGATATTTACAAGTCTTTTCCCAGTTGCAGTAATAAAAAAGAATAGGATGGAATATGTTGTACAGAGAACTGTCTATAGTTATGAACTTAATCAATCCATCATAGTGTTGTTGCAAAGTGCATCTGAATTCAAGGTTTCCAATCAGATTTTGCTTCGGCAATCTTCAGAGTGCATATTGATGTAAGGATGATGCGTTAGTATATTTGTTAGAATAACATTTAATGAAATTACTTTATATATATATATATATATATATATTTTAGAAGATATATATATATTCTAGAAAATAATGCAAATTCCTGTTTCTTGACTTGCTGCTGTTCTTGTTGCTATATCAAAACTGTTATCAACTGTAATGGCAACTCTAAGTATGCATTGATTTTTTTGCTACAGACAATAATTCTGTAAGGAATTGTTAAATGCAGGATGGAGAGAAAAACAAAGTAACTGGAATATTTATATACATTGGAGGTAACCTATGTCCACATAGGGCTTACATCTTTGCCAATCAGGTCCTCCTGATTTTCAACAATCCCCCAGGGAGCTATACCAATGGTGCATATCTTCCCTCTAGATTTTGAGGCATGATCTTTCAGTGCATCTCCAACATGGCGAATGACCCCTGGAGAAAAAAAAAAAAAAAGGTGTGGATGCAGTATAGAATCCCTTCTTAGGGAACTCCTATACAATTCATGAAAGCTACTTGCAACTTAACACTTGCAATTAAGTAAAAATATGAATACTTTTGTGATCTACAAAATTATTAAATGAAGTAGCAGGAAAAAAGAAAATCACAGGCCATAATAATAATAATCAAATAAATATTGATAGCTTACTGTAACATGTTTATCTGCACACACATCCACACAAACAGATATTTGGTATATGTATCCTTCCCAAGCATAGGAACAAGTACAGGAATGAGAAAAATATGTAAAGTTTCTTTGTATCTGAATATCTGAAAAAAATAATTTCAGTACTCTGTGTTGAACTATTCAGTCATTCTTTCCAACAAACTGTCACCTGAGGATCAGCATGAAAATAGAAATTAGTATAGAGAGAATGAGTGCTTCCCAGCTCTCTTCTGTGTGCTTTCTGGTACTGCTGCTTTAGACCAGTTTTGTCAGCATTTCAGAGGTGCAGAGGATATGTGTCATTCCTCTTTCCTTTACAGTAAATAATTTTTGACCTGGGCATCAATAATATTTTATAAATAATATTATTTATGTAGCTGTATTGAGGCAGACCTGTGGATTTACTGTGGACATTTTCTGTTATTTGGTTTCTCTGTTTGCCTCTTGTTCTGATTCAAGGAATTTCAAAATGACTGGATAGGCATTATAAGAGTTATGCAACAGGTACAATTTTAGCCATATATTACCCTCATTTTAAATGAGCCATGTAAGAAAGAAACAAAGTTCTTGTGTCAAATTTCTTTCCTGTAGTATATAAGGCAAAATAAACAACCTATACCCAGGTATTATTTTTAAAATTATAACCCAAAAATCCTCATGATTTGGAGCAGAATATTTGGCTAGATTACCACCCCCTCCCACCAAAAAAAAAAAATAAAAATCCTGCTAAGTAGGATAATCAAATTTCAGTATAGCATGAATATTCCGGAAAAAAACAAAAACAAAAACAAAAACAAAAACAACCAAACAAACAAAAAAAAAACAACACTTGTTTATTTAACAGTTATGCTTATAATTAAGTACGTACCATTCTTGTCACGTCACTGCTTCACAATGCAACAGCAGTATTTAAGGATTTTTCAATTACACATTTTGTTAAGAGAAATATAATGTAAAAATTCATCAAGAACTGAACTGACTAGATACAGAAATTCTAAGTTCTCACAAGTTCATATTAAACACTGAATTTTCACCTAAACAATTTGAAAACCTAGCTTTGAGTCAATGAGATGTTTTGTTACACAATTCAAAAGGAGCAACGAAAGGTAGCTGATAATGCACAATGGCTTCTGAAGTTACATCTATTTATAACACATAGCAACATAAATTCAATTGGTTTGACTAGGTCACTTTTGATTACAGGAAAAAAAATATCATTTTCAACAGTAATTATATTCATTTTTTCTGTTTTGTTCATTTTGTTTTGGCATTCACAACTATGATGTTTTGAAAAATGGTATGATGCAGTCATTCATTTCCCAAATGCAAATATTATATATTTCGTTGTCATCTACAAAATTTCTGCAGTCTTATTTCCAGAGCTTCTGTGGTGTGTACACTGCAGTGAATGTACAACGTCTACAGTTTTCTAATATGTTTTTAACATTTTTTTTAAATCTGCCTTTACCTTTATCATTACAACAGTATCTGCCAACAAGTCAAATTATTATTACCACAAAAGAGAGGTCAATATTTAACCTGATTTTCTTCCTTATGATACATGTGTGTATCTGTTTATCTATCTAACAGTCAAGAAATTATTCCTCTTTGCTATTTATATTGCTTCTGTGAATATTGTTTAAAATTTGATATGTTTTGGAAACTAAAAATCCCAACACTCCTACTAAGCATTCATATTTAAATACATATGAGTTGATCCACAGCACACTAAAATTAATGCATGATTAATTAATAGTGATTACAATATTTTCCACAGAGAGTAAGAGGATACACTCTGTGAAATTACTAAAGCAATAAATTATAGTGTTGTTACTGCAATAAATGAGAATGACAAGAATTGACAAGTGTGTCCTGTCTCAAAACTTTTTACATTTATCTTTAGCAGAACTCTTTGATTTTCCCTTGACTCTTTCCTCCTTTCTGCCTCCTTCAGGAAGGGTAATTGGGAAGCATATTCCAAGTTTTTTTTTTTTCATCTAGGGAATTATGTTTTATAGTTTATTCCCAAAACCTACATGCTGTCTCCCAGCAGAGCAGGGCAGCTACTGTATTGAGTTCATAGAAGGTCCATATGGTATGTTACAGATGTTCTTAACTTTGAATACAAATGGCAATATTATCTCTCTTGCTCCAGGGGTAATAGGAAAAAGTAGGTCAAGCTGTCTGCCAGAAAGGAAAAAGTGATACTTATTCACCATAATGTTTTCTATCACATCCATAAAACAGAACTTTTTTCCTTTCACACTTCAGATGGTCTTATAAGAGAAAATAAGAGGTTTTTTTCTGGATGAAATTGTTTTCCATTTTATCCAATAAGTGTTTGGCTTCTTGGGTTTCTGGTTAGTAGCCTTTCCCGGTAGCTGATTGTTTATTTCATAAAGTCTTCACTGGCAATGTACTAGTATAATTGCCTCACAGGAGGCCTTATTTTCAGCTTCCCAGTGTACTTTTCATGCTTTAGTGAACCTTTTATTCCCTGGTAGCTGCCAGACTGGTATGAACTTGCCATTTTCTTGTTTACACATAGTACAGCTAGCAGTAATAAAATAAAACATGCAATATTATCCTGTTATGATCAGACCTTTTTTTTTTTTTTTTTGGTCAAACTGATGAAATGTCCTAGCTGACACTGTGCTTTCATTTCAATATTGCTGTTACCTGTGTTTACTCCTCCAGTGAATATCCATGCTCCAGTTGTCATAGCAGCCTTAATGAGGCCTTTCCCAAAGACTTGCTTGAGCTTTGGCTGAAGTTCAAAATTCTGAAGGCCCCCATGCACAGAGATGAGAAGTTTAGGGAGCTCAAGCTGCCACTCTTTGGTCATCAGGTGCAGAAGAAGGTCAGGCTTTGTGTCAAAAGACACACGTACATACTGCAGAAATAGCGGCAACAGTAAAGAGAAAAGGATTGTTTATACTCAGAGGTGTGTAATGCATATCACCAATGCCCAACAGATTAAAGAAAAAAGTCAACCTTCATAACAAAAACATTAATTAATTGGTAAGTTGGTGATTTCTAAAAATGTAGAAAACTAGGCAACTATGCTTAATGGAACACTTGCAGTTCAGAGACTGGATGATTTTCCCATGCAAATACAAAATTAAGAAATTAATTAAGAAATTAAGTATTCACAGCAATGTTTGATAGGTAGTTGTCTTTAATTTAAGGATGCAGAAGCTTGAGTAAAAGTTTAAATGGTCCACCAAAAACAACCCAGGTAATCAGAGTCACAATTGTGCATTTGCTTGTGTCTTATATTAAAATTAACAAAACCAAGCACTCCAAAGGTAGGCAAGAACAGAAACATGTTTGGTTCTTCAAACATACATGTGTTTAAACTGAGCAAGACTACTAAAGAGGTACTTTTCAAATGAATGAATGAATGAATGAATGAATGAATGAATGAATGAGACTTACAGACTAATTTGTACAGATTCATTAATTTGCATAACAAAGTGCAGGCACCTAAAATGACTTTGAAATACATTTATACATTTCAGGTTCTCAGCTCTTCTGTGCTATGTCTGCAGCATTTTGTCCAAAGGGAGAACGTGTTGAACCTGTGTGCATTCTCCAACATAGGAACTGCCTTCAAATTTTCTATAGCCCCACTATATCACACACATGCCTGTCTCTTCCTGATAAGCCCTTCTATATGGGGCTCTTCTCCTCAGTCTTTCTATTGATGGTATTTGAATAGTTTCACAGTACCAGTACCAGGGCAGATGCCTTTTTTGAATTCTAGCTGCACAATATAAAAGGGTCAAAAAGAGGATAAAAATCCTCTTTATAACTTATCAAATATGTAAGGACCATTGTAATCAAATAAAATGGGTTATTGAAAGCTACCTATCTACCAAATTTATGACTGAACCAATGCATATAGTGTTATTTCAAGTTGTCAGCATAACCTTCAGTTATATAACACTGCTACCTTTGCTTTCAGCTAGAAGAATGTCCAGTTCTACCTTATTCATTGCAACATGCCAGGCAATATAATATCCACATACATAATGTAATCATTTTTTCCCTTTTTAACATGTCTAATCAGTATTTATCACCATAAGATTGTTCTGCTTTTGTAAACAATATGACTGTTAGGTGGACTCCTTTATAGTTGACTAAGAAATAAGGCATTGAATTTTTCCAGAAAAAGTTGCTAATAGTTAGGTTTCTTTGCAGGAATGAATTGTCAAAAATAGGACAACCATTCTCAGCATTTCTGGAAGTAGAAGACCATTCTGGCAAACCATCAGAGGAAAGCAAGAGGAACACAGACAAATAGAGATGAGCAAGAACTTGTGAATCTTCCTTTGCTCCAATACATCAGTAATGTTCCCTTCAGCTGCCATGCAAATTCTTAACAACTAATGGATGAAGAGCATACAATACTTATATTTGGCAAGAGTGTATGGTACCTTTGAGTTTCTATATGTAAACTATATTGTCAACAGTTACCCATTCAATTACTTGCATGAGAGTTAAGAAAAAGCTTTCATGGTACCCGATACCACTGACCAGACGGTGAAGTTAATAATTTTGCTTAGGATTCAAGGGCTGTTGAATTTTTAACAGACCAGTGTTATGAGAATAATTCTTATTCCCTTTGCTCTGGACCTAGGGAGAACTGAGGCTACAAAATGCTACTGCTCATTACACTTCATTAATACAGAGGCATCATCCTTCAGGGACCTACACAAATGCTGTACTGGTCTAAGTATGGAGGTTATGTTTTAGTATCCTTGCCACCTTACACTGTTTGTAGCAAAGATAGACTGTGAGTTTTAAGCAGATTAGAAAAAGTGAATTCATATCAGTAATGGCCACACAAATTTTTCTAAAGCAGGGGACACAACATCATTCTGGCTTGCACTAAATGAAGGCACAAATAGCTTCAGATATGTATTGTGTAATCTTTAGTACCTTTTTATCCTCCAGAATATGTCACTCTGCTGTCTCTACCTATTAAGTCTATGTATTAATTGGTAAAAATCTCTTTAATTCTTTCCATTCATTCATTTCCATATTGAAACCTCCGAGTTTCAATAAACGTAAACCTTAAATCACATGTTAGAAATATTTTCCTGTATTTATTTGAAATTTAGATATATTTTATTACAAATGACTGCTTGTTCTTTATAATGCAGGTGAAACTCAATATTGGAGATAATAATTTATTTATGAGGAAATCAAGCAAAAGTGAATCAGAATGTTTTTTCATGTAAATTTAAATTTACATCATCAGTGATGAACTTCACTGTTTCAGAATCTTTTGAGAAGGGTAATGGCACCTAAAATGATGATTTTACATCTGTGCAGAGACCTTAGTTTTAGCTTTTACAGAGGGCATTTTCATTTTGGTATGCTTTGGATTGATCTTTTACTATTTACGTAACATGTTAACAAGTAAGAACAAAACATTTATTTATTTATTTTTTGTTTGTTTGTTTGATTATTTATTTTTGCAGTCATTTTCAAAGTATTGATTAAATTATTAATGAACACTTTTAAAGTAATTTTTGTCCAAATTAAAAATTCGGTCATGTAGGAGAATATTCAAATTTTGCAGTTTGTGTTTAGAAACTTAATAAGTATTTCTGCCATTCCTCAATTCTCTTGCTATAGCCTCTGGAGGCAGATTTAAAACTTAAATGTAAACATAAGATAAGCCTGATGTAACCATCTGTCAGATGTAGAAATGACCGCTTCTAATGGCAAATAATTTAATCCCTCCTATGTGGGAATGGTGTAGAGATAGGATGCAATAATTCAGTTGCAGCCAGCAAGATAGGAAAGAAAAGTACGGTTTTGAACCAGAAAACATGATGGAAAATTTGATTGATTTCAGCATAAGTCCATAAGATCATCAAATTTATCATGCCCGCTTGATCCCTTAACTAGTACAGAGGTTATCAGCAAGGGTGCCATTTGATACCAATACTTGTTTCATTTTTTTATCAAATGGTTTCGTAAAACATAACTGTGTTCATCACCAGTCAAACAGCTGGATGTTTCCAAGTTGAACTCCCATGCTCTAGGGTAGAAATCAAAGTTACTGAGTGGTAAAAATACTTCTCTGTTGGTCAAGCACAGCTATCTTATGAAATATATGGTGTATGACAGCAGATGACAGCATAAACGTATAAATGAGAAAGATTCAGAATAGAGGTCCATTTTGTTGTATTTCTTCAAATAAAATCTTTTTGGATGATATTTTGTGATCTGGAAGGTATTTTAACATCGCTCCTTCGGTTCTCTTTGATGCAAGCAAAGACTGGTTGAATATTTCACCTACCTCAAAAAAAAAAATAATAAAAAAATCAGAGCTGCAGATAGTCCTTCAAGCTAAAGATTCATCCCTCAAAGTGTGGATGTTTTCACACTTTTTCATATAAAACAGGCTTGACCTAATTCCCACTATACTCAAGAGTAAAATTGTAACTTAGAATGAAACCATACTGGTTCCTTAAAAGTTAATATTCTCAACAGCTAAAGGCTCCATCTAAGTCCTGCTTAAGTGGCCGGTGGAAAGGTTGTCATTGACTTACAGGTTCTTTAAAAAAGGATGTGAAACTGTTGGAGAGTGTCCAGAGGAGGACTATGAAGATGGTGAAGGGTCTAGAGGGGAATGAGGAGAAGCTGAGGTCACTTAGCCTGTTCAGCCTGAAAAAGAGGAGGCTGAGGGGATATGTTGTTGTGGTCTACAGCTTCCTAATGAAGAGGAGTGGAGGGAATCAGTCACACTAGCTTAGTAATTGCTCTCAGAATCAGGGTAATCTGACAGAGTCAGAAAGGGGCAGGCACTGATCTATTCTCTTTAATGACCAGCGATAGGACCGTGTCAGGCTGTGACAGGGGAGGTTCAGAATGGGTATCAGGAAGATTCTTCACCAAGAGAGTTGTCGTGCACTGGAACAGGCTCCCCGGGGATGTAGTCATGGCATCAAGCCTGTCAGAGTTTAAGAAGCATTGGGACTGTGCTCTTAGTTATATGGTCTGAATTTTTGGTAGACCTGTGTGGAGTCAGGAGCTAGGCCCTAAGATCCTTATGGGTCCCTTCCAACTCAGGATATTCTATGATTTTCATTCCTTGTAGCCTTGATTGAGAAAAAAAAAAACAAACAAATTTTCTGTTCACATATAACAAGATAATGTTCCTGTGTTTACCATGCTTAAAAAATTTCAAGTATAGGCATCCATTTCAGGAAACAGGGTAAAATATAGGTGATAAATTTTATACCGAATTCTTCCCCCTAGTCTTTGCTTTATCTTTGTTATCTTGCCGAATTTTACACATTTATAAAATTATTCTTTTAGGCAATAGGAATAACATTAATTTACCATGAGTGTCAGGAAAAAGTCAGGTGGTATGCTATAGTTGTATTTGATATCTCGCAATTAGAAAATAAATATGTACTTTATTTTGAGAAAAGAACAAACATTTATCTATAGTATTGCCCCCTGCTCTCCATTTTTATGTTCCAGTTTCACTTATTTTGGTTTTGATTAGGTGGTATCCAGGTATTACTTAAATAAGACTGTTGTCCAGGGTTTTTATGCACTTATTCCTTTTTCCAAGCCTTATATTTCAATATACTATAACTGTTCTTTATTCCCCTTCTCTCCTGGAAAAAAATGGTTCATTGTTTTCAGTGAGTAAAGGCTAAGTTTTCACAGATTTTTTTAGATTTGGTAAGGTTAGTTGTTTATTATGGGAAAGACCTTGTATCCAGTAAACTCAGAGAAAAGAGTTTAGTTTTCTTTTAATAAAACTGCAACAACTAGTTAGTCCTCTAACCTCCTTGACTATAATAATGTTTAGTATTGGAAATGAGACCATTAAGAAACCTTCATACTCTTTTCAGTGACAAACACATAACAGTATAGCAAATTTCTTTATTATTATTTTCATTAAAAATGTGTCATTAAGGTTTTGAAAACCTCCTTATTAGTGCCTTGATCATATGGAAGGTGTTTTTCTCACTGATGGTAACCAAGTGGAACACCCTTTCAGAGATTTTTAGTGAGTAGCTTATTTTGAAACACTTTTCTCACTAGCAAGATGAAACACTTTTCTCACTAGCAAGATGATTGAATTTCTGAAGGTTTTATAGACATATCTAATTCATTAAGAATTTTTTGCTTCCATGTTTCAGGTGAGATTTAATGACTATGACTAGATGACAGATGCAGCTATCTTCCTGTTTCTAGTATTGTCAAAATAAATCCAGAGTTTTTCTAGAAATATGTTTCATCTATATTTGTCCTTGACTTGTCACTTATTTAGATATCTGAGATTCTTAACCTTTTTTTGTCTTCTATTTTTTAAATTATTCAGGGCTTAGTTTTGTTTGTTTCAAGTCCTGACTGTGCTCTGTGACAAGATTTTTCTATTCATGTCAACTTTGACTTTTATCTCTACAGTTTCACTTTAACTATACTACATTTTACACATGGCATACACTTTGGAAAATCTATTCTCTTATGGCATTGTTCCCAAGACACCAGAATGCCAAAGGAGGCCAGAAATCCTGTAGCACAATTAATATCATCTGTTTCTTTAAACTCTTAAACAGTTCAGAACTCTCCAAGATGACTTTTGCCTAGGCAGGGCAGTTTATTGTTTTAAAGAACTCTCCAAGTACGTCACTCAAACAGCTCTAGTAATTATCGTATATCATAAAGGCAGATTTAAAGCAAAGTAACCATATATAGGTAATAACATGATGGTTACTACATCTCTGAGTCTTAGTTGTTGTGAAAATTATTCTGTTTTGTTCTCACTCCTTGTGAAGTTATCAACAGCATGGTTTACTTCACTTGGGTTCTGAGGGAGGTGTCAATTTATTCACACTAAACAAACTTTATTTACTGAATCAGATTCTCTCACTAGCAATGGCCTTGCAGATTTTTAGGTGATTGGTTATTAACTGAACATAAGGCATCTGTGATGTTTGGAGAGAGATGACCTATTTTGAATGACACTCTTTCTGGGGGTAATGGTGTTTTCTAGTTTCTACCATCAGAATACATCCACCAGGGTGAACAGTACCATCCACTCAAGTAATATTTCCATCTCCACCCCCCCAACATATGCATCTGAGGAAACTATCTGGCTCTTGGTAGAGCAATATTGAGCTCTTCATCATCACTAATCCATCTACTGCTGCAATAACTCTGAGAATCCTGCATGGAAGTACTTAGGCAAAGAAGATTGCCCTGAGCTGCTGGGCAGGTTATTCTGCAGAGCATCTGGGGGTTCTGTGTTTGCCCTCACTCACAGCTGCACAGGGCAGTCTCTTGGCCACAGTATACTAGGTATATACTCATCTTTCATTTTCCTACTGCCAGGTTTTGCAGTTTAGATATAGCCAGAGAGATTCTTCCTTTCCTACAATGCTGTGTAGAAATATACCCACAGGTTAACATGGACACTGGAAACATCTGAGTTAGTGGAGAAATGTATTCAGATTAGTATACTTTGGTATCTCTCCATAACACTGCATTATGACTAAATGACTTGCTCAAGGAAATCCATGGCAGAACAGGGATTTCCCAGTTCTTAACTTAAACACTTAGCGTGTTTCTTATTTCAGTAAAACATAAACAAGTAAGTCTAACTGGTCTATCCTCCAACATATGTCTAGAGGAATATTAAAAAAAAATAAAAATTGGTCTATTTCAAATTTGTCTGCCTAACAGACATATGCTAGCAACGGGAAACCATAGATGAATTCTAAAGTTGTTCAGAAAAAGACAGATGGATCGTCACTGGTAGAAAATCATGATAGTGGTAGACTGGCATATTTTTAGTTATAAAGGTTGCCTCTTTCATGCTCTCTAGCTCTTAAAATTCCTTCTCTTCACTGCCATTATTGGCACATAATACATAAAAACAGATAGCATGGCTTTATGCTAAATAATACTTAAAAATGATATTAAGAATTCTATTTATGAATGTCTTTTTTTTTTTTTTTGGGGGATAGCAGCGTTATTTATCTAAGAGAAAAACGTGGTTACCATGGCTTTATTGGAGTGGCCTCCTCCTTGGAACTCAATAGTTCCAAAAGCATCTGTCGGGCTGAGCTGTGTGTGCTTGCTGATGGACCACTTCTCTGACTGGATGTCATTGCGAGTAAGCCTGCTTTCATTTTTCTCATTCTGGATAACGGAGATACTTGGAGTCAGTCCAACATGTTGACCTATTAGACGCCCACAGCAACACCTATGACATTAAACAAGCAGAAAAATTCTGTAACATGTACAAAAATTGTGTAACGTACAAAACTAATAGGAAAACAAGCTATAATAAATTGCCTACAAGTCTTCCCCATTCCCTTCCCTCTCTCCCCTCACTGCCAAAACCTTTCAATTCTGCTGAGCATGTAACCAAAGCCTCTAGAAGGAACATAATATAGATACTACCTTTTCATTCTACGATTTTGTTTTCTTTGGGCTATCTATATTTCAATAAAATCATTGCTTTGCTTTAAATATGTACAAAATGAAATTAAAAATAGTTTTCTACATTCTCAGATAACATCAGATCAATAATCAGCTATTGAATTGACCACAAGACATTCTAAATTGGTAGTTTATTGCAATTTTTTTTTTTTGGTGTTTTGGTTTTGAGAGTATTGTGTATCATGCATCTAATTAATTTAGGCAAATATTTGAAGATCCAAAACTTTCACTAAGATGAGAAAATTAAAGATAGACACTAGAGACCTTTAATACTTCTTTTTTGATGGAATATGTTTTGAAATGTAGATGAATGGTACTCATGGGCATCCAGCACTCTGTATGTAATTCAACCACCTTCTTCTGTACAGCTTTACAAATTATTTTGATCTCTATAAGTACATAGAAACACACATATATAAGATATTTACTTGTAATTGATTTCATTTTCATACAAGTTACATGCAATTACCTATGGGGGTCTTTGGTGCTGGGTATGATATGAACACATTCTCTCTTGTAAAAAGCTCTTTCTATCCATGATTTCTGTGCCTAAAAAAAAAAAAAGAGAGAGAGAAAATACCTTAAGCTCTGTTTGCTTCTTAAATACAACTTACAGTACATCTGAAGGCAAACTTCAAACGCAAACGAGAACTTCACTGACTCTACGGATATGCAGTGCCCATGCTGTATAGAGTAAACATTTTCCATTGGAACTAAGGTTCTCTTTTAGGGCTAAGCATCCAAGAGAAGGTCTTAAAATTATTTTCATATTCACTAGTCAGTTGACTTTGATGCTGTGAACTATATTCTCATAACAGCACATCGGAGAAAAACTATTTCAAACTTTAAATTACCATAGTTCTTTTACACAGCAGAGGAAAAACTCACTTTTTAAAAATAATTTAAAAAAATAATAATCATACAATTAAATTGATTCAAATTAAACAACAAGACAGAAACAAAAAACAACCAACCAAACAATAAAACCTCAAGAACTAGAGAAAATATAGAAGGAAAATTCATAACACCATGATTCCACTGAAATTTTTTGTATAGGCACTGATAATTATGTTTAACATGGAGCTAGAAAATACTTCTGTACAAGAAATTAAGAATGAAAAAAAAAAAATCTTTGATACATTAAGAACTAGATGACTAGTTGATGTAAACTCTGAAATTGAGTTCAATGAAATTATGCCTCTTGTCATGATCTTTTCCCAGATAGTCTCAGGAAATCATGTAATTTCTCAATTTCCCTTGGCAAAGTCTATATTACTGGGCAAAAAGGAGATTTATTTTTTTATTTTTTATGTAGGTTGGGAAAAAACAAATTTACAAAAGAAACAAACTAAACCAGTGAAAGTATTACAACCACAACTTCCCTCCCCCCAAAAAAAACACAAAAAACAAAAAAAAAACACACAAAACACACACAAAAAAAGAAAATAAACCAACAACAACAACAAAAGAGAAAACTTCAGAATCCATGTTTTATATCCATGTTTTAAATAAACTAGACAGTGCGATATGAATTCTGGGAAAGTATCTAAAACATTCCCCCAAACAGAATTAAATTGTTCCATTTACTAAAGAGTTGAGTTGAAATTTTCCTTTAAAAATGTATTACAAATGGATAAAAAATACATATATCTGTTTGATTCCACAGCATAAATGGAACTATAAGAACTATGAAAAGCTACTGTTAAGTAATGTGAAATGGACTTTAGGTAGTTTAAACAAAACCTGAACACCTTGCATCCAGAGAAAGAAAAAACATGAAATTATCTTTGTATAATTCCTTATCTGCTATCTAAGGTCACCTTTTGTCAGCTAAATCAACATCATACTATTTTTAAATACAGAAGTATGTATTTCTGGGACTTTTGGAAATCATTGTGAACTTTGAAAATTTATTGAGTCAGCATCACTAGAATAAAGTACCAAAATAACAATTTCCAACTACATTCCTTACACCTTACTCACAAATCTAAAAAAAGCTGACCTTTCACCTTCTTCACAGTACATAATTCCTTTTGGGAATCAGTGGTCACTGATGTTTCATAACAATATTTTATCTTTGCTTATTTTATGTTTTTCTTGTATTTTTAATTGTAAAAGTCTGCCAGAGTTCATGTTCTGCAGACACCCTGACAAGACTGTTACAGTCAGGGAAACAAGCCAATTAAAAATATTAAATAGATCTGTATTTGAAAGTTGTTTCTTACTATGTAGAAAATAGAGAGTTAATCTAATACAGAATGTGGGACATTTTATTTATTTATTTTATTCATGTTTAAGCTAAGGAAATTTATATTGGGATTCTGAAAAAAGCTAAATAAGGTGTAATATGCATAGAGGGGATAACCTTGAACTTCTAACTTATTATAACTTTTTAATGTTTATAAGGCTTATAGACAGGCATTAATTATCACAATCATCATCACAAGATTACATAATACAGAATGAAATCAGCTTAAAAGACCAGTGTACCATTGAGTAGTTTCTCAATTTGTCAAAGAAAGCATTTTAAAAATCCGTCTAGATTTCTCAAGTCATTCAGCACGGGCATTATGAACTTCACTTGACCCTCTTATCGCAGACATTTGAAGCAAAAATACGTGGGAAAATTAGGGCAACACTTCTTGTGGAGTGTTGCAGAGAAAGAAAAGGAGTTACAACTATTATTCAAGTACTGCAATACTAACATTTGAACTTACATACTTTACAGTATAGACCATTCATTCTAGAAATTTCATGTACTTTGAGTTCCAAGAGTACAAGAGTTTCCTATATTGCTTTAAGAGGTACATTGAATAAGAACCTGCATCTTTATAAAAGGTATTCACCTTTTATTGTATATATAAAATAACCTTTTGAAACCACACGTCCCCCCCAAAAAACAGACAAATTTCAGTTTTATCTTTGTTGTTTGTTTTAGAAACAACTACAATGTTCATAACATCTTCTGTTTTCTGTAAAAGAGTGAAAAACTTTTTTATGCTAACTTTTCTTATTTGGCGTCAAAAATCAGCTCTTAGTGCAGAAATTCCATACGATATGAGTCTCATTCCTTTTGTGATAGATCACTAAAGAGTATCTATTATTAAATATATACCTTTCAAATACTCATCTGCAAACAATTTACCTTGTTAAATTTACTAGCTAGATAGATCTAATGTATCTTTTCTAAAGATAGACAGTAATTCAATTTCTAAACAACCAAATCCAGTATTATTTTTTTTTCAGTGAATATATACAAACATGCTATTGAAAAAAAAAAAAAAACACTAAAATTTGTTATTGTACTCTTTTTCATACTCTCTTGTAGAAAAGAAATCCAGCTATGCTAGAAGTGATAATAAATTACAACAGAATCTTCATCATACTTCTTCAAATACAAAGTTGAAAAGTAACAACCTGTTTTAAAAATTTTTTTTATTCAAATTACTAAAAATAAAACAAAAAAAAATCTGGATTGTAGGTCTTAA
Organism: Anas platyrhynchos; assembly: GCF_047663525.1. Taxonomy (NCBI): domain Eukaryota; kingdom Metazoa; phylum Chordata; class Aves; order Anseriformes; family Anatidae; genus Anas; species Anas platyrhynchos. Next base: position 39,949,931 of record NC_092621.1, on the reverse strand, counting down.
ACAATATGCCATCCTACCTGACCCATAAATAGCACCAATGATTTATAGCACTATGATTTGGTCATTTCATAGTTCTTACAGAGAAAAAAGAAAACATCTGTTTTCACTGCCTCATGCTGGTTATAGAGATCATTTGTAATAAAATGCAAGGTTCAGAGGTAAAGTAATTATAATTACTTTACTTGCAGTAGTGTCTTCATAGCAGAATTAGAATAACTTGTTGAAATTATCACTATTAAACTCTTATTTAACATATGAATTTATAAAGCAGTAAATAGTTTGGAAAAATATTTTCAAAAATAGCAGAGCAAGAAGCTTATCTTCTCTTTTTGTTGTTTCACAAATTCTCCTTCAACGTTAATTCATAAAACAATTTAACATCCATAGTGAGCTCTTAAAGTACATGCCATTATTGATGCTTGAATATAGTTTAGTCTTAGCTTGGATCTCTCAATTAAATACCTCTGTTAGCTGCATGCAAAATCCCGCCAAGACCATTTTTGCCCCCTCTTCTTTACCTGATCATTAAACTTGGTGTTTAAGTCTATCCTGGAGCAAACTCTGCTGTCCACATTACGCTGTGCTGGTCATTGCTAACAACACATTTATGACCACTCCCTGAACAAGGCAGTCAGCCCATCTGTAGTGCAGGGATGGGAGCATGAGCAGAGTCCTTGTTGCTTGGAATGTGCTGCCACAGGATTAGCCTCATTAAGGGTCCAGTGGACATGCTTCCATAGCCCCTGAATGCCCCTTGATTTGAGCATCTGATCTGACGCCAAAAGAAAAACAAATCCCCTGAGAGCTTGGTTTTGACTGGCACAAGCAGTGACAGGCTTTTTTCCCTCTCCTCATTCCCTCTCAGAAAACTAGCTTGTGAAAGTGTGATAAGGTGCTCTGAATCCTTAAAGTTCAATACATGAAAACAAATCCTTCAAAAGAAACAGTGTATTAAGCTAGAACGAACCTGAGCACACTAGAGAGATTGTTAATCTCCGAAGAATGAAACCAGTGTGTTTATTGGGTAACTGTGAGAAATCTATACACAGCTGAAATATATTACAATTAATCAACAATGACATTTTTCCAGGGAAGCTGCAGTTTATCACTGTTTCTCACCACAGTTGCCGAATTGTAATGAAAGTTTTTCTAATTGTAATCGTAAGTTTTCAGAAAATTATAAGCATTTTTTTTTGTCTTACTGAGAAAAGTAACTGCATTATTTTCAGCTTAATTAAAAGTTAGTAATTTGAAATACACCTAGAATGTTTACAAAGTCAGAGATAAATTCCTTACCGTATGCATATGATATCAACTCCAAGGATGATTTTCATATGAACAACAGTTAGTTTTTTAGTACATACCAATTATATCTTTTGAATGAATAAGTTATTTCAGGCCTCAAAACAAACAAACAAACAAGTCAATATTTTTTACTCTTTTTTCCACCCTAAATTTGGATTAATTCCTCTCTAATCCTATATGTGCATACATACCCTCCTTTTCTTTTCAATGAGGTTGCCATCTAACACCTGAAAAATATGCTGTCTGCATATTACATTGATAGATACAAGCATTAAACAATCCTACATGTCCAGCTCTGCTGGACACAGGATCTACCAGACTGAGCACATGCATCAAATTCTAAACTTCTTGTATTGTCATGCATGTTGAGAAGCTTCTGCAAGGCTGACTAATCTTTGAGATTTTTGGATATATATACATGGATATATGTACACATTCTGTTCCAACAAAACTATCATCTGTGAGATCTGTTAACCATACAGTTTAAACCAACAGAGAATGAAGTGTTTCCAAGCACATCCTGGAAGATTAACACAGATTCAGATGGTTTGTGCAGGATGCAAAGGCAGACAAAGTTGCAGTGTCAAGAAGAGAGCTAGTAAGCAGCTCAGAAAGGTAAAGAATACATCTAGGAATTTGGCAGAAAAAGATTGCTTTCGTTTTTACACAAGAGATTTTGGTTTGGTTGGGATGGTAGACAAAACATGAGGGAAGGAAAGAAAAAAAATGGATAAAATTGAGTAAAAACAAAAATCTGACTTTGAAGTGAAATGTCTGTACATTTGACAAGATTCTGTAAGTCATTCCAGGATTTGGGTTTCAGCTTGCAATGTAGCCGGGGCAAAAGCCACATCTTTATTCCCTTTTAGAAATCATCACAAGCAACAATGGCTATACTCATTTGCGTATGTCACCCAGTGGTTGTTTTAGAGTTGTGTTTTTGGGACTTAGTATAAACAATTGAAGCTATGGAAAACTACAGCTGTCTTTGCTGTAGTATATTTGAAAGTACTTTAAATTTATAATCCTCTTTGGAGATGAAAATACTCATAACATAGATAAACATGTATTTTATTGAGTGGTAAAGATAAAAACAATAAGCAAAGATTTTTGGAAAATATATGTTTTATGTTTATATGTTAATATGTGTTTATATAATTCTTATGTTTATATGTTATGTTTATATGTTAATATATGTTTTGGATTTTTTTTTTCTCTCTACAGCACAATCTGCAGGTGCTTTTAGAGAGGTGGATGCTGTACATTCGATCCTACAAACTTACACGTTATTAACATTTTCAACCCAGATCACTATTAATGAAACAAACTCTGAAGCAGTAGATAGCAATGAAATCAGTACTAATGCAGGAGAAGAACAAATATTAAAAATGAACCAAAAAAAAAATCAATAAAATAAATTCTGGTAGATTTTAACATGTAATGTAGACATTTAAAAAAAAGAGCACCAAGAATGACAAATTTAGAATCCTTCAATTTTTTGTGGTACAGAGATGGAGGAAATTCTAATCTTCTGATTCTCAACTTTCTTAAATTTCAACAAGCAACCAGATTATAAAACAGGTTCATCACAAGAGACGTGTGATGGAGACGTGAAAAGGTAGCTTTTCTCTACCTTTCTGTGGTGTAGAGCAACTGGTCAGGCAATGGAATATTACTGAAGAAAACTACAGATAGGATTTGCAGGAACATCTGGTGACTGAACAACATCAGTGCTATTGCAATTTGAGTGGATTAGTTTACTTTAATCAAAAGGGCACTTTTTGAAATCCAACTGCTTCTGAGTGAGGACCTTATTATCAGCAAACTTTTGTAGTTAGATTAGTACAAAGAATGACAATGCTTCAATATGATGTTGTTACTAGCTGTGCTTGAGGCAAATTTCTATCCCCCATTTCAGCGTTGTCCGGTTATAAGCACTATAAGAAGTTTTACACCTAGCTTGAAGCATTAGGATTTTACCTTAAGGACATTAAGCTGATCGGATCATTAGAGCATCCAAAAATGTTTCAGTTTCTAACAGGTTTTTATCACCAGTGGCATCTTAGAGGCTGTCCATCAGGTCTTTACCCACTATAGTTTAATTTTTTTTTTTTATTTTTACTATATACCTATTTTTACTTCTGATTCCATAAACATTTTATCACTAGAACTGTTTTAAGAACATTGTTGAATAGTCTTGAAAATCAAGCTGTCTTAAGGACAGATTAGGAAGTCACAGAATGCACAGCCATTCATTAATACAAGACATTATAGAATTTCTCTACTGTCGTTATTTACCAGATGTAAATTCTAATACTGTACGTAGATGAAACAGAGCAATTCTAAAACAATCAGGAACTACTTTTTTTTTTTTATTATTATTTCCTCAATAATATATTATTTTAAACATTCCATCTGACATTCTTCTTAAAATAAATTAACGGAAAAGAAAATCATACATCTATGCAAGGGCAACTATGCCAATATGTATTTGTGCTTTATATATTTTCAAAATATTTTATATACTAAGTATAAATGGCCACCATTATTATCATGGTATTGCTAAACAACTGGAAAGATTAATGGATGTTTCAAAAAGAATCAGGGAGAATGATTAAGTCCAAGAATTGGTATAAATATACTGGCTCCAACAGACTTCCTCAAAATCAGTAAGAATTCAAGGAGAAGATTTTAGAGATAAAAGCTGATTAAAATGAAAGGTATGTTGTAAAGAATACTTTTAAAAAGTCCCTTTATTTCCTTCTTATGGGTACTGGCACATGGCAGAAGAATTAAGCCTAATGACTTCATTTATGATGTTTCTTTGGTAAACCATTGTGGTTTGACCCAGCCGGCAGCTCAGCAAAACACAGCAGTTCATTCACCCTCCCCCCTACCTCTCTGGGATGGGGCAGAGAATCAGAAGAATGAGACGTGTGGGTTGAGATAGAGACAGTTTATTAGGACAGAAAAAAAAAGAAGAAAAATAAAAACTACTACTACTACTACCAATGTGTACAAACAAGTGATGCACAATGCAATTGCTCACTGCTGACCAATGCCCAGCCTATCCCCGAGCAGATGATCTCCCCACTCCACCCAGCCACCCCTATATATTCTTCAGCATGACGTCAGATGGTATGGAATACTCCTTTGGCCAGTTTGAATCAGCTGTCCTGGGTCTGTCCCCTCCTAGCTTCTGCTGCACCCCCAGCCTGCCTGCTTGCAGGACAGCGTGAGAAGCTGAAAAGTCTTTGGCACTGCTCTGCAGCAATTAAAACATCAGCATATTATCAATTTTATTTTCATCCTAAGTACCAAACACAGCACCCTACCAGCTACTAGGAGGAAAATTAACTCTATCCTAGCTGAAACCAGGACAGCTATTTAAGTTTTTACTAAATTTATCATCAGGTTATAATTATTTAAAGAAGAAAATATTTTTTTTGAGCATTAACAGCCCTACTTGATCAAATGATAGGTTCATCTGTTGTGTCACTTGTCAATGCCGTAAACAGGTACTAGGGAAAAGGAAAAACAAGGCAAAGATACATAATACTTTTTTTGTAATAATCTTTCAGCTTGCAACTATTTTTTTTTTTGCTTATGGACTTCCTGCATTGTTGTGATTTCTGTGTTCTGTATTGCTTTGTGGGCTTTTCTCCACAAAATTATCTTCTGATTTCATGTAGGTTTTCAACGTCCATAACATCCTTCTCCCTGCTGAGGTGGAACCATTTCCTTCTTTTTGCTTTGAATGTGACTCATGGTTTCTCATGGTGTTTCTATGTTGAGAGTGGTATTGCAGAGTCAATGTCCATCCAGACTGATGATGGAGTTCAGGATCTTACAAGGAGGAAGCAAGGCAAAAAATAGGATCACAGTCCTGTACTTCAGGAGAGCAAATTTTGGCCTCTTCTTGGACCTGCTTGGAGTAATCGCATGGATTAAGGTCCCAGAAGGAAGAGGGGTCCAGGAGAGCTGGTCAGTATTCAAGCATCACTTCCTCCTAGCTCAAGATCAGTTTAATCCCTTAGAGCAAGAAGGCAAGCAAAAGAGGAAGGGCACTTGCATGGATGAGCAAGGAGTTTCTGGCAAAACTCAAATAGAATGAAGAAGTACACAGAATGTGGAAAAAGGGACGGGCCACTTGGGAGGAATAGAGGGACATTAACAGAGTATTCAGAGATGTGACAAGGGAGATCAAAACCCACTTGGAATTAAATCTGCCGAGGGATGTCGAGGACAAGAAGAAGGTCTTCTTCAAATATATCAATGATAAAAGGAACACAAGGGGAAATTTGGGCCTGCTCTTGAGTGGGGTGGGTGCCCTGGTAACAAAGGATACAGAGAAGACAGCATTACTGAATGCCTTCTTTGCTTCAGTCTTCACCACTAAGACCAGTCCTTTGGAATCTTAGATCCTAGAGACAAGAGAAGATGTCTGGAGAAAGAAGGACTTTTTTTTGGTTGAAGAGGATCAGGTTAGAGATCATTTAGGCAAACCTGACACCCACAAATCATAGAATTATGGAATCATTAAGGTTGGAAAAGGCCTTCAAGATCATCTGGTCCAACCATACCCCTACCACCAATATCATCCACTAGACAATGTCCCTAAGCATTATGTCCAACGTTTCCTCAAACACTCCCAGGGATGGCAATGCCACCACTTCTCTAGGCAATCCTTTCCAATGCCTGACTACTGTATTTGAGAAGAAATGTCTTCTAATTTCTAACCTAAACCTCCCCTAGTTCAACTTGAGATCATTCCCTCTAGTCCTATCAGTGGTTTTCTGTGAGAAGGGGCCAACACACAGCTCCCCACAACTTCCTTTCAGGTAGCTGTAGAGAGCAATAAGGTCTCCCCTTAGCCTTCTCTTCTCCAGACTAAACAACCACAGTTCCTTCAGCTGCTCCTCATAAGACTTGTGTTCCAGGCCTTTCACCAGTTTCATAGATGGGATGCACCCATGAGTACTGAGGGACCTGGTGAATTATTATTGCTGGGGCACTCTTCATCATCTTTGAAAGGTCATGGAGAACAGCAGAGGTGCCTGAGGACTGGAAGAAAACCAATATCATGCCAGTCTTCAAAAAAGGCAAGAAGGAGGACACAGGCAACTACAGGCCAGTCAGCCTCACCTCCATCCCTGGAAAGGTGATGGAACAGACCATCCGGGAGGTCATCTCCAAATACATGGAGGATAAGAAGGTTGTTAGGGTAGTCAGCATAGATTCACCAAAGGGAAACCATATTTAAGAAATCTTATAGCCTTCCATGATGACTGGCTAGGTAGATGAGGGTGGAGCTGAGTGGATGAGTGAATGTTGTCTACCTTGACTTCAGCAAGGCTTCTACATTCACAGTCTTCCATAACATTCCATAACTTTCTCATAGGCAAGCTCAGGAAGTACAGGGTAGATGAGTGGACAGTGGTGTCGACTTAAAGCTGGATGGGTGGCAAAGCTCAGAGAGTTGTGCTCAGTGGCACTGTCTAGTTGGAGGCCTCTAACTAGAGGTGTTCCCCAAGGGTCAGTGCTGTGCCAAGTCTTGTTCAACTTATTTATCAATGACCTGGAGGCTAGAATAGAGTGCACCCTCAGCAAGTTTGCTGATGACAAAACTGGGATGAGATGAATGGCTAAAATGCCACAGGACTGTTCTGCCATTTAGAGGGACCTGGACAGGCTGGAGAGTTGGGTGGTGAGGAGCCTCATGAAGTTCAACAAGGGCAAATGCAGACTGCTGCACCTGGAGAGGAACAACCCCATGCACAAGTAGAGGCTTGGGGCTGACCTGCTGGAAAGCACCTCTGTGGAGAAGGACCTGTGAGTCCTGGCAGCCAACAGGTTAACCATGAGTCAGCAATGTGCTGTTGTGGGAAGTGAAAAACACCAGTGGTGTGCTGGGTTGCATTTGGAAGAGGGCCGATGAGGAGAGGCTAATAGAGCCAGGCCCGTTAAGCTTGGAGAAGTCTGAGAGAGGATCTTATCAATATCTATAAAATCTGAAGGGAGAGTGTCAAGAGAATTGGGCCAGACTCTTTTCAGTGGTGCCCAATTCAAGAGGCAATGGGCGCAAACTGAAATCTAGGAAGCTCCATCTGAATATAAGGAGACAATTCTTTACCATGAGGTTGACAGAGCTGGAAAAAAATGCCCAGAGAGGCTGTGAAGTCTCCTTCTCTGGAAATATTTAAAACCCATCTGGATGCAGTCCTGTGCAATGTGCTGTAAGTGTCCCTGACTGGCAGGGGATCTGGAACAAATGATCTCCATCAGTCCCTCCCAAGCTCAACCATTCTGTGATTCTGTGATCTTCACATCTACGTGCCAGTCATGGTTTTCAAGATACCTAATTATTATTATTAATATATATATATATTTTTTTTTTTCCCAGATGAAGTATTTGCCAAATTTTCCTTTCACTGAAACTATTTGTTTCAGTCCTTTTTGTTTATTGTCCTTGCTGCCATTTTCCAACCTTTTTACTCTTTGCTTTTTTCTTCTGCAAGGAACCAGACTTGTGCAATGCTGAACTACAGACCGGTGATGTTACAATCACTGTTTTGTAATCCACTCCTTTCCAAATAATTTAAAAAATTCCTATTAAAAATTATATGTTTTTATTGACCACTACTGTAAGCATTGAGTTAATGCTTTCACAAAAGTATATAAGATATTAAAAGTATCTACTATAATAACTACTATAAAAATCAAGTAATTTTAATCAAAATCCAACAGAACAGAAGTATACCTATATGCAACTCTAATTTCTGTCAAACACAGCCTAAAAAGTCATTATGAAACTTTATATCACAGATGTGTGTAGGTATACATACATAACTGGAAAGTGAACAGAAAATGCAGAAAATATTTTTCTGCCATTCAACACTGCCAGACTATTTATCCTTTAAATCACTAAGCTTGATTTTATCTTCTAAAAAAAATGTAACACTATTCCTTCTCAAATTAAGGAAAGAAAATAACTACACTAAGAGAGATCTCATTGCTTTCTAATGAAAAATCAGATTAAAATGTACGTGTAGGAGTTTTGTGCTGAATTTTTGTGCTAGGACCCTTCTAATTTTCATCTGAACTATTTGATTTCTGAACGGCTCATTCTACATCACAAATGCCTGAAAGCTATAGCATTGTTAGTTCTTTCAGATTTAAAGATTGATGTGGTTTTGGTAGCCACTTTATGGGTGTTGACTTAAAGAAACAGTAAAATTAAATTACACATAATTGTATAAAACAATGATATGCTACTGTTCACAATTCATCTCATTTTCCATCCCTACAGCTATTTGAAAATCCCTCCTGAGTTCCTGCATAATGTGGCCCTCCAGCAACCCTTTGCTAAGAGCATCTTGGTGCAGATACTTGTTTCACCACTCTCCAGCCTTCCTTCAGACACCATTTTTGAGAAATGGAATAGGAGAAGAGCAAATTAACAAGAGCAAGTTAACAAGGGGAAGCTCCCTTTAGTTCAAGAGGTGAAAAATTCAGTCCGAAACACCCTGAAGGCAAAACATCCAGAAAGCAAAATGACCTTCCAGGCTGGGCAACATCCTTTTCTCCCTCTATGGATTTCTGTGCTTCCTCATCAGCTTCCCTTCTCTTCTGGAGACTACATACAGGTATCCCCTACAGCTCATCATTTTTGAAAACACCTTCATTCACCAAACCAAGGGCAAATGTGTTGCTGCCTCCCCTGTTGACTAATTTTCCTTTGCACATCATGAATGGATAGAGAGAATCCCCATGGAGAGAGACTTGGGACTACTAGTGGATGAAAATCATAGAATCGTGGAATCATAGAATCATAGAATATCCTGAGTTGGAAGGGACCCATAAGGATCATCAAGTCAAAATCCTGGCACCACATAGGTCTACCCAAAAGTTTAGACCATGTGATTAAGTGCACAGTCCAATCACTTTTTAAATTCAGAGAGGCTTGGTGAAGTGAGTACTTCACTGGGGAGCCTGTTCCAGTGTGTGACCACTGTCTTGGTGAAGAACCTCTTCCTAATGTTCAGCCTACACTAGCTTAACACCATTCCTGTGAGTCCTATCATGGATATTTACAGAGAATAGGTCACCTGCCTCTCCACTCCCCCTAGCAAGGAAGTTGTAGACCACAAAGAGGTCTCCCCTCAGCCTCCTCTTCTCCAGGCTGAACAGGCCCAGTGACCTCAGGCGCTTCTCAGATGTCTTTCCATCTAGGCTCTTCACCACCTTCGTCGCAGCTCAACATGAGTCAGCAATGTGCATTTGCAGCCCAGAAAACCAACTATATCCTGGACAACGTTAAAATGTGTGGCCAGCAGGTTGAGGGAGGTGATTATCCCCCTCTACTCTGCTCTCGTGAGAGAACAACCTGGCCTAGAAGAAGGTGTCCCTGTCCATGACGGAGGGGTTGGAATTAGATGACCTTTAAGTTTCCTTCTAACCCAAAGCATTCTATGATTCTATGATGTTGGACTAAGAAGTAAGATCCTAGCATGAGGAACAGACACCTTGCTCAAGATCTGTCAGAAAAAAAGAGGACACGTGAAAAGTTCAAGTAGTGACTCTCACCTTGGCAGCACAGACTAGTGTAGCAGTAATGTTTCTTAATCTTTCTAAGTAATATGTGGTAATTCTTAATTCTATTTTTAATTGGCATTTGGATCTCTGTAAAACTTCAGGCTGGTTTTTAATTATATGTGCACCTACTATTCAGATATTAGAATATCAATTGTCAGATACAGAATAAACTGTATTGTGCTTTCTTCTCCTGACAATTATACAGCCCAAGCTGCAATTACTGGAATAAAACACTTTATGATTTCTGGTTATCACTAAGCAAATGGAGTAAAGCAGAATTTGTATTATCAACTTAGAAAAAATTGAACCAATTTTAAATGATATAGGAAGATTTAGCAACACTATCTAAATCCTATTATCTCTTTGCACTAATGTGGACTTTAACAGTAACTAAGATATGGAAGCAGTTCATTCAGCAGAAATCCTGTTGAATTCCTACCTGCAGCTCTTCACAGACACAGAAAAATGCAAAGTCACGTACTCTTTGTATGTAGCTGGTATATTTATGTAATCTGATATACAAACATCTCATATGAAGGAGGGATAAAATATTATGGAAATATTTCTGGTTGATACTTTTGGATTTATTTATTTATTTATTTATTTCATTTTCCAGTGGAAATTTAATTCTATGATCTTCATTTTTAAAGAGAAGTCAAGCAAGTTTGTTCTGTAAGTTTGCTCTGAGACCTATATATGTCATTTTCTGAACAATTCTAGCTTCTTATATTTAGACTAGGACTGTCTGCCTGGGTTGATAATTTTTGTACGTTTTTTGTACATCTATGCACAGTAGTGGACCTTCACTGTAGATGTAGCAGGACGGATTTCTGTGAGAAAACAAACTAGAAAAGATACATTACAGAAAATGCAGGGGCAGATCAAATGGATGAATATTTAACATATTAAGAAATAATTAGATATTTCTGAAATACAAAATTACACCAGAATTATAAAGCATAAAATGAAAGAAACATGCTCATGGTAAATTACTCCCCCAAGCAAGCATGTTTTTTATCTTTCCTTTTAGGTTTTCCTTACAATGAAAGACCCATGCTTATTTCTCCAAATCTCTTCATTAATAGCTTTATAAAGAGACCATTTATGAAGATTTTCTTAATTCACTATGTAAAATTTCTAAATGCTGTTGAATTGAATGAATGCTATTGAGAAAGAGGGGAAAAGAATTATGTGGGAGAAGTAATTATAGATGACTGATTTACAAAATAGGGTATGGTAACTGTCCAGTGGTAGCACAGAGCATTGCATCAATCACCTTCACTATAGGAGGAAAAAGGGCCAAATTTTTCATAAACTAAAAGGCTAATTAATGTGCCTTCTTTTTTATGGGAAATCTAGTATGATGAATTTGTCAAAGTGAAAACAATTTTTTTCCATCAGGAACCTCGAGATTTTTGACAACTGTTTTTTTTTGTTTTTTTTTTTTTCTGAAAAATATTACTCAAATTTCAAATGTCAACCTCGTGTAGTATTTCATACCAAAATTAAATATGTAAGATAGAAAAAAAATGCAGACAAAGTATAATTTAATAATTAAATTCATGAATTCCTCAGGAATGTTCTAATATCTTATAGGCACACTTTCCTTATAAAAATACCTATAGAATATTTGAATAACTGAATGAAATAGTTGAAACTATTCTGAGAATATAGGCATTTATGTAGACATGGAGTGAATGATGAATTTGAAACATTGTCAGATAAACTCTGATTTAGATTCTGAGAGCAGTACAAGAAACTGTGCTTTTATACGCTTTCCCTATGCTTTGAACACATAATGTTGTTACGGGTGAAGCATGTGCTGTAATGTAGGCAGCATATTTAAAATATCATAGTTCAGCAAATCTGAAACAGTTAGATGGTCCCTCATAGAGCTTCAATTTTGCTTCTTTTTTTTTTTTTTTTTTTTTTAGGTATATTTCTACTCCAGATGTTTATAGCATTATGTAATTTAATTTTTGTTTTGTTTTGTTTTTCCAAAAATATTCAGATCAGATATTTTGCAAACTATATTGCTTCAATAATGCATAAATAAGTCATACAAGTATCTGTGGCATATTTATAGTTTCTGACATTATTTAGACAATAAGATTTCCATGCCATACACGTATGCGTAAAGGTCAACGGACAAACCACTATTATTTATATGCCAAAGAATCGTCATTATATTTCTAATAATTTTGATTCAGAATCAAAACTACACATGGTTTAGTGGGTGATATTAGAAGGGTGATCGTTGGACCAGATTATCTTGAAGGTCTTTTTCAACCTTTATGATTCTATACACATCAGAACTCAAAGTTCATTGCTGTGCTAAAATATTTTTCATCTGGGTTGTATGCTCCAGTTGATACTCAATGCTCATTTACTTCTTATGCAATGAAGCATCATTTTATTTATTTTATTTAAAATCACTTTATTTATTTTTTCTTCTGTTAACAGTTTATACTGACTTACCTTCAATTAAAACATAAAAATGATTGTGACTAGTGCTATCAGCTCTTCCTTCCTTCCAGATGAAAGGAATCATCCTACTTGAACCAAGAACACTGCAGTGTTCCAAAAAAGGGAAAATTTCACACAAATAAAATATAGAAGTGGAACTCTATATCACTTTTCATCACTTTTAAATTTTAAACCCCTTTGTATATAAATACATTATGCAGGATATCTTTTTTTTTTTTTTTTTTTTAATATCATACAGCTCTATGCATACCACAAGTACCTGTCTATCTTCTTTATGGCCTGTAAAATTTCACTTTGTTAGTCAACATGCATTTTCTTAATTTGGCAAAGGAAATAAAATATATTCAGTATATGAAAATATATACAGTATATGAATATATTCAATATATTCATATCCAGATGTAAATGCAATCATCTCATCTGTTCTGTGACTCAAGAATGACTAAAAACACACACCTTTTCTTTTCAAAGAGGTGTGTGTAATGAAGATCTTAGCACCATTTTATTTATTTATTTATTTTCCTTTTGGTGTACAGGATTGCATTACCCCTTTTTCTTCCTAAAGTTTGGTCCTGAATATGCATTTATAGTAAACACATAATATTCTCTAATAACGAAAACCAATCACCAAATATGAAGTTATAAGTAAAATTTCATGATATTCAGTGTCAAACCAGAAGGCAAATAATACCCTTGAGAAAAAATTTCTTATTAAAACACAGAGCAGAAAAAGAAAATCACTGAAAATATAAGTAGGTGCTTTCATTATTTCCTGTTTGATCTGAACAGCGTATTAGTTTAAAGGTTTGTTGAAGAAATGACTTGACAATATAAAAACGTGGGCAGGATTTTATTTTTTATATCTTGTGTAATAAACATCTTTAAATATGATCTATATCAGAATTTAATTGTACTAACCAAAATGTGTATTAACACACAGTTATTACCTACAATATATAAAAAAGCAAATATTTCACCAGCTTTTCCTGTTTTAATTTATGTTTAAATTGTGTTTATGTTTAATTTATATAATCCTGTTTTAATTTATGGATTTAGCTTTGCTTAGTGATTGAAAGCTTTACTGAAAGGTGTTCTTTCAGCTTGTTCTGACTTTGACTTAAAAAGATTATTAAGCCAGTTCTACAATTCCATTTCTAATCCTTGAATTGCTATTAGGCTTAGTATTTTACAGTGAACATGGGTGGGCCTCATTAAATCCCAAATCCTTGCGAATTTCTCTATCTGGGCAACCCACTGTGCTATGACTTTGGAAAATTTGAAGGACTGGAGCCTAACACAGAGGAAAACAAGCTCCATGCTTTCACATTGCTACCATAATTGAGTGCTTCCTTATACACCATAATCCTTGCAAAGGTATACACCTTACCATATAAAACAAAAATATGGTAGGGGGGTCTGCTTTACATCAATCTGGAAGTAAACTGCAAAGATGAATAAACTAAGTAAAACATTGGGAAGAAATTCTGTCCCCTGGGCAGTGTGCGAAACCTTCATTGCAACCTCCCCTGCAGTACCAAGTAAAATATAAAATATTTTAATGTGAACAATGTGAACAGACACACACATTCTGGGGAACAACTTCTGGGGAAAAGTGTTGAAACTTTTTCTAATGGTTTTAGACCATTAGACCAATCCTTCCTTCTCCCTCTGAAAGCCTGGATGACTTTCTTAAAGTGAACCTGATCTCAGCTGTAAGCTACTGGTTCAAGGAAATAAGTGTTGCTATGGCCTGTCTTACGTAGCTGGTCAGACTGGGTATTCAGAGCTGAACCGTTTCACCTGAAAAGATATATGAGAGAAAGCAAAGCTGTGATGTAGGATATAGTTTAGACTATGTAGTATACCACATCAATACTGCTGGTATGGGAATTATAATTTTAGCCTTATCAAAGGCTAAGGTAGAGCTCAGTGTCATTGAAGGGTAAGACAGATTTGGTAAAATAGATAATTTGTTTATCCACTGATTGAAGTGCAACTTTGAGTCTACAGACACGGTGATATGGACTTTCCTAATAAGTAGTTTAATGTGTTTTATTCTTAATTTTAGCCTATTATAAGACCTATGCAAAGGTCTGGAATGACAGAAATCAGATCATATCCATGTATGAAGTTCCTTATATTTCATGATGAAAGTACTTGAGAAAACAAGGTGGCATAGGCCATTTATTAAATATAAACAAACCAAACACCATCTGTTAAATGACAACTTAGTGCTAATATTAATCATTCTGAACTTTACAAGGTTCTACATAGAGTCAAATGTACATATAGGATATGGACTTAAGGTAAAAAACACTACCATGCTCCAGCACTTTGAGTACAGCTTGTGGTGTTACAGAGGGTTCTGGAAAAAAAATTAAAAAAATACAAATTAAGGCTAATTAGAAATCCTTAACTTAGTGAATACTCATAGTACAGAGACAGAAAACACCCAGTCCAGGAACTTAGTCTTTTTTTGCAAAGATCTATAATGAAGGTCATTCACAGGGTGGGCAAGTAAGTAGAAGTAAGTAGTTTTAAATTACTTTCTTGTTTTGACTTGTCATAGTAATAAGAATTTTAATGCTTTCATTTAGTTCTGTTTCTTTAGAATATGCAGTTCTGCATATTCTGGATATTAAAATCTAGTGATGGAAAAAATCCACAACTTAAAAACATGGTCAATTTCCTTCTGTCTGTCTGTCTGTCTCTCTCTCTTTTTTTTTTTTTTTTTTTAACCCCTAAGGTGTAAATCTCCTGTATCTCCTGGAATTTGATTACACAGCACATTCCAGCTATCTATCCTAGCAGGTCCCCCAGTCAGGACTTTCTGATTACTACCTACTCTTTGTTCTGATTACTACCTACTCTTTGTTTCAGTTTGAGCCCTTGAAGGACTTCATTTAATACAGATTAGTACCTTTATTAAACTGTGGCTAATTGAAACTTCTAAGCACTGCTAACTATTGTTCAGTGAAGTGGATTAATTATTTTGATTTGTTGCTATCTCTCTCTCTACCCCTCCAAAACCAAAATAAATAATTAAAAGAAAATAAAAGAAAACAAAAAAGCAACAATAACGAAAGCCCACCCAAAACACCGAATGAAATAATTACCTATTCACATTGGGCTACTGTGACAGTATGACAGGGCTTGTGGTTTAAATGTTTTTAGAGAAGTAATTTTCTTATTTACAGAGAAGCTTATGGTTCAACAAAATTAGAAACTAACTTAACCCCAACATCAGTCTCTTGAACTGGTTTAATTTTAAAACAGAATAAAATAATGTCAGCATCAAAAATATCTTACCAAATGCCTAGATAAAATCTGTAACTTCTTCTTTTGATCTCACACCCAGAAAACATACAAACAAACAAACAAACAAAAAAGCATATATGCTGCAACATTTTAAGTTGTTATTTTATATGTAATTATTTTCCCAGTAGATTTTTTTTTTTTTTTTTTTTTTTTTTTATTAGACAACTACTCTCTATTGAAAAACTATATTGGGAAAGATTATGAAAACTTAATGTTGTAAATCTTATACTCCGTACAGTCAGTAACTCATTAAATAGTAATTTGTTAAAAGTTTATTTTAAAAAGTTTTAGTTTCTAAAATATCTGTCTTGTTACTTTTGAATGTTGACTTGTTAGTAAATGATAATTCAAGGTTTAATTGAAAGTAATAGATCATGTAAATGCTAATATACTGTATTAGCATATGTACGTTAGTATACCACCTGTCTTAGGAGAAAAAACCTCATTCTTAGCAAGTCTTGGATATGAAGGTTTAAAGGGAAAAAAAGTAACTGAAAAGTTACTTTTTTTTTTTTTTTTAACTAAAAGTTATTACAAAATTTGTAATAGTTGCCTAAAACAAAGTGCCTGTAAAAGTTGCCTAAATCACCTTGAAAAATCTCTCTGCTTATATGATAGTGAAGATGTGACAACAAAATGGCTCTTGATTTTAGCTAGAAGTTCTGGCTGAACTAGGGGGAATTGTGAAGAAAGGCACAATGCAGAGTAATACAGAGATAGCTCTGATTTAATTTAATGCATGACTCTGGGTAGGTTTTCATACTGGTAACTGTGGAAAAAGGTTGCTGTAGTAGCTGCACACAACAGACAGGGTCTATACAACTATATTTGCACTAGTTCTGCATTATTGTAGAGTGAAACCTCTTTATTACCAACTCGGTGAAATAATGAATAGGTACACTTTATTAACTGCTATTACTGTTGATGAACTTTGCTGCCTTTCCTATAAACAAAATTATTCAAAATAGCTTGCTTTATAGAAAGGTATGTTTACCAGCATAAAGGTTTGTTACTTATGCTAGGAACAGTTTAGTCTACATTCTGTAAATAAGATATGTCACACCAAGTATAATAAAAATAGTTAAAAAGATGTATTAAAAATTCCTGATATTTTCTGCTATTTTTAGGCAGATTGTAGAATAGAAAAAAAAATAAATTAGTGGAGATGAATTAAGTGAATTTCAGAGATAAAATAAGGAGAGTATCCAAAATTTACTTCTGTCTTCTGAAACAACTTAAGGAGAGGACTATATTTGGCCCAACTTTTCTCAATGACACAGAGATTAATTCCACCCTGAATATGTCTGTTTTTTTTTTTTTTTTTTTTTTTTTTTTCAGTGATGGAAATACTTGTATGTATTGGGCTTCAGTGATTGAATTTAGTGATATTTAACGGACTTTCCTTAGTTTTCTTCAGGTAACATGAATCTGCAAGAAAGTGAAGCTAACAGCGTTAATATTTCCACTACTTCATCTCCAGGGAGAGGAGATGCAATAGGACATATTACAACTAGAAATGAGTGAACTGGTTCATCTTATGCAATCCAATGAAAATCAGAGATTCTCAGAATGAATGAAGGTCAAGTCTGCAACATCTGCTTGAAAAGTCTGCAGGCAGGAATGACAGCTCAGGGTAGAGTGGCTGCTGTTATGTAGGGAAGTCTGATTTTTTGGCAACCCAAAGGTTGCCACTGTAACACAACTGGGAATATTCCTCTCTTCCTTTTCCTTTTTATGTTTTCCCAGTAAATTTACACATTTTAAAATAAAATTAAAAGAGAAGAAAATGGAAAAGAAAAAGATAAAGAAGCACTCCACCTCTGAGGTTTTAAAGTGCTCTTGGCACTTCTTAATCATGCATGGAGAAAACACAAGTACTCCCTTAGAGTTCATGAAGGTCACTGCTCCAAAAGCACAGACTTTTGCACTAGACTGATACCTCAGGAGCCCCAAAGAAACAATGGTAGTAAAGGAAAAGAGACGTGAGGGAGGAGGATAACTGCATCTGCTTTTCTCTGCTCCTGTGGTATTGGAGATGTCGGAAGCTGGCCACAGAGACAATGTTGATTACAGCAGCCCATGCTTCTCTGGCAGACTTGCCCCCAGGCTATTACCTGGGTGCAGGTGAAGTATTTTTTTTTAAGTGAACATTTCAAATTAACCTATGATGGCTAGATTCTTCATCAACAAGAGGAAGTCTAAATGCTTCCTTCAAAAGAGTTCTTCACTGATTGTCACAAGTACCAGTATTTTATGTCAGTCCATGCCTGCAAGAGTCTCAGTTGAGAATCAGAGAATTACATCTATGAAAATTAGACTCTAAACCTCAGAAGTTTAAACCTGGTTATGAAAAATGTTTATGTCTGGGTTACCCTCTTGTGAAGTCGCTTCACAAGACTGTGGAATTTTATGTGCCTCTTTTCATTAAACTGAGATTTTAAAGAATCTGAATACAGGTATAATTTGCTTGTCAACATGAAGAGCATGTAAAACAGCAACAATGATGCTCTGAAAAAAAATATTTCTAAATATTCTTCATTTCAGACTTTCTGCATAGATGGATGGATTCTATGATATAAACTTGGACTTCCCAACTGTACATTATAGAAACTAAAATGTTAAGATACCTCTAAGAAACTGATATCCATAGGACTTCAGTAAATTTAAAACTCATAAGCTACAGGCTCAGAGCAGAGCTGTTCTTTGCTTTAAATGTGTTAATTCTCAGAATAATGTAGAGAAGATTTGGAGAAGAAAGTCACTACCCATACATGTTTAGCTTTGTCAGGACTGAATGGCATGATGTAGTTATTTTGACACAGGGATATTTATTCTCTTAGGAAAGAAAAATCTTGTTATTTAAAAGGGGGGAGGGGGAGTATTAGAAGAAAAGTCAACTGTAGTCAAAAGGTCTTGAATCTGATGTAAATTTCAAAACCTGTGTTGTGACTAGCTGAGCTTGCTAATAGGAATTATGTTTCACCCTGAAATGTTTCGTAATATTCAAAATCAGAACACACATTTGTATAAGTCTTTAAGGGCTGTGACCATTTACTAAAATCCTAAAGCCACTTTTATGCAATTGGTTGTGTCATCAAAGACAATAGCTATTGAATTCAACAGGCTCAGAACCTGTAGATTTTTAATTTTTATTATTTTTTATGTGTGTGTGAGTTGAGTGCAAATAGAAGAGGAAGATCAAGGCTGTGACTGCTGTCTGAAGGTGTTGACACACATATACCTATACATTACAGAGTTGAGTCGTTGTCAGAAAATAAAGGTAGCTATCTGTTCCCTAGCTATTACGTATATTTACAGCCAATAATGTAGCCTTTTATTACTGCCCTTGGAGAAGCTCAGTGGGAGCTAGCCATAAATCATCATAAAAGTTAACCAATTTTATATCTAAAATGCATTTATTAATATTTCTCATTTTAGATCAGTATGGTGTCTCCACAAATTTTTGAGATACTTTTTTATAATCCACAGCTTTATGAGCACTGCTTTAAGTAAACTACTACTGTCCTGAAATTGTGAAGGATTGTAAAATGTTACAAGAAACAATACAGGTTTGGGTGGATAATTGCCATAGTGTTATCTATATGGCAACATGAAGTATACTTGCACACATGTCATGAAAGTTTTTGGGCTTTGCATATTTATTCAAACCCAGGAGGCTTAACTCTGGATTTCCAAAACACTAATGCAAAAGGAAGGCAGGATTTTACTACTTCTCAATTGCAAACATATTATTTCTGTTTCTTTAAGCTTGAAACTAGAAATGAAATTTGTATTTTACTAAATAATTCAGCATCAGTCTATCACTTCACCTATTTTAATGAGTTACCCATTTCACTGCATTTTAAACATTTCATAGAGTGACTTGAATCTAAGCTGTGTAAGAAAAAAAAAAAAAAACGCACAAAAACCCCCTTAGATATCAATACAGTGGAAATTAGAAAACATGGAGGGGCTGGATATTGCTAATTCATTTCAAAAATGAATACGATTTTGAAATTAGAATCACTCAAAAGATTGAAAAAACTATCCTCCACCTTTAAATATAGTTTTTCCTTTGTGACTAAATATATAAATGACTGACATTTAAATTTAAATATAGTGAGTAAAATTCAGTTTCAATCTCTGTTGACTGAAGTGAGAAGTGTGTGCTTACAGTGGAGGAGAATTTGATCCAAAATACACAGGAGACAACAGTTTTCCCAGACAGGTTTAATGTCTTGCAAAATTTAATTTAATTTTCATTGTAGCCAAATCTAGAGTGTTCTTGCAATATTAAACCTCTTGGGCCCTGGCTACAACATGAATGCTTTAGGCAGACTTTATGCAGGGCTTCTCAGGTAATCAGCTTGGAAAAAAAAAAAAAAAGTCGCACTTGTTTATTCTAACTGCAGTCAGAAATTAGTGATCTTGTTTTCCTGACAAGGGAGAAAAAGGAAGGCTATTTTTGAAACCTTTATTGTTTACTTAACAATGGAGTAGATTTCTCTTTCCCATGGACTCTACTAGTGTCAAGGCTGTCCCTATGTTCCAGAATCACTAGGATCTCACTTCCATAATGTGCAATAAACACATTAGCACCCTTTCACAAAGTGCTTCATGGTGCTTCATTGCCACAAAGATCCAAGGGGAGTAGCAGAAAACCCTGCAAGAGAGCAACTTGAACACCATATGTCTGTAACATTTTTAGAGCAGACTTTGGTTTTATTGATTTAGAGTGATGAAAAATAGAAGTGAATCCTCAACTGAACGTGGTTAAATGTTTCAAGCAGCCAAATATTTGTGATGTTTTAGCTCTGAAGTTTTAGTAAGCTTATTTTATATATGTGTGTGTGTGTGTGTAGGTTGGCTATGCATCCATACATACACATACACGTTTCTGCTCCAATTCTGAAACTTAAATCTAATTCCGAGGAATTTTCTGGAAATCACAGCTTCCTTTCAGTTAACATTTTAAAAGCAACATATTAAAATGCACCCAGATAAAATAAAAGCTATTCAATGCCTTTCTTACATGGTGGTCCTTCAAAAAGCCACAGATTTCAGGTAGAAAATCATGTGTAATTTGTGGAGGACCAGGATGTTACAGCAGAGATTCTGCAGCCATTATAACTAATTCAATGTGCTGCTAGGAGAGAAAAGGATTTTTTTTTTCCAGTTATTCAGGGTGTTTTGCATCCTGTTTCTCATTTCTCAGTTCTGTCCAACATGTAGGAGCATGTCAGAACTGTGCACTCCTGACCTATTGTGCTGTACTCTGCAGGGAACACAGGAGGCTTGGAGTTCTCCCATCCCTCAAGACACCAAGTGAGGAGGAGGGAAAACTGAGCATTTTGCTCTATCACCTCCCATGCCCCAACTCCCTCTCCAAAACAAAAACAAACAAACAAACAACAACAACAAAAACACAACAGGTGAACAGGGTTAGATGCTGAACTTTTGAAAAGCTGAAGTGCTATCTCATGAAGGATATCTTATGCCTTTGTGAAAACAGAGTAGTATATTCTGACCTCATAGAGTATAACTCTGTCTAGCAGATAAAAACATAATGTTTTGACCATAATTGAAATTTCTGCTCAGGGATACATAGACAAATGGGTCAGTTGTCTTATTCTGTGCATTAAGATTACTTTAATACAATGTAAGACTTTAATAGATACCAAGTTCTTTCCACTTCCTTACATTTCTCTCACCAGTCTCCTCCATCCTACAGTAATCACAGAACCACAGAATCACAGAACTGTCTAGGTTGGAAGAGACCTCAAGATCATCGAGTCCAACCTCTGACCTAAAAAGTCATCCACTAAACCATATCACTAAGTTCAACATCTAAAAATCTTTTAAAGACCTCCAGGGATGGTGACTCAACCACTTCCCTGGGCAGCCTATTCCAATGCCTAACAACCTTTTTGGTAAAGAAGTTTTTCCTAGTATCCAACCTAAACTTCCTCTGGCACAACTTTAGCCTATTCCCCCTTGTCCTGTCACCAAGCACATGGGAGAACAGACCAACCCCCACCTCGCCTCCTTTAAGGTACCTATGGGGAGTGATAAGATCGCCCCTGAGCCTCCTCTTCTCCAGGCTGAACAAGCCCAACTCCTTCAGCTGCTCCTTGTAGGACTTGTTCTCTAGACCCCTCACCAAGTTCGTTGTGCTTCTCTGTACTTGCTCGAGCACCTTCATGTCCTTCAGCAAGGGGCCCAAAACTGAACCCAGTACTCGAGGTGTGCCTTACCAGAGCTGAATACAGGGGGACGATCACTTCCCTAGACCTGCTGGCCACACTGCTTCTTATACAAGCCAGGATGCTGTTGGCCTTCTTGGCTACCTGAGCACACTGCTGGCTCATATTCAGCTGACTATCCACCAATACTCCCAGGTCCTTCTCCTCCTTGCAGCTTTCCAACCACTCCTCTCCCAGCCTGTAGTGCTGCTTGGGGTTACAGCACCCCAGGTGCAGGACCCGGCACTTGGCCTTGTTGAACTTCATACAGCTGGCCTCAGCCCGTCAGTCCAGCCTATGCAGATCCTCCTGCAGAACCTTCCTATCCTTGAGCAGATCGACACATGCACCTAACTTGGTGTCATCTGCGAGCTTACTGAGGGTGCACTCAATCCCCTCATCCAGATCATCAATAAAGATATTAAAGAGGACTGGCCCTAGTACCAGACTCTGGGAATGCCACTAGTGACCGGCCTCCAACTGGATTTGACTCCATTCACCACAACTCTTTGGGCCCAGCTACCCAGCCAGTTTTTAACCCAACGAAGCGCATGCCAGTCCAAGCCACAAGAAGACAGTTTCTTGAGGAGAATGCTGTGGGAAACGGTGTCAAAAGCCTTACTGAAGTCAAGGTAGACCACATCCACAGCCTTTCCCTCATCCACCAAGCGCGTCACTTTGTCATAGAAGGAGATCAGGTTCATCAAGCAGGACCTGCTTTTCATAAACCCATGCTGACTTAGACACTGCCATTTGAACCATTCTTTAATTATTCCTGGCACAGACTTCAGAAAGCTCAGTGCAGCCAAAAGTGAGAATTTTAACTGAATTTTGACTTAGTCCTATAGTAGCAAATATAATGCTCATAAAATATAAGAGTTAACTTTATGCCATATATAATGAATATGCAGATAGAAAATATTACTAGAGGCCACTGCTTTTGCCATTGTGAAGATCTTGCACAGTGAAGTGCTGAATGATCTCTCCTCCCATTGAAATAGATGGGTGTTGTATCTACTCCATGCCTTGTGAAATCAGGATTTCAGCTCTGGCTTGGTCTGGTATGACAGAGCTAGGCCAGCCCACAAATGCTAGGCTGGGGTCTCCCTTTTGAGACAAATTTTTATCTCTAGTGAAAATCCAGAGAACATGTATTGGGGCTGCTATAGAAGATGTACAAATTAGTTTTTCATCTCATCTTCTGCAGAACACAAAGCCTTGCAGTTTTTCCTTTGAAGAGTAAAAAAAACCAACACATTTCTGGTGAGTAAAAGACAACTTTCAAAATGCATTTCTTCGGCTTTGAGTTGGCAAAGCATTTATACATGCAAAAGTCACATCTTATTTAATCTAAACCTCAATGATTTAATGAATTTAATTTAAATACTTTTCTAAATAGAGATGTTTTCTTGAATCAACATTTTAATTGGCCAAAAGTAATTAACAATACTGTAAATGCAGTCTTGGATTCTAAAAATTCTTTCAGCTTTAATGCACTAATTACAACAAGAAATATATGTATCATTCTGAAGGAGGGAAATGAATGTTTTTTCTAGACAACAGCATAATGTAATGTAATAGAAAAAAAACTTTTATTTTGCCAAACATATAAATCATAATAAAAAGTAAAATGTAAGCCACATAAGGAAACAAACAAGCATCTTTACTTGACATAATCCTTAGCTTTTCTAGAACAGCTCTGGCAAAGCATTGCAATAGAATCTAAACCTGACCCCAAATCAGCTTGCCTGTCAACAAGCTTGAAAAACACCAGTGATATGGGAAATCACTGGAGGAGCTGTAATGTGATGCTTCTTAAAAATAAAGTAACGTTCTCAAGTTAGCCTTCTCTTCAATGCGTTTATTGTTGACATTTTTCCCTCCTCACGGTTTTCATTCATTCCCTTCCTTTTAATAGATCATGCGTCACCTCTACATGGACAATTTTCAGCATCTCTCTCAAATCCCCTTTATTTGCCTTTGTTAGGTTGTACTACCTATATCCTCCATTGACCCTTGTCTCACTGGACCCATTCTGCTCTTTTCTAATGTGCTCCGTCAGCCTCTAAGTTGACAGCACAGGTAGCCCACAACTTCCTGAACACTACCTCCAGCCAGTGGTCCTTAGTTATAACTTGCATCAGCTGCTGGCAGGTTAGGAGGCTTCACTACATACCTAATGAGCCAGAAAATGAAGCTTTAGCTAAAGCTAAGTCCAGCATTCTTAGCTGGCACTAAGAATAGCAGTAAGGTGTGACCAATGAGATAGACTACTGCTTGATCAGTAAGGAAACTATACCTCATCCCTAAATCACAAGGATTACATTGTCTCCAAGCTTCCTGTCAGGATTCTCCATTTTCATATCAACCTCTTTGCTCTTCCACATTGAAATTATCAGGCCACAGATATTTATACAGACTGTGATTCTGTCATACATGAAGGGCTGTGGAGAATGAGCATCACTTGCCACAAATGTTGCCTTAACTGTCAACAGCTTCCAGTGCATCCCATAGAAAACAAGCATAAACAGAAGCACAGCTGTGCTGGCCTGGGTTGGAAACCCATAATAATGTCAGACCAGTACTGGCAATACAAAATGAAAGGACAGACAAACTAGAAGAAAGGACAGTATTCATATATGACAGTAATAGAGTTTTACTCTGGAAAGCAAAGTAGATAACTATAACTGTATCTGTCTGTCTACATATATTTGCATGGAGAAGACACCTTCCTTAAAACAGACTGGTGATGGTGTGATATTAGTAACTACAAGTTTTTTTAGTAACAGATATATTTATTCTTTTCAAATGATAAAATTTAGGCATTGGTAGCTTTAAGCTCAGCCTGACACAGGCAAAACTCTTACTAGAGACTGTGAGAATGTGTAACTAAAATACAAACCAGGATTTCAGGATAAGCAAACAAAATCAATCATACATCACATATGCAGACTGTCTCTTGTAACAGGTATACGAAAATGTGTAAGTACATTGCATTACCAGTGCTGAATTATCTGCCTTAAACAACAGTCTAATTGCCTTTCTTGGCCTCAGATGGCCACATGGCAGTTTTTATTCTTTCCACACAGGAAAATGAATAACACAACAAAGGTCTGTTTTCCTCAGGACAAAGCTAAAGGACTAAAACATAGCTTGTGCTCTAGTTTGCATGGTTTCTCTTTTGCATTCTATTGGTGAGAGATTAGTATGTCAAATTAATTTAAAATCCATGGCCAGAGTAGCTTGGTGCATGAGGGCTTTTGCTTAGTGTTTCAGTCAGAAGCCAAGATTCATGAACAATCTTTAAAGGCTCTTATTAGGTCAGTCTAGTTCTCCTGTATGAAAGGACTATCTCTTCAGGCAAGGGCATTTCTAAATAGGATAAAGCATTCTCTGAAGAATGTGTCTGTGCTTTTTATGACTAAATTTTCAGCTATTTTAAAAACTTTTCTATCTTATCTTCTAAACAGAAAACAGACATCTTTAAAGGTACCCTTAAAGAGAACTTATGTTCAACTGATATTTCCATCAGTGTTTTATATAACATTTGTCCTGTCACTTTCCTTTTTTTTTGATTCTATAAAATTTAAAATAAATCAGATCATACTGTCTGTTCCATTACAGTATATAAGCAACATATTCAGAATTGCAAATTAGATATTTGCACTGGGTATTTACATTCATCCTTTGTTATACCCCATGATTTGTATGCATTTCAGTAATGTTGGATGTGCTGATAGTTTTCTCCAAGACTGTTTCAGGGTTCCAGGTTATTTGGAAAGAGGACAAGCTGAAAACTATTTTGATAGTTAGATTTATTTGATGCAATCATCTAATACTACTTATTCATCTTGGTTTGTCTTTAATTGCTGCCAGGTTTATAATCTGACAAACAGTAGGTTTGTTCTGCTTCTGCTGACAAGTTAACCTTTTTTCTTCTGCAGTATTTGACTGTTCCATTGTATGGATAGAAACTGAATAGTATATTTCCATGGCAAAACTACTGTGATACATTGGTCTACCTTCCCCCCCCAAGGGATGGTGTTTCAGTTAGACTAAGGGGGGGAGGGAGCAGCTTTTATTTTATTAATCCATTTTAGGAAAATAGAGAAAAAAAGTATTTTCTTTTGACTAGTACAATTTTTAACAATAATTAACAATTAACAATTAATAAACAATAACAAACAATAATTGGATCTAAACTCAGTACTCATATAAGGCTTACAGTGATCTAGCATTGTGAAAGTGAACTGAATACATCCCTCAAAGCATACATATGACCCACATAAACAAAACACCCACAGGTACTGGTCCTACATTTGAGGACAGAAACCAATCATTTGGTATCCAATCCAAGCAACTGATTAGAATGTAAAATGAACGGCTCCAAACAAATTGAGGTTTGTAAGCATGAAGATGACTAGGAAGGAAGAATTAAATAAGACGTAAATGAAATCTTTACAGAACACCAATCCAAATTGATTATAATTGCTCTATGGCTCTACTTCATGAACTGCAATATGTTCTCCTACTAAGTGAACATGGTAGATGTAGAATGGTAGATACACAGACGTAGAATGGTAGATAAACTTTCCTGGCAGCACACTGATAATGAGAACAGCTCTGTTGCTCCTTCTAACTCATGTTTGTTAAGAGAACAGCCACTGGTCTTTCTGATATGCAGAGGAGAGTGAGGAATCCATTCCTGATATTTTCTCTCCAGCCTTTCTACAGTGGTGCAGCTGTGTTCAGAATCTTACATGCCCACCTAACTTCAGGGCAGTTTTGTATGCATGATGGTTTATGTTGCAATGCAGAAGAATAGTGCTGTATTAACAAAGATCAATTAAAAAAAGTCTTCAGATAAAAGGTAACTGTCCCTTGTTTGTGACACAGATAAGCAGTCTTTTGTGCATGTGTCTTAAGGGGCATGCACAAAGATAACTATCACATTTAATGCAATCCAGCAAATATACCACACCACGAAGTAGGTACACTGCGTAAATGAAGATGGACTGGGACTGTGAAGGCATCTTACTTTTGAGAATATCTTGTAGAATGCATCATTTGAAGAATAAAACAACAGATTAACTTTAAAGTAGTTTGGAAACACTTTGTAAAGACAAATTGTAGCATCACCATCTGTATTATGCTGTGCTGAATTCTTAACATATGCTGTGATTATTAGACTGCATCCATCACTCAAACTTTAGAATTTCCTCCTTGGTCCAGTCTATTTATAGTATTGATACAATTAGTCTGATATCCAGCTGTGCTTTAGGCAGGTTAGTTCAATCTGAGAAATTAGATGATGAAAATAACCCCCAAGCAGCTCTGCTCCCACTGTGTCTTATCTGGGAAGTCTAACTTGCCTGCTCAGCTCAGCACAACACCAGCTCCCTTTCCTGCTTGGGCAGGTGCCTCAAACCTGCTGGTCTCAATGGCTGTTTACCTATTTCACTGAGGCAGGGACTGTCTTGCCCCAGTCTCCAGACTTGGTCAGTACTGGTCTGCCAGAACTGCAGCCAGAAGCTTCACAAGGAAAGTCTGTTCCCCTGTCTAGACTGATTGAAAACTGATCCGTCCTCATCACGTTATGTTTTGTAGTAGGTTATTTATCTAAATAATGTAAAAGATGCTGCATGCTCTTTCAATAGAAAAAAGTGATTTCTCAGTTATTAAGAACCACTTGAGAAATTTTCATCAGCAAGAATCCTTGCACGTTCAGCAATCTGACTATTTAAATGGTTAGAATTTTGATTCTTCTGGAAATTCTTCAGCTTGATGCCTCAAACCCTGTAATTTCTAACTCCCTGTTAGCTTGAAACACAGGTTTCAACAGTGGCAAATACGAACACTAAATAGTGTTGTTTTTATCCATTTGGTAAGTCCTACTCCAAATATATGTTTAAATGTAGCTTGTATTTCTTACCTTACCATGACCTAGTTCTTACCCACAGATAAGTACACGTAGCTAGAACAATATAAATGTCATGTTTTACAGATAATAGGATCAACTATGTTCAACCCTTTCTCCAATTTCAATTAATTTCTGGAAGGTGTCAAAAGCTATTTGAAGGATATATTTGACATAAGGTGGTGATGGTAGTTTAGTGGACTATCTTCAAACAAAAGCTTTCTCTCTGGATTGCTGTAAGCAACGAGAAAAAGAACCAAGAACCCAGGATATTAAAAAAGGAATCAAGAATTATTTGTAAGATATATTAAATAAAAATGCTAAGAAAGTCCAGTAGCTTTCTGCAAGAGTTTTCATGTCTGTTCAGTGACAATTTCACTACCTGCCTCACAGGTATTTTGCTTTACAACATTAACATTACAACATTAACTCTTCTGCAAAGCATTCCTGATCTGACAGTTCAGGAATGATGTCAGGTCTGTAAACACTTTCACCCTTACAACTAGCCTTTCTTAATTCATCATCAGCAAAGTGTCCTCCTTTGAACTTCTGATTCAGACATATCACAGTGAATTGAAGAGAGTGGAAACTGAATGACTTCTATCAACAAAAAGTAATTAAACTAAGACAAGGAATAAAAACCCAAGTAAATGTGTTTTCCTGTCCCCTCTGGTCCCTAAGTTTTCTGTACAATTTTGGTGCAATGGCAGGAATCTCTTTCAAGACTAATATTTTATTATAACTGAAAAAATAAAATGATGAAAACCCTTATTTAATCTGCAGATGGCTCAAATATCATCAAGATGTAAGCTGTAAATTGTTCTTATGAGCATCTTACTACTGGCTGACAGGCCAGAAACATTGCCCATCTTCTTCTCTGTGTATATTTTGTTTGCCCTATAAATCTTTTATTGTGGAAAAAAAACTTTCATTTCTTTATTATGCTTATTGACCAAAATCTATCATTAGTTTCTATTGAAGCACTGCTGCTCATGTTGAATACATCCATAATTTTTTTGCTTTTGAATTGGAAAATTGTGAATAATTCCTGCCTCAATAATTTGCAGCATTCTGAAGACCGTAGTCATGGCACTGAAAAAATATAAGATCTCCCTCTTCTCACTGTACATAAAATAGCACTGCCTTTGCTGACTGGTCAACAACCACAACAATACCAGGGAAAAAAAAAAAAAAAAAAAAAAAAGCACTGAAAATATAATAGGAAAATTTCATATGTACTTGACTGTTACTCCTCTTCTGCCCTTCCAGTGGCCTTAGTGAGCCATGAGAATGCTTCAGTTTTCTACCTTTGCATTTTGCATTTGCAAATTCTATTCATACACAGATTTATAGATGACAGAAAACTTATATGCAGCATAAATGTTTAAAAAAAAATCTAGTAAAAATTAGTGGTTAGAAAATACTCACTCTCTTGCTTACTTGTTCTTTATAATTATTAAAAAACAAACAGACATGACAGTTTACAATTAACATTTGGAACTTGGGTTGATAAAAATAACAACAATATCTTGTAGCATTCATAACTTTTCTTTAGTTCTGGAAGTGATGCAGAAAATATAGGAGATTCTGAAAGAGAAACATCCTAAGACCTGTTCTAGTTCCCTGTGTTTCTGTCCCTCATATTTTTTATTTATATATTTTTTAAAACTACAACCTTTTTCTTTTAGAAGGATACTTTAAATCATATAACACTCTAGTCAACGTCGTTATTGCAATAGAGTAGAAAAAGTGGAATACAGTTTATGGTAATATATGATACTCAGACATACTCCCACTTGAATGCAATGACTGATTTAAGAATTAAAGAAACAGAAGTATAGAAAAAATGAGAAGAAACTTTTCTAACACTTTCTACTCTATATCAAAATTGAAACAGTATTGTCAAGGAAAGAACATATAAAAAGCAGTACCTTCTGAAAAACACATCTGTGCCATTTGCCGAGTGGCCGAGTGGCACATAATTGTGTAGGGAACCAGTTTCCATGACCGTTTTCTTATGCTTCAGTGAACAAACCAGCTGGTCTCTCTGCTTCCTTTTGTTTCTCCATAAGCTAGGGATACTATTACTTGTAACCCTTATAGACAGGAAGTGTGATGTTTAAAGTGTATGAATTGAGTGATACAACATTAATAGAATTATTAATAATTTATACCACACTCCTCAGACCACCATCTGAAATCAGAACCTAGTTGTTCCTGCTGCTTCACATAAAAATAGAAGGAGTCAGAGCTCAGAGTCTAAAGAGCATAGACAATGTGTAAGCAAAAGTGCAAACAGGAGAAGATAGACAGTGGAAAAACAATATTGTACTTACAGCACCAAAACAAATATCAGAACTGCATTTCAATCTATCCTCACTGATGCTCTAATTAAAAATATCTTGTAATTTGATTTCTTGGCTAACAGCCAACACCTGTTATGAACCACAAACCTGTCCCCTAACTCTCTCTTGGATTTACCTTGGGTCCCTAAATTTCTTTTGATTGCACCTTGCTTTCATCTTGGCAGCCCCTGTATATCTGACAAACAACTGTTTGTTGTTACAGACATTCACCACCTTAACAGTCACACAGTTTAATGCTAACTAGCTCTCATTTAACCTGTGGCTTGGCTGTGGATATTAGCTCAGCTTTCTTACTCCAAAGATCTTAAGTTAGTCAGAGTCCTGGGGTTACAGTCAATTTATGTGACTTCTAATGTGATCCTTATGCTTCTTTAACATTTATGCCCT
This sequence comes from Anas platyrhynchos, assembly GCF_047663525.1. Lineage (NCBI taxonomy): Eukaryota > Metazoa > Chordata > Aves > Anseriformes > Anatidae > Anas > Anas platyrhynchos. Next base: position 39,919,314 of record NC_092621.1, on the reverse strand, counting down.
GGGCACGCATAAACATTGCTAACATACTCTTTTTCATTTGTTGTTTTATTAGAGCTCTGAAAAGCAAGAGGTCAATATAAAATGGGAATCCCACTGGTAGTTGCAAGTCTTTCGTATAAATACTCCAGACACTCCAGAGTCCCACATTATGAGATATATATTGTGGAATATGTCCACATTAAATACAAGAAATATTCACTAATAGGTATGGCTTTTCTGTAATTTTATTATTATTATTATTTATTTATTTATTTTAAATTCTTGAATGCTACCTCACTTGCTCATACAGAAGACTCTTCTTAGACCTTGAATTGCCCACAACAGCTCCTGTGAGGGAGGAAAACCTGCCTTGAAATGGCAAGAATTGAATGGATGGATCCCATATGATATGCTAGCATCAAGTAGAGTCTAGTGTGGGTCAAAGGAATAGGCACTGTACTTGGCTCACTGATTCTTTAAGCATCAGTGATCTCAGTCAGAAGCAATCTGTTTTTTCACCTGTTAGTTACTGTCTCCTGATTAGTAGGACTCAGGTGTTTTTAAAAATTCATGCTACAGCAGATTGTCACTGAAAATTGGATCCTGCAAAATTTCAGTTAACCATAAACGCCAATTCAGTGTTCTCTTTAGTCTTCTTTCTTACAAGGACGGGTACAGGATATATTCAATATTTTCCTTTAATGGTCAGAAACTTATGTCCATGTCCTTATGTGCCAAAGGGCATAAAGTGTCTTAGTTTTAGTCAGCTGACTCGTGCCTCAATTGCCTAATGTAAAATAACACTAATTGCTCTTCATATGATGACTCACTTTTTCACAGAATCACAGAATTGTAAGGGTTGGAAGAGACCTCAAGAGATCATGGGGTCCAACCCCCCTGTCAAAGCAGGTTCTCTAGAGCAGATTGCCCAGGTAAGCATCCAGATGGGCCTTAAATATCTCCAGAGAAGGAGACTCCACAACCTCCCAGCACAGCTTGTTCCAGTGCTCTGTCACCCTCACAGTGAAGAAGTTCTTTCACATGTTGGTGCAGAATTTCCTGTGATCCATTTTTTGGCCATTTCCCCTTGTCCCATCCCCACAAACCACTGAGAAGAAGTTGGCCAGATCCCTTTGTCTCCCACGCTTAAGATACTCCCCCTCATAGGGAAGATGCTCCAGGCCCTGTATCATTTTTTTTGTCCTCTGCTGGATTCTTTCCAGAAGACCCCTGTCTTCACAGAATCACAGGATCACAGAATTGTCTAGGTTGGAAGAGACCTCAAGATCATCGAGTCCAACCTCTGACCTAACACTAACAAGTCCTCCACTAAACCATATCACTAAGTTCAACATCTAAACATCTTTTAAAGACCTCCAGGGATGATGACTCCACCACTTCCCTGGGAAGCCATTTCCAATGCCTCACAACCCTTTCAGTAAAGAAGTTCTTCCTAATATCCAACCTAAAATGCCCTGGGCTCAACTTTAGCCTGTTCCCCCTTGTCCTGTCACCAGGCATGTGGGAGAATAGACCAACCCCCCCCTCACTATAGACTGCTTTAATGTACCTGCAGAGAGCGATAAGGTCACCCCTAAGCCTCCTCATCTCCAGGCTGATGAATCGTTCTTTAGATCCCTCACCAAGTTCATTGCACTTCTCTGGACACTCTTATGAGCACCTTCATGTCCTTGTAGCGAGGGGCCCAAAACTGAACCCAGTACTTGAGCAATACTCCCAGGTCCTTCTCCTCCTTGCAGTTTTCCAACCACTCCTCTCCCAGCCTGTAGTGCTGCTTGGGGTTACAGCACCCCAGGTGCAGGACCCGGCACTTGGCCTTGTTGAACTTCATACAGCTGGCCTCAGCCCATCAGTCCAGCCTATGCAGATCCTCCTGCAGAGCCTTCCTATCCTTGAGCAGATCGACACACACACCTAACTTGGTGTCATCTGCGAGCTTACTGAGGGTGCACTCAATCCCCTCATCCAGATCATCAATAAAGATATTAAAGAGGACTGGCCCTAGTACCGGACCCTGGGAATGCCACTAGTGACCGGCTTCCAACTGGATTTGACTCCATTCACCACAACTCTTTGGGCCCAGCTACCCAGCCAGTTTTTAACCCAACGAAGCGCATGCCAGTCCAAGCCACAAGAAGACAGTTTCTTGAGGAGAATGCTGTGGGAAACGGTGTCAAAAGCCTTACTGAAGTCAAGGTAGACCACATCCACAGCCTTTCCCTCATCCACCAAGTGCGTCACTTTGTCATAGAAGGAGATCAGGTTCATCAAGCAGGACTTGCTTTTCATAAACCCATGCTGACTGGGCCTGACCACCTGGTTGCCCTGGAAGTGCTGCGTGATGACACTCAAGATAATCTGTTCCATGAGTTTCCCTGGCACTGAGGTCAAACTAACAGGCCTATAGTTCCCCAGGTCTACCCTCCGGCCCTTCTTGTAGATGGGCATCACATTTGCTAGCCACCGGTCGACTGGGACCTATCTCTATTCCTCCTCAACTCCTAGGTTCCCTGCCTCTGCCCGACAGCAACAGCGCAGGGGGTCCACCCCTATTTGGGTTGTCTCACCCTGGTACCTGTCCTTCAGGCCCCACAGGGAGTCTCTCCACAAGTGACCACCTGGTTGCCCTGGAAGTGCCGTGTGATGACATTCAAGATAATCTGCTCCATTCCCCCTGGCACACCTCTAACAAGCCTTATTTCAACTCTGTCCCCCTTCTTACCTATTTTAAAGCCCCCTCAATGAGTCCTGCCAGCTCCTGGGCTAGGATACATTTCCTATTAGGGATAGGTTGGACCCATCTGCAGCCATCAAGCCAGGTGTCGAGTAAAGTGCCCCATGGTCAAAACCAACAAAATTTCTGTGTTGGCACCAGCCTCTGAGCCACGTGTTTATCGGGTGGGCTTTCGTGTACTCTCTGTACTCCTCCCTGCCGCTGTATGGATGGACGAAAACACCACCTACTCCTGCTCCATCCACTACCCATCCCAGTCCCCTAAAGTCCCATATGATAGCCTTCAGGCTTCTCTCCTCAATATTATCACTGCCAGTCTGGACTATCAAAAGAGGATAGTAATCAGAGGGGCAAACCAGGTTGGGAAGCTTTCTGGCAATGTCCCTGACCCTGGCCCCAGGTAGGCAGCAGACTTCCCAACGGGTAGGGTCAGGCTGACAAATAGGGTCCTCTGTTCCCCTGAGAAGGCAGTCGCCTACAATGATTACCCTTCTATCTTTCTTGGTGGAGGCAGTCTTGAGGAGTGAAGTCAACTTCCTCACCCTAGGCATTCTCCTGGGTACACTTTCTACCTCAACCTCACCCACCGGTCTCTCAAGCTCCAGGGCCTCAAATCTGTTATGTTCCACTGGGAAGATGGGGCTGGTAGGGGGGGCATTGCTTGTGAGGTTGTGCAGGGACCTGTCTCTATTCCTCCTCAACTTCCAGGTCCCCTCTCTCTGCCTGACTGTGACAGGGCAGGGGGTCTACCCCCATTTGGGGTGTCACCCCAATACCTGTCCTTCAGGCCGTGCAGGGAGTCTCTCCACAAGTTTATCTCCCGCTCACACTCCCTGATGACCCTCAACCTTTCCACCTCCTCCCTGAGTTCTGCCACCAGGCTGACCAGGTCATCCACCTGCTTGCACCTCACACACACGGTGTCTCTGCTGCCCTCAGAGAGCAGCAACAGGCTCAGGAACTCCCTGCATCTGGAGACCTGAACTGCCGCATACTGTATTGTTTTCAATACGAATGCTCTTACAATGACACATCCTCTACTTTGACACTATAAAAATTAATCATAGAAGTTCACTGATATATAAGTCTGGAAAATCTCTTGGTTTAATTTTTGTTATTGTAGACCTGTATAGCCATTTTTCCCAGTAAAGTGAAACTTCTATCCTTATGTTCTTCTTTGACCATAACATTCAGAACTATTTTTCTTACCTATATATTCATCTAAAGTGATAGATACAAAAACAAATCATTATAACTAACCAATTATTGTGTCAAATAATAAGAAGCAAATGCACTGTTTCAAATTTGTAAGACATTCCTTTCCTTCATTAGGGTTTAAATATATCATCCAGCATTTGGTTATAAGCATATCTTTCCACTCTTTTTCTTTGCAGCCATTAGCAACATTGTTTACTAACATAAAGCCTACTTTCAACACTTTTCTAGCTACTGATAATGAAAAAAAAATAACTTGTTGAAAGAAATATCATGACAGATACCATGATGAGTGAGAACAATGTTTAGCAAACCCCTTGCTAAATGAACTTTCTAAGATGTATCCAAGTAAATGAATTCCAGAGTTGATACCACACGACGGAAGCTATCATTACCTTCAGGTTTTGGAAATCCACCAAAAATCTGCCCTGGGCATTTTTAGAGTTGTGCCACCCATCATCTCCTAGGATGTTATTGTCACCTTTCTAACAAAGGGGCAATTCAAAAGGAATAGCCTCTGTTCTGTCAGAAGGGCAGTGCCCACACTTGTACTTGCTTTACCATTCATGATGTTGCACTCCTTGCTCTCCTTTTAGGGTAGATAGACCTGAGCTCAACGGTTATGGAAAATGGAAAACCTGGACACAGAGTACTTATTTGACGTAGAATAGTACTTTAATCTAAGCTTGACAAAACCAAACAAGCAAAGAAAACCCATAAAGTAAAAGCAAAAATAAATCAAACAAACCAATCCATGACAGAAAACACACTAGTGGTATAGACAACAAACCCAAGCATCCTGAACACCAGAGACCACTTCTTCATTTACAATGTCCTTTTTCTTCTAAATCTACATTTGGAATCTCAGATCAAAATGAAATTACAAACAAACAAACAAAACAAAACAACCAACAACAACATCAAATAACTTTTCCAGCTGATTAATAAAAAATACTGTTAGTCTGTCTAAACTTTACTTCTTATTACATGGTTTTTGCTACATAAAGGCCACTGAAGAGATAACACTACTACAGAAGTGTTTTTGTGATTGAGAACCCTAATGAAATTCAGTATAAAAAGAAAAGAAAAGAAAAGAAAAGAAAAGAAAAGAAAAGAAAAGAAAAGAAAAGAAAAGAAAAGAAAAGAAAAGAAAAGAAAAGAAAAGAAAAGAAAAGAAAAGAAAAGAAAAGAAAAGAAAAGAAAGGAAAAGAAAAGAAAGGAAAAGAAAGGAAAGGAAAAGAAAAGAAAAAAAAGAAAAGAAAAGAAAAGAAAAGAAAAGAAAAGAAAAGAAAAGAAAAGAAAAGAAAAGAAAAGAAAAGAAAAGAAAAGAAAAGAAAAGAAAAGAAAAGAAAAGAAAAGAAAAGAAAGGAAAAGAAAGGAAAAGAAAGGAAAAGAAAAGAAAATACAAAATGGTAGCAATAAATGTATACAGGCAGAAAAGTATATGGGAAGTCAGAATTTGTGATTCAGGATAGAAAGGGGCATTTGGAAAACTCTGGTCACATACCAGTGGGTCATCACCACTTTTCAGCAGATGGCAGTGCAGTGCTAGTATTGAACTTCATAATAAAACTCTGTACAAATCATTTGGACTTCCAGAACAGAATTTCCTCCTTGTTTATGCACCCTGCTTCACAAAGGGATTTCACACTTCACAATTGTTGGAGAAACAATAGCTCAGAGTTGCCAGACAGAAATCCCCCTGTGCATGCAGATAGTTCTTGAAGTGTTGAAGTCAGCAGATATTTACTGTCATAAACAAATTACCAAATATTCTGAAAATGTAATCTGACTATGTTATATTTAAGAAATACATAATGAAAACAATGGTGTCAGATATCACTAGGCATTTATTGGAACACTGTGAGCGGTCAAATACTAAAAAAAAACATTGCAGAAAGAATAAAATCATTTTGGCATATACATCTGTCTAGACAAAAAGCAAATGCAAATTGCATAGATTCTATCAGGATCTCACAGTAAAGACACAATTTTAAAGAAATAACACAGACTCACTGAACAATAAGAAAGTACAAAGAAGCATTTTTTTCTTGCTGAGAACAATAGGAATTATAATGGAAGGAGATTCACCACTTTCCAAGGCAAGGAATTGTTACAACTTTCTGCAATGAGGGCAGGAAATCTCAAAAAATTCCTGTCGATTGCAAGCAAGTTCTCCTAGCAAACCATACGCATATTTTGTCTTAAAAAACAAGAACAGCAGCAAAACCACCAAAACCAAAACACCATCAACAAAAAATGACAACAAAACAAAACAAAACAACAACAAAATCTTCCTGAGCTAAACAAAACAGATTTAAGAAAATATGAGAGATTGAGATCTTGGATTGAGATCCCAGTCTTCAAAAACAACTCCAGGGTTTTTAGTACAGCTGAAAGAAAAAGTTCTGAATTCTAATTGCCCAAGAGCATTTGACATTATAAAGAATATGTGCTCTGTGATTCACAGTAGGCCATTCTCCTCACTTCCTGACTAGTTCTTCAGCCATTTGAGGTTACACTGGATATATGTATATACTTCAGTTGTACCAAAGTTGACACCTGGAAGAAACAAAATCCTATTTTAATTTGGTCCCAGAAAGTTAGGATGTGTCAGTTTCAGAAACCATGTCTGCTTCAATTTTTCTATATTTCACATGAATTTTAAATCAGACTTTTGACCCTCTTTCCCTCCTGAGACTTGCCTGTTTTTCCTGCTACTTTGGAGACTATAGACTCTCCAAAATGTTAAAGTATTGAAGCTTTTGTGGAATGCAAATTCCAAATTTTTCCCAGCTCCCATGATGAATTTATAATTTATGTAGAGCAATTTACCTCAGCTGAGGAAACAAAAATTGCTAGAGGAAAGATAAAAAAAGCAAAAACAAAAACAAGCAGTGACACACTAGGGTGGCTTCCAAAATGCTGAAGATGATCAAAGAAAATGTATTATGACTATGTATGTCAGAATCCATTGAAAGTCCTAATAATAGCAGCATGCAATATGCCCTACATCTAAGCCTGTTATTGCAGATGCTGATAAAAGACTAACTTGACTGAAACACAGCAGATGTTTTTAATGTAAAATAAGCAAGGTAGACTCAAGACAGAGGTGCTATGATATTATTCCTCAGAAAAGAATCTTTCCTATCATTCTTTTAAAAGCTCTATTAAAAGTACTGCAAGAAGATGATATATTCTTTAAAATAATCTCATCAGGATCCCTGTGGAAAATGATGGAAATAAATAAAGAAGAATCCTTTTAAATAAAACTCTAATTAAAGAGCTTTGTGTTGAAAGGGTGCTCAAGTTAAATTAAAATTAATTTATTACAAATTTTAATTAATTCTGTAGCTTCTGAAAAAGCATAAGCACAGTGCTCTTTACAGTGCTACCCTGGAATGCTCACAAAAACTGGCTAACTCAGAGAAAAACACCATGGACAGGGGAGGAAAAGATGGCAGTCTGGTGAACCCCTGTGTAAGCAATAGTGTAGTTCAAACTGCCTGAGGAAAATGTTGACACTACAAAGCTCCTTTACAACAAACAGTATAGTTTTACATCTTAAGTCTCCGCAATGGAGAATTATTGCCTGTTCTTACTACTGCTTCAGTTTGTACCCATTGTATCTTGTCCTGTCAGTGGGCACCACTGGCAAGAGCCTGACTGTGTTCTCTTTGCACCTTCCCCTCAGTATTTGTTGGCACTGGTGAGATCCCCCTGAGCCTCTTCTCCAGGCTGAACAGTCCCAGCTACTTCAGCTTTTTCTCATAGGAGAGATGCTGTAGCCTCTTTATCATCCCTGTGGCCCAACTTTGGATTCTGTCCAGTGTATCCACGTCTCTCTTGTACCAGGGGTCACAGATCTGAATACAGAACTCCAGCTGTGGCCTCACCAGCACTGAATAAAAGGGAAAGATCACTTCCCTCAGCATCCTGGTAGCACTCCTCTTAATGCAGCCTAGGATATTGCTGGCCTTTGCTGCAATGTCACAGTGCTGACTCATCTTCATCATGGTGTCCACAAGGACTTTTTCTGCAAAGCTGTTTCCCAGTGTGTACTGGTGTCTTGGGTTGTTCCTACTCAGTTGTGGGACTGTGCTTCCCCTTGCTGAACTGCAGAGGTTCCTGTCAGCACATTCCTACAGCCTGTCCAGTTTCCTCTGGACAGCATTACAACACTATGGTGAATCAGACAATTCTCCGTCCCAGTTTTGTGTCATCAGCAGACTTAGTGATGGTACACTCTGCCCCATCATTCAGAACATTATTGAAGATGTGAAACAGACCTGGACCCAGTATTGTCCCCTGGAGTACAGCAGCAGTTACTGGCCTCCAAATGGATTTCAAGCCACTGATCACTACACCATGGCGCTGTCATTCAGACAGTTGTCAATCTACCTTCTTTGTCTGTGCACCCAGCCTTCAACAGCTTTTCTGTAAGGATCTTACAGAAGAAAATAATGAAAGACTTACTGAAGTCTTTCAGTAGACAGGTAGACAATATCCACCACTTTCCCCTTACCTACTAAACCAGTCATTTCATCACACAAGTTTATCAAATTGGTCAAAATGACCCTGGTAAATCCATGTTGACTAATTTACTTCACTTTCATATTTTTGGAGCCACTTTCAGCTTGAAAATAGGTATTTTTATTTACCCTATGTAGAAAGCAGGACAAGTATATCTCCTATATTCATTTAATTTGTAAATAGCTTTACTCATTTCACTAAGCAGTTATTATAAGGTCATGGTTTACCCATATGAGCCATTCAACACTAGTATTATTTAAATATTTTAAACTCTCAGAGTGTTTACCATATTTCACAGTCCAGCATCCTCTGTTACATTATATTAAGTCCAGACCTATTGTTAAAACCTCTCATCACAGCAAGAGTTCTAAGGATGGTTTTCTATGGAGAGATAGCTCAAAATCCAGGATAATTGCTGTTTCTTATAATCCAGGCTAAATGCATATTTTTCTATATGTACCGGACCACCAGAACATCAGAGGAAAGAAGTAAAGCAACTGAAGTAAATGTAATTTTTCTTAGTATTTCACAAGTCTTCTGAGACTTCACAAAAAGCTTGAGGAAGAAAACCAGTTTAAGCTCTTTAAAATATTTCCAAAAACATTTCCTTTGCTGGGATGTTGCTTGTCACAGAGCAAATATGTATGGTAGACAGTATTTCTTAAGCTTCAGTCTGGACACTGCTTTTGCTCACTGAAGTAGCACAGCAGAAGATAAGGCCAGATAAAAGAAATATCTTGTCTTCAATACAGAGCCACCTTTCTTGGATTACTTCAAAATTGCATCTTGTTTCCTTTAAATATGGTCATATTGTTTTGACTGGTTTCCAACTCACAGCTAGATCAATAAAATTTCTATTAACTCAGTTTTAGCTAAAAGGAAAGCTGAGACCCATTCAGTGGCATAATTTGCCTGGTGAGATGTCATTCTGAAACATCTATTTTATATTATGTTCTATATTTAATTCCTATCCATTCTCATACAATAAACTTTTTTTTTTTTTTTTTTTTTTTTTTTTCCTGTTTTAAATGTTTAGTGATTTTCTTCCTGTTATTCTGTAAAGTCAGAAAGTAACAGCATTTACTCATTTATATCTGTTTACATCACAGCTCAGATATGTTACACATGGCCTGAGAAAACACTCAGCTCTTTACTAACTGAATCACTACCTACATTGCATATCGTGCAATGAATGGATTCATTCCTTTAAAACATGTAGTGCATAAAGTTCTCACTTCAGTGACGTATACTGAACTGCAAGATTATGCCTGGAAACTGTAGCTTTTAGATGTGATAATACATATATATATATGTATATATATATATATACACATGTATATATACACGTATACATAGTACATTTTCTTTGGGGACCTTCTGATAAACATATTCCAGTTTTAGGGCCTATTTTACCTGAAAAGAAACTCACTTCTGCCTTAGCAAAACATAGCAGTTACAAAAAGTATTCTCAAACATCGCTTTCAGATGCTAACAACAGAAAAAGGGGACTCTCCACAAATCAGTAGAAAGAGGGAAATATTGGGTCACAAATGAATGTATTTCAAATAACAGTGCAACCATCTGCGAACAAAATAAAGTCTTCTGGGTTATATAAGCTCTGCCATGTCTATTTTGTGAGGTACCTGGACAATTATGTAACTTGTAAACTTTCTTTTGCATCTGCCTTGTTCTCAGTACATTTTCCTAAATAATCAAAAGGCTGCTTCCAGTTGAATCAACCTGTCAGTACTGATTTCAATGGCAACAAAGATCTCAAAAAAAAAAAAAAAGAAAAAAAAGAAAAAAAAATCTGGCCCAAACTCAAATGCCTTATTGAAGGTATTTACTGATCAACGTATTAACCTTCTAGTATTTACCAATAAAGAATCTGTAGGTTGGTGTTATGAATGGGGTATAAGACATGTTAATATTATTTTCCAGAAAAAAAATATGTATTTGCAAAAGAAAATAAATGGCAAAATGGGAAATGCCATTGAAACTATATGGTACATTTAAAGGCCATTCAAAGGATTCTTTATACTTTACATTCATATATTTATTGTAATTTTCTGGTAATTACAGACAGAAGCTAGTACACCAGAAAAGAAAAAAAAAAAAAAAAAAAGATTTTAAGCAGTGAAGTCAAGCAACATGTTTAATAAGTAGAAATGAACTTATGTATTACTCAGAGTTACTTCTGTATTAGGAACTGTAGCTTGTCCTTGCTACACATGGCTGTGGTCAAATAAAAACTCTGTTGGACAGCTTACTCTAATTAAAGGATAAACTGTAATTGTTAGGCACTTCTTTGATCTCACAGCATGAAGAATTTCTCTTGCTTCTTGCTTAAAAAAAAAAAAAGAACAGAGTCAAAGCTAAGCATAGTCAAAATTTCTGGGAAAAGCAGACAAAATACAGCAGCCATTCTGCAATTCTTTGCACCCAAAAGAATATTTCTCCAAGTCATGTGTGAGAAACTTCCAAGAACATTTGCCAAATACTTATTGTTTCCTTGTTCCCATGATGTTCTGTGACAGACATCACACTGGATTTTGCTCAAAAAGTATCAAACTACTGTGCATTGTAGGTATGATAGTAAGTCAAAACATTATTTTACTACTGAAGGATTTTGTATGGCCCTGCTTATAGTAGCTATACTTGACTTAGCTTGTTTCTAGGTTAATTCTATCCTCCAAGTTGGTGATCTTTTTAATTTTTATTTTTTTTATGATGTATCACTTTCAACATATGTGCCTTGTAATCTCAGATTTAATGTTTTACAAAGCTGATATTTCCTGGAGATGGGGGGAAGGACGACACAGTATACAAATAATTAGACAGTACAACAACTTACGTAGAGATAATACATCTACTAAAATCTAGAGGTTTTTTGTTGTTGTTTTTTTTTTTTTTTGTTTTGTTTTGTTTTTTAATGGTTACTCTTAATTTACACTGAAATTATTTGTACTCTATTTCTAAAACTCATTTTCCAAACATTTCCTATCTTGCTTTTTAAACCACATTCTTTGTTCTTTTGTTCCCTATTGAAGTATTCTTCTGTGTCTACCTCCTGACAACTGATGCGGCCCTCCCTTTCTTTTCTTTCAGTGTTTTCCCCTTGCAATCTAACCAATAGAAAATTTAGCTATTTTTTCTTCACCCCTTTTTATACGTCACCACCTAAGACCTGTTTCTCTGTTGAAATATTTGATTTAATATTCTTCTACAGAATAAGATTTCTACAAGAACTGCAGTGAAATATGGCAAAGGCTTTCATGCTTCACATTGATTTTGAGCTTTCCTATACTGACTATACACAGAGAAGTTCCAAATGCATCCAAAAAGCAAACTCCTAAGGAAGATGCAGTACCAAAACTTGATACGACAGTTCTGAGTTACATACTTTCAATTTTGGTTCAGTAAGATATATAAGACTATACCAGGGACAAACATAAACTAAGCACCATGCTAGGGACCAATATTTGAATTGTACTTGAGAAACTCACTAATGCATTTTTTGAAACCAACTAATTCAGCAGTAAACGTATGTATATATGTTTACTGGAAAAGTTTTTCAGAAATTACTCAGTCTTATGGAACTGTAATAGAAATTAGGATATGAATAAAAATAAGTGCATGAAAATAAGAAGGAAGATTCCTCCTGACCAAGCAGAAATTCTTTGCCAAGGCACCCTCCATGCAACCAACCCGCTAAGAATGAGAGGTGCTCCACCACATTTATTCCAGATCTGTGCTTTGGAATTTCAGGGAACTCGAGCAGGAAACATCATTAGATCAGTTAACAATTATGTTTACTACTAGTAGGGGATAATGAAAGAAGCTTCCACTGAAAGTGTAATAGAACAGTTCCATTGTACTTGCCACATTACAGTTACCATTACCTGTACTGCAGATGGAGTTGTACAGAAATAGAAAAATACATGTAGAATTTCGCAGTGAGAAAGTGAACACGCATGAGAAGCTTGTATCATGGAAGCTCCTCCACATGGAGGTAAAAGCTATAAAAAATTATTTGATCAATATTTCTGAGAAAGACGTAGACTGTTATAATAGTGAGATGCCAGAAAGTATGTATATGTGTGATTGTGTGAGACCACTGCAACAAAATTGAAAGTAAATATTTTTTTTCAGTACTAACAAGATTAAAGAAGTAAAATTTTCTAAAGAATGCCCTTTACAAACTTAAAAAAAAAAAAAAAAAGAGAGAGAGAAATTAACTTTTTCTGAAAAAGTCTTCTAAATACAAAGTGGAAACTGTTCCTACAAAACAGAATTATCTTATCAAATAGCATTTTGTCAAAATAAATAAATAAATAAAAATTACATTTGAATCAATACTACATAACCAACACAATGTGAACCAACACTACTCTTGCATGTCTTTAAAATGACATGCAATATATCATATCATTGCTACTGTGGCTGGACAACTTAAATGTAGGATTTGGAATATAAAACACTGCTATATTATAAAACACTGCTAATGATTTTGATGAGAATTGCAACACCAATTGCAGTAGACAGGTTGATTCATTTATAAATTACAAAACATGAAGTATTTACATTTAAAATATAATAACAGATTAACAATAAATTCATGTTTATAAACTTTTTCTTTGAATATTCACTGGAGTGAATTCTAAGGAACTGAGTAAATAGAACACATTCTGGTAAAAGTAAGATCTGCTTAGTCTTTATGTAAATAAAACACACAGAACAGTATTTTATACTGATCCTCTAATTATCTGTGATGTTCATTTTTAGTTAATAATTAATGATTTAGATAATTCCTTGGATAATTTATGGCTACAATAATTTTGAATTAGTATATTATAAGCTACTTCTGTAACTCTGAAAACATTCAGTTCACTGTGTATTTCCCATCTATTTTTTGTATATGTCAAGAAAAATTGTCTACTTTTTCTATGTCAAGAAAAATTAAAATACATGTTTTAAAAAAAATGGTAAAATAATAATAATAAAAAAAGTTTATTAAATATTTAGTATGATCAACTTCATAGAACTAAGGGGTAATACACTGAGAAGAAACTGAATGAAGAAAAATGAAGAAAAAGCAAAAGCTGGTGGTAGAGTTGACAAGAAGAATATATATTGAGGAGTTATAAACACTGTTTTAAGCATTTTTATGAAAGTTTTTCTGTTTGTTTGTTTGATTTTTTTCCAGTATCCTGTAAGCCTGGTCATGATATTTATTCCAAAAATAAACATAGGATGCAGGTATATTTGGTGAATCACATTTCCACCCTTCCATAGAAGAAATGTTAATCACCAGACTGTTTAGGAGAAGAGTTTTCTCATTCTGTCCAGCTGACAGAATTTTTCTCTGCAATATGCATATGCAAAATGTCACTGCCATAAAGGATGGAAATCCAGTGCTGCTGGGTTTCCAGCAACTGCTTTCACCAGGATTTTTCCTCTCTCTCTCACTATTTAGTACTTTGTTAGTCACAGATGTAGAGTGGGACTTAAAACAAGTTCTGAAAAAATGTCCCTTACCTCTACCCCTCAAATAAAAAGTGTTGAAGGGCAAATGTTAAAATGTTAAAATACATGTACATGTAAAAGTTCCCAGTGAGCATATGTGAGAAGCTTGGACGATTTTGTCTGATTTAAAATTTAACCTGCTGAAGCAGATAATAGAATCAGAATCTCTTTCTTTGGTTAATAATCAAGGGACATAATAACAGAACACCGGAATTACACTTCCAACTCCAAACATTTAGCTGTTTAGAAAACTAAAACAACATTGACTTCTGTTTCCTGTGTATTGGAATCTAAGCTGCACACAGGCAAAAAGGATGGTCTCAACTGCCATTTGACAAATCTAACCTTTAATTTGCTTTACATTTTTATTGCCATCAGTAACATATTTCATATCATGTCTAATGGAATAATTTCCTTGACACAAAGACAATTCTTTTCTTCTGTTCAGAAAAATTGGGGGAAAAAATAAATAAAGTGATGTTCAGTGGAAACACTTAAGAGTGTGAAATTTATACTTTTATTTTTGAGTCAATTAATTTTCCTCAACTTAATACAATATATGAAGCATAACTGCAATATTAAAACAAAATTAAATGCAGTAAACTTTTAAATATTGCTTTTTTGATGTTTGCTTATTCAGAACCAAATAATAATTTTGGAGGGAAATTACTGCATTTGCTAAAGCTTTTCTTCGCATTGGTCTGTTTGACTTTTCTACAGAAAAAAAAAAAAAAAAAAAAGAGATTCATAACTTTCCTATTTTCCTAAAAGGCAGCCTATTTTTAGATCATGGTACTTTCTTCATTTTTTCTTAAAAGTGCATTATGACCATGAAAGCTAAATCCTAAATGTTCATATTTGTTTAATATTATACATACGACATCCTTTGCATTGTATTTGTGGATGTGATAAAATGTGTTTTATTTATACACATGAAAGACTTTATTTAGAATTAAATATTAAATACACTTAACCACAGCCTTTCTCAAATGCTCGATATAAAAGCCATTTGAAATATGATTAGGGCCTTGCAGCAAAAGCACTAACAATTTCTTACCTTCAGTGTAGGTACTACCTATTCTATTTGTTTCTAAGTGTATCCCACTTACATTTCTACTATATCAATAAAAACCTGTGGTGACAGTTTGTCTTTTAAACCTCTATTGCATTGATTTTTCCTAGGTTTATTTTCAATAGAATTGTTACATATGTTCAACAAATAATGCAAAAAATACTAAATAATGTATACTAAATATTTGTCATATAAATCAACATACTTACTTGTTCTTTGGAGGCTCTGATAATCTCCATCTCTAACAATTTATAGTCCACAAACTGATCAAACTCAATAATTGAAAATATTTTCTATATCATATATTACAAATGTTCCATAGTGTTCTCCTACAGTAACCATTCTAGTAAATTTATTTTTAACTCCATACTTAGATCCCTATTTATAAATTTATATTATTTGGGATAGTTTCTTTTTGTAAAAAAAATCAGATCTCTGCTTCTTTTGGTACAAACGTTGTGTAAGACAATATACTGCAGTTTTGCCTGTTAATTTGTCTGCAGTTTCAATGGGTGAAGTTAATGAAAAGCAAATTAGAGACACGTTATGTGCTATAAAGAATGCTTAGAAAGACAAAATGTTAGATACAGTATAATAAGTTAACTTGAGGGGACATCAGAGAAGACCCAAGGATATGTCAAACTGTGAGAAATAAGGAATCAGAGAAGTGTGTATATGGCATGGTCCATCTCTTACTGGTCAACCAGAAGAACCTGCCAGTATAGACATGGTAGTCTAAAAATACTAGAAGCAATGCAAACTCTGCTGAAGAACTGGAATAGTATTTTCCGTTCTCCTCTTTCCCAGACCAACTTCTAGGTTTTGGTTTGTATGTTTCTTCTGTTTTCCTCTTTGAAACACCTTGAGACTTTATAGATTCTTATTCATATAACAAGTATCTAGGGTGATATTTTAAATTGTATGAACACCATTAATTATATGTTATAGAAGGTTATTTCCAACAGGAGTTTCTATTCTTTCATATTCTTTTTCAATTTATTCAGCCTGCCTGTTCTTTTTCAAATCACCTTTCAGATGTCACAGTAGAGAAAAAACACAAAATCTTTTTTGTTTGTAGTATTTAGGTGCACTAGTTAGCATCACAAAGACTTAGTTTAAGTTAGGTTTCACATCATATCAAGATGCTATTGAGAGGTTCATTACCCTAATGAATTATAGTTGTTCATTCATCTGGAATTGTAAGTGAAGAGGAATGCAAAAGAAATTCATCAAAAAAGAGTTCAAAATAATGTTTAACAGGAACAGAGAAATGTAACCAAGTAACTCAAGAACAGATACTGAAATAATACATGAACTCTGTGTATTTTATCTAAAAAATCCTGTGAGCAAATGATGATGATAAGGGCAAAAAGCAGAAATGTCTAGACAAGTGGGATAAAAAGTCTGTAAAATATTCACCAGGATTTTATTCTCTGTACTTGAAGGCTTTATGTCACTTAGGGCTGGTAAGAAAAACAACCCTTGTAAAATTTGGAAATTTGGTTATTCTAGACAAAAATACTTTGGGAAATAGTTAACAGATATATGTCTGGTCTTGCACATAATGATTTCTCATCTTATATGATCAGTACTGGCCTGATTTTTCATCAAAACCTCAATGCAGCTGCCAGCAGAGGAGGTAGGGGACCACTTTGCTCTCTCTGGTACACACCTGCTCTCTACAGCCTCTGACTTCTGATTTCAGCTCTGACATTATCCAGAAATGTTCTGGCAATACCTACCTGTTAACAATGTGACCACCCAGAAGAAAGAAGGAGCCATCACTGCAGTTACTTCCTATTTAAAGATTTGCTTATATAACATTAGCTGCAGCTAATTTCCTTTGGGTATGAGCCAGCTGCCTGTAGATACAAGAGCTCCCAGCTCACTAAGTACAGTTTGTAC
Organism: Anas platyrhynchos; assembly: GCF_047663525.1. Classification (NCBI taxonomy): domain Eukaryota; kingdom Metazoa; phylum Chordata; class Aves; order Anseriformes; family Anatidae; genus Anas; species Anas platyrhynchos. Next base: position 39,902,329 of record NC_092621.1, on the reverse strand, counting down.
AGCATGGCTCTCGTGCAGGCTCTGTACATATGTTTCTTCCTGTAGACTCCTTGTGAATGTACAGAGATGCCAAGAACCAGCTGATTTTCAAAACATTCTCCAACTTTTCTGCCATCTAGAAATTCCCTGAGAACTTCATGTGCGGATCCCCCATGTCATCTTGACTTCCAAGAAGTTGATGACCAGTTAGGACTTATGCTTCAGCAGAGCTAAGATGTAATTCAGGTGTTACAAGGTGTCTTTGAGCAATGCAACACACCCTACATTTAACCATGAACTTGTATAATATAAAATGGTTAGGAAGCAGAATGTATACTATATGCTGTAAGCTGAGATACTAGAATATTTTTCCATGTTTAGTGTAGATTGCTTAAAAATAATGAAAGAAATTTACCTTATCACACTACATTATTTTCCAAAATAAAAAACATTGCTCTTTCATGTGTTAACAGAACACAGATGAACATGTTTGATTAAAAATAGAATCATTTGAACAAAGTATTTGTCAAAAATAAACTGTAAAAGACTTTGGTTAAAATTTAATATGATGAAATGTGAACTCTTCAAACTACTTTAAAATACAATTTTACTAGCTGTACCATAGGTAGCACAATTGAAAAAACAAAACAAAACAAAACAAAAAAAAGAACCCAACCACCACCACCACCAACAAAACTGCATAAATGGAAAAATGTTTTATATCTTTATATCTTTCCTGTCAGGTATTCAACTGTATCTAACTAATTATCATTATTCTTATAGAAATTTTAGAAACAGAGGGTGAAACAGAATCTGACCAGTTAATGTATACTGTGAAAAATTATTCAACAAAATTAAAGTTTTGGATATTAGATTTGACACAATGAAAATTTGGCCTTTGAAACAATTCAAAATGTAATCTTTCTTCCTACTTCTGATAAAAGAATTACCAGGAAGCAATGGATTGTGATATTATATGATACTAAAAAGTAGCCAATTTTGCAATATTCAAGTAAATATATTAACATAATCATCTAACAGGAAATCAACATATTTATTTATTGAAACCTATTTTATTGGTGTAAACCACCATCAGAAAGATTTATTTATATATTTGTTTGTCTATTTTAAGAACACTCCATTCTTAAAGACTGTATTTGGACTAGATGTGCATATCCGTATTTTACTTTGGAAACAGTATGGCTGTAAGTGAAGAAAAAGAAGACCACGCAATTGGTATTGTACTGTGCTGGGAATGTGTGTAGGTCATCATTGTCTACAGATGTGATAATTTATTATTATTATTTTTTTCCTTTTGCAAAAGCTATGTTTTGATTTGTACACCATCTCTCTCCCGTTTCTGAGTTCTCCCTATGATGGCTGTACTTATACATTATTAGTGCAAGTAAATTATTAATCTGCTTTTAATGGAAGATCAATCTACTTTCAGCAGTAAAACAGGATATCAGTGAGACCTACAGATAAAGAGACTGCAAAAGAATTTTTCTTGAGCACTGGTGAAGAGTACTGTACCAGTAAAAAAAAAAAAACAAAGCACAAAAGTGTGCATGCTTTAGAAAGGAGATCATTTGAATGCATGAGATAGACCTTTTGTAAGATATGTTATATTTCAAATAACAATGTTATGTTTATGTTAGGAGGAGAAAGTGTGCATAATACAAAGATGCTCAAATGGGGACATGATTTGGGGGCCATATTGCGTGATCATAAATGAAGTATTTTGATAAAAATCACTAGAAGGATGTATGATGAAGTTTGACAATGAACTTGCTCTGAGTATTTTAACTCTTTCATTGAAGAGCAGGGGAACTAGGGGAATGAAAAACATCTGAAGTTGCAGAAAGTTTTTTTTTTATTATTATTATTTTTTCTACATGTTAGTACTATGCTGGTTCACATAGCATCAGCAAAATACAAGGAGTCTTACAAGTAGTTACAAAGCAGAGCTTTCCTGCTCTAAAAATGTAGACACATTTTTAGACCATGCCTACACAGAACAAGCAGAAGAGGACAGGAATGAGGAGTAAAAACAGCAACAAGGTTAGACATAATCATGCAAACATATTAATGTCACATTTATATTTCCAACTGTTTGTTTTGATGCCATTTTCTAAAGGAAGAATGGTGAAGGAAAGACCTTAAAAAAGATGCAACTTTAGAAAAGCCAAAAAAAAAAAGAAAAAAATATAAGACAAGAAATATTGTTTCTACAGGCTGTGAGAGACTTCAAGGATCTCTTATTTTAGTATATCTTCAAAAATAGTGCCAGAAAGAATACACGTAAATGAAAGGCTAATGCTTAAAAGCAAAGGTCTTTTATTAAATCTGTGCAGGTGTGATTTTCTTTTTTTCTCACTCCAGAGTATTATAATGAAAGGAGTCTTTCTCTGAAAGAAGACTACAACATAAGATTTTGATACATACGAATGGAAAACCATATTCTTACTCTTTTCAGTCCAGATTTCTGTGTTTTGCATGATAAATACTTACATTTTAAAGGAAGGGAAAAAAACAAACAAACAAACAACAGTTTATGGAGTACCATCTTCATGGCTACAGATACCTCAGTCTCTTAAGATGGAGATTTAATTAATCAGAATGCTCTAGTTTGTGTAGATAAGTTGATGACCTGCCATGAACACATACAAATGAACTACAAATCTGCAAGAGAAATTCCAAACAAAACAAACAAACAAACAACAACAATAAACAAAAATAAATGAACAAACAAACAACACAGGAATGAGAGGAGGTAGATGTGTGGTGTATATGAGAAGGAGAATTAACATAATATGAATGTAAAAGCACATCATTGGGTAATAAGGACTCTCAGCTACAGCATGGAAAGAGCTGCAGGCATCTTAAATCCAATTTAACAAAATTATTCCCAAGGGTTTGCAGAGCACTGGTCCAAAGTCACACAAGACAATCTATTTAAGAAGCCTGAATTCTCACAATTTCCACAAAATACAGTGATCACAAGGTAAAAACAAATAAGCAACTAAACAAAATTCACTCACCTGTCCCCCTTCCCCATCCTTCCTCATCCTCCTCCTCCACCCCCTCCCCCCCCCAAAAAAAAGGAAAAAAAAAAAAGTAACAATAACTTCTCTGACTACCTCAGAAAATAACATTTTAGAACACTGTCTGGCTTTGCAGATGAGATAGTGATTGAAGAAGGTGCAGCCTAAGGGATTTGAAGGGAGTCCCTTCAAATCTGCATATCTGCTCTGCACTGATTTTCACTATGAATAAGTCTTGGAAAAGTCTCAGCACCCAACTTTAAACAAGCTTACCAGTAGCATGTGGCAATCTTTTACTGGCCATTTGAGCATAAACATGTGAATATCTCAAGTAACATTGTGATGCATCTGTGTTTTTGACACATCAAGGAACAGGATGCAGTGTTCAGTTGTGTGTGGGTCACACTCCCATTCACAGACACTGCACCACACCTTAGGGATGGATCCTGAGAGGAGCATAGTCTTTCATATCTACTATACTCTTTAGAAGTTTATTTTTGAATATTATTGCAGGGAACTTTTTCCCTCCAATGTACATTCATTAATGGCCTATTGTTTGTTTTTGTTTGTTTGGTATTTTTTTCTCTATAAATATATATATTTTCTCTATCAATACATATATTTTCTCTATAAATATATATTTTTTCTCTATATAAATGCACATAAATGTTGTAAGATGAATGAGTACTTTCTCTCCCTTGTTATTCTTTTCACTATATTTACAAATACTTTCCCTGGCATTTGTTTTTTAAGGTAAAGAAAGCAGACAATTCATGCCTCTACATTTAAAATATTTTCTAGTCATTCACCAATGCTACTTCTGTGTGACTTCCAAATTTAGTGATGTCACCTGCTGAGCCACTTCATAAAAACAAAACAAAAATACAAAGCACCGCCACCAACAATAAACAACAAAAAAAACATAAAACAACAACAAAATAAACACCCCACAACCAAGTATCTTAATTGTCTTTCCCTAGAGGCTACAATCCTGCATTTGTTCTGCATTTGTTGTTGTTGTTGTTGCTGTTATTATTAATTGATGGGATCCAGTCCTGGCATCTCTCCTACTAACACTGTGTTATAAAAATATTTTGAGATAGAAGCCAATAAACAATGCCAATATTATCAGGGAGAAAAATTTCACCTTCTTATAACTAGACATATAAATATATTTGTTATATATTTTAAATGTATTGTTATATATAACAATATATATATTATATATAACAAATAAATATATTTGTTATATATTTAAAATATATTTGTTATATATTTATATGTCCAGTTATATGTTCCAAAAGAGACTGGACTTTTGTCCCTCCAAATATACCCATCTATCCCTTTAATATTATATTCTATATAAAGAGTAATGAAGTATGCATTGATTACAAGAATCTTCAGATGCTGAAGGCAGAAAAATTAAAGTTTTACCTATCAAGCTTCAGTAAAAGGTAGCTCATGCTAATCTCAGGGTTTTTGCACTCTGGGACATTCTGATCTCTCACTTAATTGCCCCTGACTCATCGCCAGAAAAACAGAAGCTAAAAAAGCCATTAAATGCTCTTTTGTATTGTGTTCTCTCTGTTCCATTATTTCTTTGCTTATGCACAAAAAGCTTATGAAGACCTGCTACTCAATAGGAGATTTAGCTACACGTTTAAACACATGTAAAATGTGAAGGGGGATTGGAGAGTAAAGGTCACTGACAGCTTAAGATAGAATAAATAAATAAACAGACAGGATATAAAAGAATTAGGGGTATTTCAAAACATCAATGGATGAACTGTTTGAGTGACAGAGCTAGTTCTACCTTCTCATCTAAAGCAGGAAAAAACAAGATAATCCATCACTGAGAAAGTAGGGCATAAAACCACCAGTTTGTTGCAAATATTGTGGTGGTGTTTTGTTGTATGTTTGTTTTTCCTGTTAGTGTTTCTTAGGACTTAAAATATACAATATGCTAATGACATCAGCAGCACAGAAGTGAGGGTCAATGAATCTAGCTGACCATTCATGTGCTGAGTTTTGCAGAAATTGAAGCTTTTTTCACATACTTCCTCTAAAAGCACATCTCACAGCTGAAATACTTGTAGATATTACCAGAGCATAACAGGAAAAAAAAAAAATAGAGTAACTCTCAAATGTAAAAAAGACCTAAAGATGTTTCAACAGTTTGTGAAGTGATAAAGCAAAAAAGACCTCAAAAAACAGCCTTTAGTTTAGATCAAGAACTCAGTGCATCATAAAATTTATCAGAAATGCAGAAAGTCCATAATGCTCTGAGATACTTAGGCTGCAATAGTGCCCAGAGAGCTATCTACAGTGATCTTTATGAAATCGTAAAAAAAGCAGTTCTGAGTCCAGTGTACTTGAGAAAGCAAATTAGCATAACTGAGATTTCAGCAAGTTAATTCAGTCCTTTTAATCTAGAATATGAGCAATATAGAACAATGCAGAATTCTCTTTTTTTCCTAAAAAGAGCAGGAGGAGATGTTACCAAAGAAGAAAAGGTACCTCAACCACAGTCATGTATGGAAAAGGACAACTAAAGAAGCGGGCAGCAGCACATATCAGCACTGAAAATACTCAAGTAAACATTTGAAAATATGAAGTTACTGGTTTACTGTTATCTACTCACTAATTTTTGCAGAACAGTCAGTCATCAGCCAGTCCTTCTAAGAGTCTTTTCTGGGCAATTTCATCTAGTGTGCGGCATCCCTTCCCATGGAAGTTGTTGGAACTAGATGATCCTTAAGCTCCCTTCCAAGCTGTTTTATGATTCTATGATATATAGCCATGAGTACATAAAATTAGACTTCATTTCATGTCATCTCAGCTCTTTAGTGGTAGTTATCTGTCTGCATCACTCTTTGAATGTAAACACTTTTTCCTGGCAGAGACTGAAACCTGCACTCCGCCTGAGACTTTGATGATGTTGCTGTTTTCCACCAATGTTTAACATAACCACTTCTTGTTCAGAGCCAACAATATGCATGTTCACAGCGCTGCAAACCTCCATGAAAATGACACCTCAGGCAAGACGGTGGAAAAGGGCAAGCAGCAGAAACAGCAGTTTAGGTCCTACTAGAATTCCGGTGCAGCACAAAGGGCAAGTTTCAGTCTCATTTCACTGTATCCTTACATGTGATACTTCATTGGAAACAGAATTCATATATGATAAATACAATATACATGTGAAAGAAAAGAAGCAGAACAAGAGATGGTAGTTTCATAGATGAAACAAACAAACAACAGCAAAAATTAGTCAGTTAAAACTAAGGTATTATTAATACCTATGTGTTCAAAAAAGCCCTCCTTATCCTCTTGCAAACTGATGGGAAACAAACAAACAAACAACAACAACAACAAAAACATACACCTAAGCCTATCAAAATACTTATATCTAACACCTGTTTTCTGCAACTTCTATCACAGTGAAGCACTCTCTTCTCCCTGGAGAAGGCCACCCCCTGCAGAGTCAGTCCAAAAGAACAATGACTTTCACAGGCCAGAAGTGTTTGCTAATAAATGAGCCTTGAAAAGTAGGACATGGAAAGAGTCAGTAAAGAGGGTGCCAAATATTCATTATAACTTTACAAGTAAATGGGGATCACCTGTCAGGGTGAGTGAATCTAAGATCTGGTTTAAGTAGTATGGAGTCCTCTGATACGACTGCACATTATAGGTACCCCTGTAAAAAGGTTTCTAATAGGCAAGGAGTGGCTCTCCAGAACTGTGACAGGACACAGTGAATTACATTAATGGAAGTTGCTTCAGTAAAACCTACTTGTTAAACCATCTAGAATGACTCCTGTCTTTCTGTAAAAGATTTCCTAAGCAATTATGACCGGATCCCTGAACTGAGGGAAGCATGTGATCCCAGCACACAGTTTTTAGATTAAGAATAAAAACCTTCTGCTGCCAGACCTCTCTGATTATTAAACAAATTGAGAAAAACCACTGTGAAAATTATAGACTTCTTACCACAGCATAATTTGTCATTTAAAGAACATTTACTAATACTATTTTATCCCTTGGGGTAGAGCCTTCTGATATCGTGTTTTCCTTGTAAACTCAGTATACGTTCCTGCCCACACACCACAGAGAGTTTCTTTTCAAATCAGTTCCTGATATGGTCGAGCCCTTTCTTCATGCTTCGGGCTAGCGTATCAAATAATAAAATAGTTTACAGTGCTGATGGTGACATGGAAGAGAAAAACACTGAGACTTCATGAAAACAATTAGAAGGCCAGAGATAAATGGAATATCTGTAATCTCAAAATAAACCTATGACCTACAATAAGATGACTAATGAGCAGACCATCACTTAAAATAAGTAGACCATGATATGCAAAAATGTTGATGGAGAGCATCATATCAACACCTTCAGAAAACGAACAGCAATTATTTCTGAGAGAAACAGAAATGGCAGAATAGATGATCTAACATGTTCTCCTAATGTTACAACGCTGTGAAATAGTCTTTCACAAGTGAAATCTTTAAGCTCAAATCCATACTAAAATCACTTTCTGTTCTCTTGGATATCTATATGTAATATACCATAATACTGATAGTATATACATAGCATATACATAATACATAATATTGATAGGAACCAGTTATCCATTTTTTAATATATACAATCAATAATAATTTACTTTTGAGGGTTAGTGCATTCTTCAAGAGCAGGTAAATATATTTTAATTGCTATCCGTGTATTTCATATGACAGAAACCCTACCATCCCATGAAGTGGTTGTTCATTTCAATTCTGAGTCAGTATTCATAATACAGAGAGACTAATTGTGTTTTAGACACAGTTGAGTTACTCCTGATAGTCTCCATACAGAACAATGTAGAATAGGAATGGGTAAATGGAAATAACAGTTTAAAATTGGTGGATACATTCTGAAAGGAATATAGAGACATTGATCATACATGCAAGGATGCTAGCTTTCTTGGGCTCCTCTTCCCCTCAGGGCTTTGTCCAATGGTCTACTACCAAACAGGTCCCTGAAGAGGGAAAAGTCAGCTCTCAAAGTCCATGGTAGTGAGGTAGTGATGTGTTCACTCTTTCCTGCCTTCTAAATGCAAAACTCCACCATTTAATGACCCCTGCAACCAAGGCTGCCCTTATGTTTCACCTTCTCTGCCACCCCTCTTTGCTGGTGACAATGTAATCCAGCATAGCACCTTTCCTCATTGACTCCTCTATCACTTGGAGAAGAAAGTTGTCATCAATGCGTTCTAGGAACCTCATGGATTGCCTATGCCCTGCTGTGCTGTTTCTCCAACAGATATTAAGGTGTTTGAAGACCCCCATGAGAACTAGGGCTTGCAAATGTGAGGCTGTTTGTCGATAGAGGGCCTCATCTGCTTGATCATCTTCATCGGGTGGCCTGTAGCACACTCCCATGATAATGTCCTCAAGTCTGGCTTGCCTTTAAACCTGACCCCTAAGCTCTCTGTCAGCTCCTCTCCCATCCCTAGGCAGAGCTCCATGCACTCCAGCTCCTCGTTGACATAGAGGTTGACACCCCCGCATTACTTCTCCTGCCTGTCTTTCCTAAACAGTCTGTATCATAGACTCAGAGACTCAATCATAGAACCATAGAATAAATGTAGCTCAGGTTGGAAGGCATCTTGAGGATCACCTAGCTCCAAATCCCCTGCCACAGTCAGGGATGCCATCTCCCACTAGATCAGGTTGCTCAGGGCCCCACGCAACCTGGTTTTGAACACTCCAAATTACCCCTCTTTTAGTTTTAAACCATTCCCCCTTGTCCTATCATTATCTTCCTGAACAAAAAGTTTATCTCCATCTTTTTTATGAGACTCCTTTAAGTATTGAAAAGCTGCAGTAGGGTCACCCTGGAGCCTTCTCTTCTTTGGGCTGAACTGACCCAGCTTTCTCAGCCTTTCTTCATAGGAAAGGTGCTCTAGCCCTCTGATTAGCTTTATTGCTCTAACAGACACACATCTTTCTTGTGCTGGGGACCCCAGATCTGGATTCAACACTCCAAGAGGGGTCCCACAAGGGCAAAGTAGTGGGGGACAATCACTTCACTCAGCCTGCTGGCCACTCCTCTGTTGATGCAGCCAAGGATGCAGTTGGCCTTCTGGGCTTCGAGTGTGCACTGCTGGTTTATGTCAAGCCTTTTGTCCACCAGAACCCCCAAGTCCTTCTCTGCAGGGCTGCTTTCAGTGAGTTCTTATCTCAGTCTATCCTCCTGTCTGGGATTGCCTCAACCCAGGTGCAGAACCTTGAACTTGGACTTGTTGAAGCTCATTAATTTCACATAGGCCCATTTCTCAAGCTTGTCTAGGTCCCTTTAGATGGCATCTCTTCCTTCTGTTTTATCAACTTCTCAGCTTAGTGTTATCTGCAAACTTGCTGAGGGTACACTCTATCTCACTGTCTATGTCAATGATAAAGATATTAAACAGCACCAGTCCCAGAACAGACCCCTGAAGTATACCACTCATCACCAGCTTCCACCTGGACATAGAAATATTGACCACTACTCTCTGGGGGTGACCTTCAAGCCAACTCCTTATCCATTGAATGGTCCACCAATCAAATCCATATCTCTCCAATTTGGAGATTAGGATGTCATGTGGGACTGTGTCAAAGGCCTTACAGAAGTCCGGGTAGATGTCATCGGTAGGTCTTCCTTTATGAATAGATGCAGTCATCATCATAGAAAGCCACCAGATTGGTGAGGCACAATTTACCTTCGGTAGAGCCCTGCTGGCTGTCTTGGATGATTCTCTTTGTCTTATACGTGCCTTGAAATTACCTCCAGAAGGATCTTTTCCATGATCTTGCCAGACACAGAGGTAGCTCATTACTCTGTAGTTCCCTGGGACATACTTTCAAACCTTTTTAAAAATGGGAGTGATGTTTCATTTTTTTTAGTCACCGGGGACTCTGCTTGACTTCCAGGACATTTCAAATATGATGGAGATCTCCTTCCCTCAGGACCTCAGGATGCATGTCATCAAGCCTCATAGACTTGTACCAGTTCAGTTTCATCACGTGGTCTCAAACCTGCTCTTCACTTACAGTGGGTGGGACTTTGCTGCCCCACCCTCCATCTACAGATTCAGGGAAATGAAAGACTTAGAAAGCCTGACTGACAGTGAGGACTGAGGCAAAGAAGTTGTTGAGCACCTCAGACTTCTCCATGCCTGTCATTAATAGTTCACCCATCTCATCCATTAGAGGGAGGATTTTGTGCCAGGGTAGGTTGAAGTTGGATTTTAGGAAGAATCTCTTTACTGAAATTGTGTTAGGCATTGGAATGGGCTGCTGACAGAAGTAGTTGAGTCACCAACCCTGGAGGTCTTTAAAAGATGTTTAGATGTAGTGCTTAGTGACACGGTTTAGTGGAGGACTTGTTAGTATTAGGTCAGAGGTTGGATTAGATGATCTTAGAGGTCTCTTCCAGCCTAGATTATTCTGTGGTTCTGTGATTCTGAGGGAGGACATTCTTCTTGGCCTTTCTTTTCTGAGCAGTGTACCTATAGAATCCCTTGCCAAGCTCAGTTCTATCTATGTCTTGGCTTTCCTGATCCTATCCCAGCACATCCAAACATCATCCCTGTACTCTTCCCAGGCCACATATCCCTGTTTCCACTGCCTGTGCATTTCCTTTAAATTTGACCGACAGGTCTATCCCAGTTTTCTGCCCTCCCCACTTGCTCTCTTACACAGGGAGATAGAGAATTTTTGCGCTCTAAGGAAAATGTCCTTAAAGAGTTGCTACCTTCGTTCAGCTCCTTTGTCCCTAAGGACAGTGTTCCAGGGATTGTCTTGTACTCGGTTTTTATATAGCTTGAAGCTTGCTCTTCAGAAGTTCAAGGTCCTGACTTTGCTCTTTGTCAGGCCAGTATTCCTTGAGATCACAAACTCAACCAGAGCATGGTCACTGCAACCCAATCTGTCTGCAGTCTTCACCTCTTTAATGAGTTCATCCACACTGGTGAACACCAGGTCAAGTAACACTTCTCTTCTAGTTGGTTGGTCTAATAACTTGACCAGTAATTTATCCTCAATCTGCTCTAGGAATCTTCTGGATTGCTTACAGCCTACTGTGTAGCTTTTCCAAAAGACGTCTGGGTGATTGAAGTCCCCCAACAGGATGAGAGCATGTGAACGCAATGCTTCTTGTAGTTGAAGCAAGAAGGCCTCATCGACAGTCTCTCTTTGATCAGGTGGCCTGCAGTAGATCCCAACCACAAGGTGTCCTTTAGTAGTGTGGTCCTTAACTCTCATCTACAAGCCCTCAACCTCTTAATGGCTGTTTTTCATAGGCATCTCTCTGTGATCAAACCCTTCCATAATGTAGACGGCAAAAACCCCTCCCCTCCTTCCCTGTCTATCTCTTCTGAAGTCTCGTAGTCCTCTATTCGAGTGTTGTAGTTGTGTGATCCATTCCACCACATTTCTGTGTTACTTTTCCAGAGGAACCCTTCCTAATTGCACTAGGACATTAGGGCATTAGGACAGTTCAACACTATTTCCCTGTTGTTTCTTAGAGTGACAATGTTTTCAGGTTTGTTTTCTTCACTCAGATGTACATCCTTTTCCCCCACCAAATCTAGTTTAAAGCCCTCCTGATAAGCCCAGCCAACTTTTTGCCCAGAACACTGTTGCCCTACCTGGTCAGCCGTGCCCCATTCAGTGTCAGCATGCCCAATTTCTCAGAAGTGCATCCAAGATTGTAGAACCCAAAACCTTGGGCATGGCAACAGCATCACAGCTATTCATTTATGAAGCTAACATTTTCATAAACGATTTGGATGTGTGTTCTGAAACTAAAACGTGTTCTGATCAAATTTGCTGATAATACTAAACTTGGGGGAGTTGTTGACTCTGCTGAGTGATGTGCAGAGAGATCTTGACAGACTGGAGAACTGGGCAATCACCAACCATATGAAGTTTAACAAAAGAAAGTGCTGGGTCCTGCACCTGGGAAATGGCAACACTCATTATAAGCTATACATACAGACTGGGGAACAAGACACTGGAGAGCAGCCCTGCAGAGAGGGATCTGGAGGTTGTGGTTGATAGCAAGTTGTTTATGAGCCAGCAGTGTGCCCTGGCAGCCAGGAGGGCCAACCGTATCCTAGGGTACACCAAACATGGCATTGCTAGTCAGTCGAGTAATGTGATTGTCCCACTCTGCTCTGTGTGGGTGTGGCCTCACGTCAAGTACTGTGTGTCAGTTCTAGGCACCACAGTACAAAAATGATGTGAAACGTTTGGAGAGTGGCTACAAAGACGGTGAGGGGCCTAGAGGGGAAGTTGTACAAGGAGCAGATGAGGTCACTTGGCCTGTTCAGCCTGGAAAAGAGGAGGCTGAGGGGAGACCTCATCATGGTCTACAGTTTCGTCATGAGGGAGAGTGGAGGGGCAGGTGTCGATCTATTCTCTTTAGTGAACAATGATAGGACCTGAGGGAAAGAGGTCAAGCTGTGACAGGGGAGGTTCAGGCTGGATATCAGGAAGAGGTTCTTAACTGAGCAGGTGGTCGCTCACTGGAACAGGTTCCCCAGGGACCTAGTCACAGCACCAAGCCTGTCAGAGTTTAAGAAGTGTTTGGACTGTGCTCTTAGTCATATGGTCTGAATTTTTTGTGTAGACCTGTGTGGTGCCAGGACCTGGACTTGATCCATATGGGTCCCTTCCAACTTGGGATATTCTATGATTTGATGATTCTATGATAATCATTCACTTGTTTTGTTCTTCTTCTTTGTTTTGGGTCCCAGCCACCAACTGGGAGAATGGAGAACAACACTTGCACTCTCAATCCCTTCAATATCTTTCTGAGGGACATGAAGTCCCTTTTGATATTTGGAGTCTTCTTGTTGCAGCCTTATTTGATCCTGTGTGAAAAAGTAGGAAGGGGTGGTAGTCTTTGGAACCCACCAGGCTTGGTAGCTTCTTTGTGATATCACAAATGCAGGCTCCATGTAGGCAGCAAACTTCTCTGAAGAGGTTATCTGGATGACAAATGTGTGCTTTAGTGCCTCTTAGAGAGAAGTTTCCAATGACTAACACCCTTTGTGCTTTTTTTATGGCATTAGTTCTGATGCAGGTGGGAATCCGAGCCAACTTTGTATGGTTAACGTGTCTGAGGTCCTTACTATTACTCTTGGAATCTCCTTCCTCCTTCCCTAGAACATTGGATCTATTGTGCAGGGTCACTGCGGGGACATGGGGGAGTCTCCTCCACTGGCTCTGATCACAGACGAGGGTCCACTCTCCATTGTCCTGTGAATTGTTCAAATGTGTTCATTCAGGGCTGGAAGCTTGTTTAACATCCCCTTCCCATGACTTAAGGCAGGGCTGTTGCTGTGCCTGTGTCAGCACATGACACTATTTGTCAATCTCCTGCTAGGATTCCTGGATGCTATGTCATCTGATGAGCTCCTCTTGTAACAGAACCACCTGTTTGAAAAGTTCATCCAGCTGGCCATACTTGCACCCATGACACCTATCTCTCCCTTCTGCTTATGAGAACTTCCAGAAATTGTAATTCTCTGGAACTGTGGGTCTGGGCCACTCTTTCAATCCTTGGAAGGTCTGTTTGGGTGTAGGTATCATCCCCAGAAGGTTGAGGCCCCTTTGTCTGGGTTTCACCTTTGGACTGTCAGGCTCAGTAGGTGGACACCATTTCTGTTGCAGTAGAAGGCCCTTCCTCTGTTGTTCCCAGAATACAAAGTGACTGACCTTGCGCCCTCTGTTCTTGCCCTGCCTATGTGCACTACCATACCACTCCCTGACTGTCTGCCCAGTTTACTGAGCTCCTGGGCACTTTCACTCCCCTAGGGGCAGTCTTGGTACAAAGGGAGGAGGGGGGTGAGGGAGAGAACACTACTGGCTCTGCCCAAGTCTCCTCAGCAACTCCCATGAGGGCTGCTGGATCTTGGAGGTTCCCTCAGCTGCTTCAATGCATGAAACTGCAGGCCATGATCTCCCTCTCCACTGCAGAATGCATCTGCTCCAGAGCTAATTGCCTTGGTGAGTGACTTGAATATCATTCTATTCCAACACCCCAGTCATGGGGGCCATCTGACCCACCATATATCCATAATGCCAATGAGGTCATAGCTCTGTAGGCATCCATATATCTCTAACTTTTATTGTTTATTCCACATACTACTTGTGTTAACATAGAGACATTTAATTTGGGCACCTGATGAAGCTGACGCAATATCCAGAGTGGCTGGAATTCCCTTGTGCTGATATTCAGGTGCTCTCCTGCTGACCCATGACTCCTCTCCTTGTTTAGGACATCTACCACTGACATCAATCTGGGAGGAGCAGGATGGGTTGAGGTTCCTCTCCTCTGGCAACTTAAGAATACTTAAGCAAATTGGGATGCAACCATAAGCACTGAGGGAGCTAGCAGATGTCATTGTGAGGACACTTGATAATGGTGACTGAGAGAAGTGCCTGAGGACAGGAGGAGAGCAAATATCACTCCTATCTGCAAGCAGGACAAGAAGGAGATCCAATTGAAATACAGGTCAGTCAATTTCCCAACTGAGATACACCCTGAGAAGGTGATGGAAATAATTCTTGGAGCCATTTCAAGGAATATGATGAACAAGAAAGACAGAAAGATTAGTCAACAAGGATTCACCAGTGCAAAGACATGTTGGACCAGCCTGATAAGCTTCTGCAATGAAAAGACTGGCATGGTAGAGAAGAGCAGTACATGCTTATAGATTTCCTAGAGATTTCAGGAAGGCTTTCAATGTTGTCTCTCATAAGATCCTTACAGAGAAGCAGTTCAAGTATGAGCTGAATGAGCAGACAGGGAGGTGGACTGAAAACTGTCTGAATAGCCAGGCCCATGGTGTGGTGATCAGTGACTCAATGTTGGAGCTAGTGCTAGTAACTAGCGCTGTACCCAAGGGCCCAATCCTGGGCCCAATCCTATTTAACATCTACATTAAAGATCTGGATAATAGGGCAGAGTTTATCCTCAGCAAGTTTGCTGATGACACAATACAGGGAGGAGTGGCTGATATGCCAGAGAGTCATGCTGTCATCCAGTGACCTGAATGACAGCCTGTCAAAGCTGTCAAAAAAAAAAAAAAAAAAAAAGACTAAAGGCATCCTGAGCTTCCTGAGTTGGCAAAGTATTTCCAGAAGGTTAAAGGAAGGGATCATTCCCCTTTACTGAGTGTTGGTGAGGTCACTTTGGAGTACTGGGTCCAGTCCTGTATTCTCTGGAGAGATAATCCAATGAAAAGCCACAAAGATAATTAAGAGATGAGCACCTTTCTTCTGAGGAAAGCCTGAGAGAGCTGATACAGAGAGTGGATCAGTTCTTATGAAAACAATAACATACTATGTAGTTGTGTTATAAAACTTTTAAGCAATTCAGTGGATACTGGGAGAATCTGCTTGGTAAGGAAGAGCAGAGAGATGGGCAAACATAGAGGAAATGAAGAGTTCATCCATACAGCCATTATTACAACTAAATACAAACAATAACAATCCTCCATTAAGAAAAACAAAACAAAACAAAACAAAAATAACAACAACCAAAAAAAAAAACCCACAAACTGTATCAGTAATAGATTTTCTTCCTCAGATTTAGAAAAGCATAAATTTAATTTAATTATTTTATTTATTTATAGCTACCCATATTCTCTTGTTGATTTTCCTCCTTAAATGAGAAGACAAGAAAGATGAAAAAAATGGGACAGTATTAAAGGTCTTCTGGGATTCAAAATTCATCAATTATTTGCAAAGATAGCCATTTATGGCTTCCACTTTCAATTGATTTTAATAGTCTACTCATCAAACTTTAGTTATGAATAAGCATTATGCAGTTGCATTCTTCTTTTATTTGTGCCTGTGAAGCTCATTTTATATCAATCAAGTCATTGCTAATTTACACTGTTGCTAGGGAAAGGAAACTGAGACTCAAGAGAACAACCAAAAGGAGAAATTAAATATAACATTTTCTCAAAAGTTCTTCTTCTATTGAAATGCTTTTTGCCTGAAGCTAAATTAATTCATTTCTTGTACTGACACTCACTGTTCTTTCTCTCCTAGGGTTATTGTCCGTTTTCTAGAATTACAAATGTAAGCATAGCACACTAACTTTTCAAGGTATGACTGTGGAAAAAAGTGTTCTACTTCAGTTGTTTCAATCAAGAAGCAGATGTGTGAAATTTCCAATATGGGGCTCAAAGTTTTTATACAGCGAAGTAAAGATTTGTTATCTTTTTACCGAGTTTGCAATACTGATCTTTTATTTTATGCACATAATCAATTATTTCTGTTTAATTTCATAAAGACTGTTGACACCAGTAGGACTGCTTTGACCCGTCTTGTACCCAGAGCACATATGCAAAACACAATTATAAGCCCTTTAAAACTAAAATTTATCCTGTCACAAGCAAACCTCTAAAACATACTTCACTCAGTAGAATAAGAAAAGGGAAAGGGAAAGGGAAAGGGAAAGGGAAAGGGAAAGGGAAAGGGAAAGGGAAAGGGAAAGGGAAAGGGAAAGGGAAAGGGAAAGGGAAAGGGAAAGGGAAAGGGAAAGGGAAAGGGAAAGGGAAAGGGAAAGGGAAAGGGAAAGGGAAAGGGAAAGAAAGATGGCGCTGTGTCAGGCTGGTGGGCGGTCACTAGTGGGGTCCCTCAAGGCTCCATTTTAGGGCCGGTACTTTTCAATATTTTTATAAACAATCTGGATGTAGGAATAGAAGGTATTTTGAGCAAGTTTGCTGATGACACCAAACTTGGAGGAGTTGTGGACTCGAATGAGGGTGGAAAGGCCTTGCAGAGGGATCTGGATAGGTTGGAGAGCTGGGCGATCGCCAACCGCATGAAGTTCAATAAGAGCAAGTGCCGGGTCCTGCACCTGGGACAGGGAAACCCTGGCTGCACGTACAGACTGGGCGATGAGACGCTGGAGAGCAGCCTAGAAGAGAGGGATCTGGGGGTCGTGGTAGACAGCAAGTTGAATATGAGCCAGCAGTGTGCCCTGGCAGCCAGGAGGGCCAACCGTGTCCTGGGGTGCATCAAGCACGGCATCGCTAGTAGGTCAAGGGAGGTGATTGTCCCGCTCTACTCTGCGCTGGTGCGGCCTCACCTTGAGTACTGTGTGCAGTTCTGGGCACCACAGTATAAAAAGGACATGAAACTGTTGGAGAGTGTCCAGAGGAGGGCTACGAAGATGGTGAAAGGCCTGGAGGGGAAGACGTACGAGGAACGGCTGAGGGCACTGGGCCTGTTCAGCCTGGAGAAGAGGAGGCTGAGGGGAGACCTCATCGCAGTCTACAACTTCCTCGTAAGGGGGTGTCGAGAGGCAGGAGACCTTTTCTCCATTAACACCAGCGACAGGACCCGCGGGAACGGGGTTAAGCTGAGGCAGGGGAAGTTTAGGCTTGACATCAGGAGGGGGTTCTTCACAGAGAGAGTGGTTGCACACTGGAACAGGCTCCCCAGGGAAGTGGTCACTGCACCGAGCCTGACTGAATTTAAGAAGAGATTGGACTGTGCGCTTAGTCACATGGTCTGAACTTTTGGGTAGACCTGTGCGGTGTCAAGAGTTGGACTTGATGATCCTTAAGGGTCCCTTCCAACTCAGGATATTCTATGATTCTATGATTCTATGGCTACTGCTATTTCCTCAAGCATCCACCTGCAGTTTCAATTCCTCTTGAAATTTTATTTAAATGGGTTCATAAAAGTTGACCTAAAGGAAAAAATCGTCCTTCTAATTACAGAGATCTCTGTGGTGTATAGTGTTGTAATTAGCAGGTACACTACTGACAGAACAGACTTGGTTTGATTTTCACCAACACTGGTTTACACCATTAATTTTACCAGAACCATTTAATTTAGTAATTTACTTCAGGGAACCAACTCTGAATATTACTGAAGTTTCTAGGCAATTATCATAATTTCATAGCAAATATGTGAAACAAACCCAATGCAGTCCATCCCAAGTTATTTCTTGAAAATAATTCACCAGATACATTAGTATACCAAATGAATAGTATAAGTCTACAAATGGAGTAAGGAAAAGTAAGTGCCAGGAAGGTATTAACCCATTTTATGACTGTGAATGTTGCTTTTAAGCACAGATAACATGAAATTTTGTGCATGTAAGGACCATAAGTAAAATGTTAATCTAATCAAGCAACAATTAAAACCTCTTTTCATAAGTATGTAAGCAGAACTGACAGATTCAATTTCGTTCCTTCTGCAAGAGATTACCGTGCTGAGAATGTCTCCAGGGTGTTCCCAGAGCAATTGCTAAACCAGCGCATATAGTTTCTATTCTCATTATACTTGATTCAGCACAATGAACATCCAGCTGCTGCTCTGAAGGCAATGACCCTTGGGAGCATGCATGGAGCTAGAAAGAAAAATGGGAATTTTTGCTCCTTTTCTCTGTTTTATCCAAGTCTACATGGAGTCTCTAATTGAAACTGGAGAGAAGGAGATGACAGATGTCAAAGGAAGCAGTTGATTCAGCTGGAAATGATGAATCCCAGGAAGACATGATAATTTTTAAGGCCTTTTCTAAAGTGAAGATATAGGTCTGGAATCACACTATATTAAAAATTAAAAATATACAAAAAAGTAAGCACATGAAAACAATTTCTTTTTCTTCTTGTCTTTATAATAATAATAATTCTTCATGTCTCATAATTTCATTTGTATTTGCACATGATTCTATGCAATATTTTTTCTTGAACTATGCCAACCTGTTTAATCATCTTGATTAATACAGGAAAAGTAGGCAATTGCTAAGAGAAAATGTATTATGATTGCCATGGTTTGCTGCTCAATTTTTTCTACCTTGAAT
The DNA here is from genome assembly GCF_047663525.1 of Anas platyrhynchos. NCBI lineage: Eukaryota > Metazoa > Chordata > Aves > Anseriformes > Anatidae > Anas > Anas platyrhynchos. The sequence continues at coordinate 39,883,453 of NC_092621.1, read as the reverse complement.
CACAAACCAAAAGTTTCCCATAAAAACAGACAAACCAACACTTGTAAGATATTTTCTGTAGTTTTTCTTACTTATGTCACTTTTTAATACCTCTCCATAGCATTCCCCTTCATCAGATTATTTCTTTCATCTAGTTTTTTCTTTTAGCATTCCCTTTTCTCAGTTGTCTCATTTCTTTCCTGTTCCAACCTTTTCCTTTCCATTTGCCTTTCTGAACTTAGGATATTTGGAGATGGAAATATAAAGTAAACAAACTCTATGGGTCTTTGATTTGCAGATCTACTTTGTAAATCTATACACCTACACAAATGTTCAGCATCTGATGTTGGAATTCATCACAAATTGTCTTTCATGCTCTGATATTTGTTCAGATTACCTGAAAATAGGATGGAGCTCAACCCCCAAGAAAAAGCATCCTCATTAAGACACCTTTATTTCCAAATCAAAATTGCACATATATTTTCAGGAAGGGTATTCGTTTTTTGTTTTTTTTTTTTTTTTTTTTTTTTTCCCACGTAATTAAAGAAAGAACTGAAATACATTATGCATTAATATCCAATCTTACAGTATGGCAAATAATTTAGTCATAAATATCAAACAGGAACAATGTCAATAAAATGCTAGCTATTCCCAAATGATTAAGAAATTCATCAAATGCTATCAAATGTAAAAAATATCCACAAAGAACTATGGTTGCAAAGACACTTCTCCATCCCCAATTCCCTCTTCAACATAAGAAGATTTCACTCTAAATTTTTTATTGATTAACCCTAGGATAATATTGGGTCAGGGATTCTAGGTTCTTATAAACATTACATTCTCAAAAACAGATGTTCACAGCAGTTAAACAGACATCTCCCAGGTGAATACATTCTAACCACTGAATCTTGTTTGTCTTGCTCACTTTCTAGAATATACATATAAGAATAGTTGCAAACAAGATAAACTGCTGATAGAGATACTGAAAAAAGCAGAGTACCCCTGTATGTCTTACTGTCACCTGAGCAAGACATTCAGACTGAAGGTGATAGAGAAAACCTCATTCAAATCTATCACCAATGACCAAACATAATTCAATGTCTTTCATCCTTCTTCTACCTTGTAGACACCAATTTCTCTTTTACAGGAGGCTGACAGATACATTAAGTACTGGAGTTTATTCTGCGAGTTTAGTTTCTCAGCTGCTAATATGTTGCACGAACTTGTCACAGTCATGCAGAACACCAGCTTTAATGACATCCCATTTCCACAGGCTTTTAGAATGTGTCTTAATTTTCAATTTTATTTTTACATGACCCCAAGACACCTATTTAGCTATGTATCAACTTGTTTGAGGCGATGTTTTCATTTGACTACATGGCAACTTTTTAGTCTAATTTTGTTACAAGAGCCCTCAGTCCCAGAATCTGACATCACAGTGAATTTCCCCCTTCTTTATCTGATCCCCCTTCTTATCAGGTCCTCAGATTCTCTTGATTCTGAAATCAGTTTCAAAGATCACCATAAGACAGTGTTACGTATAATAAACTTGGTAAACCTCAAAAGCAGAATATGTGAAGTCAATAATGATTAATTGCACAATGGTCTCCAGTCTGGGTATGAAGTCAAAGTAAATTTTGCTTAAATCTGGTCACACAGATATACACATTTCCACAGTTCTGTTGGAACAGTATTTCCTAGTGTAGTAGGTTTACGTGGCAAGGTTTTGGTAGCAGGGGGCCATAGGGGTGGTTTCTGTGAGAAGGATCTAGAAGCTGCCCAGCATCTTTTTTGTCTGCAGGAAAAATATACACAAATTCAACACAAAAATATGCTGAAGTTTCTAGAAAAAAGAACCCTGATAGAGCTGGAACTGGTATGTAAATTTTTGTGGGGTGGGTTTTGTTAAAAACTCACAAAATTTCACATTATAAAATTTACAGTAGTTTCAGACCTAGGCTTGCCAGAGACTTGCAAGGAAGTCAAGTCAGGAAAGTGTTCTTCCTATTTTTATTTTGTAGTCACGTTTTCCATCCCCTACCTCTAAGACTTGATTGCAACGAATGAGTTTATCCAAACTGGCCAGGATAAAAGAGGTCATAGAGAAGAAGGGTCTTGAAAGAGACTGAAAAGAAGGAAGGGACCCATAGGTGTTGGCAACAGTAGGAGATCTGGAGAAGCAACACACACGTTACATGACACAATGGGTCCATGTGGAAGAAAAAGGACAATGAGGTGAATGTCCTCAAAAGAGTAAAAGTTTGAATTACATTTTGCCTCATTGAAAACACTCAACTCAGTCATGAAAGACAAATATGGGAAACTGGTATTAATGCTTGCAGGGACACTTGTTTAAATGATACTCTTCCAATAACAGAACAAAAGTCCACAGGGAGAGGAAGCATAAGAAATGTTAAAGAAAATGGGTTTACCTCTAAAAACAGATATCACTGTCTCACAACAAATCAGTTATCTAATAACAAAACATTTTTAAGCACTCTCTAGACTTACATTTGAACAGAATAGAGAATATTCTGAAAATGCTACAATTTTGTGTCAAAATAGTTTGAACCTTCATTACATATACAATGCTGCTTTCCTTCTATCAGACTGACAGCTCTTTTAACAGAAGTACACCGTTACCCTCCCTGAAGAAATGCAGTGTGATGGGAAGTGCTCCAGAGGAGATTCCAAAAAGCTTCCAAGTATTAGAGATTTGAAAATCAGCCATGGAGAAGCAAAATGGTCCATTTACTTTTTAGCACTAGTAGGTATCTTCGCATTGTCATTCTCTTTTCAATCTGATGTCTCTAGTGCCAGAGTTAAGTGGATAAAGCTAAAAATAGACTGACACCATCTACTACAACAAAGAATGGAAGAAGGGACACAGAGTTTGAATAAATTTTGTTGTTGTTGTTGTTGTTGTTGTTGTTGTTGTTGTTGTTGTTGTTGTTGTTGTTGCTGTTTTGTTTCCTCCCCCCCCCCCCATACAAAAATCTATCTTGGCAACTTTGAAGAATGATCTCTAACCCCAGCTGTCAGAAAAGTAACAAAGACAATACAAACATAAAAGTATATATACTGTCTTACTGAGGCCTGGAGGGTGATTTATCAACCCCCTTGTCAGTCTTGGCTTCTGCTAAAATATAGGATAGTGTGGTTGGATTTTTGCCATCAGATGTACACTTGTCTGATTTTCAGAAATTGGCATGCAACAGTACTTTCCATGGAAGGTGACTGCAGAGTGTGCTGGGATTCATCTTAAAAAAGAAAGAAAATCACTTCCGCAACTATTTGAATATGTCAACATCACTAATTTCATACTAGCTGGGTCAAGACATTCAAACTTTAATGACTTGCAGTTACATTTAGCTGGGCTTGTTTTGATGTTGTGACAGAGCTGACAATTTCCTTTTCTTCCTAATAACTCAATGTATTCAGAACACTACATTGCTTACATGTATGGACCAAAAGTCAAAACATTCTGTATCCCAGAAGAATTTACAGAGAACTGTTAATGAGCAGACTTAGAGAAAAGGAAAGAATGGAATGGGCCTTTTTAAAAAAGCATATATGAAGAAAGTTATTTGTTTTAGTATTAGTTTTATGATTAAGAATGGTTGAGTCACCGTCCCTGGAGGTATATAAATGATGTGTACATGTGTTTTTTAGGGACATGGTTTAGAGGCAGACTTGGTAATACTAGGTTGAACTTGATGATCTTAAAAGTCTTTTCCAACCTAAATAATTCTACCATTCTATGATTTCTTGTTCTATTATGTTTGTTTAAGAAATTTTATTAAGGATATTCTTCTTTTATTAATATTTATTAATGTTATCACTATTAATATTTTTATTTATATCAATTTCTAAGTAGCTCATTTTAGTATGAGTCTTGAAATTCAAGCTGTTCATAAATCTAGGCAATATTTAAAATAAGAAGTAGTATTGGCCTGCAGTGAAAGACAGAGTGAAATAGCTGGTGTAGGGAGTCCGACATCCATGATGTTTGCTCTTATGAGGGTTTTACTTTGGAATTTCCTACTCTGCTGCCAAGGAGTGAATGTGCATTCGAAGGTAAAGTACAACATGCGTGCTTCTGACATACACTTTCCTGTTCAGTTTCATCTGAAAGATGTGGTAAATGGGGATCAACAGGAGGTTCTCTTCAATGTTTCAAGTCTACTTCTGGAGAGACTAAAGAAATTCAGGCCATTTTGACAACCTTTTTGTTTTTCTTAAGGAATATGCAAAACAAAGATGTAACTGTAACAATATAAAGTTTTTAGGAGCACTTCCCAGGTGTTATTTCCAGCTTTCAGCAAGGAAAAGTGACAACAAGCACACTTTTTAAAAGAACATTTACCATAAATCTTGGAATCAACAGCCAGCAAGTCACTCTTAAGAAATCCATTTTTGTTTCCCCCCTTTTTCAAAAAAGCCTCATTCTTTGGATAAAAGCAACTGCGTGCTCTTCCAGAATAAGTCCTAATAAGTCCTGAAGCAACACAGCAACCATCTCCCAACTTTTCCCACAGCCAGAGCAGAGAATAAATGAGCACTGAAAGTTATCTGATTAACTCCAACAGGTTGTCCTGGTTATCTCCAAACCTCTTATTTCAAATAGGTGTTAATTTCCAAACCTCTTATTTCAAATAGGTGTTAATTAATACAACTTGACCTATTCAATTTACAATGACCTTGTGTGAGTTTGAGCCCTGCATGCGTGTTTTACATCAAAAGCTTCAAAGCATTTTTGACACATGAACAGATTTAAAAAACAGCATCAGTAAAATTATTAACTGTTTTGATTTCTTTTGTGAAAAACATGATTTATTTTCATATGAATGTTGGTTGTTACATTCCCCTACTTCTCATGTTCCCAAGTTGTTTTCATAGTATTTTTGTACATGTAGCATGAAAGGACGGATGCTGTTTATTTTTTGAATACACAAATATTATATTTCTTTCTGGATGTGTCCAACATGGCGGCCATTTCATTCCTAGATTTGTTTCTATCCTCTCCAGGTAAAATGTACTAAATCCTCAATAAGCAAACAAATGTGATAAATAAAGTATAAAGTAAAGTGTAAAGTAAATGGTTTATCATTAATGAAGTATGTATTTTTATCTTATTATTTTTTTTAATCACAGAAGTCAAATATCAGATTTTAATTGTGAAGAGTTATATTGGCATATCTGGTATCGGAAAAGCTAAAGGAAGTGAAAATCTGTCATGATCACGGTTTGCAGTGAGTCAGAGCATGCACATACCAACACACTGAAGCAAACTCAGAATGCAAGGCTTTTTCGACTATTCATAATAAGATCAAACTTAGCAAGAAAATGTCAGATTTTCAGAGAATACACTAAAAGCTACACAGGGAAACAGAAGTAACAATGGTCACTGGTGACATTTAGATTCACATTTGGGCAAACACTGCTCTAGGTATAGAGGGAGGATTAGCTGAATAGTGACAGGAAAAGATTTCTGTCGATCTAAGTTCCCCAATTATCAGAGAATTTGCACAAATATTAATTGTATTCATACTTATTAATATAGGCATTATTTTATATGAAAATATCTCATTATTATAGTCTTATAATTTTTCCTTTTAAAAGCCTAGAGTTTACAGAACATCAGCTCTATCATAGATAGAGAGAGTTATTCACAGAGTCACAAAATCATCGAATGTTCCAAGTTGGAAGGAACACACAAGGATCATTAAACCAACTCCTGGCTCCACACAGGACTGCCTAAAAATCAGACCACTTGTCTGGGAATATTGTCTAAACTCTTGAACTCTGGCAGGCTTGGTGCTGTGACTTGGTAAAGAACCTTTTTCTAGCATCTAGCCTGAACCTGCCCAACACAGCTCCATGACATTTCCTTGGGTCCTTTTGCTGGTCACCAATGCCAAGAGATCAGTGCCTGGCTCTCCATCCCCTTGATGGAACTGTAGGAAAGCTTAAGACTTCTTAGTCTTCTTTTCTCTGGGCTGAACAGACTAAGCCACCTCAGCCACTCCTCAAATGTTTTCCCCTGTATCCTTCATCATCTCTGTAGCCCTCCTTTGGACATTTTCTAATAATTTTATATCCTTCTCACGTTGTGATGCCCAAAACTGCACACAGCACTCAAAATGAGGCTGAATCAGTGCAAAGCAGAGTGGGACAATCCCTTCCCTTGACCAGCTAGCAGTGCTATGCTTGATGCTATGCCCCAGGGTACTGCTGGCCCTGCTGGCACTTTTGGCCATCAGGGCACACTGCTGGGTTATGTTCAACTTGCTGTCAATGAGAACATCCAGAACCCTCAGCCAGAGAGGCTGCTCTCCAGCCTCTGCTCCCCCAGTCTGTACATAGAGCCAGGGCTGCCATGTACCAAATGGACTCTACACAAGACTTGCAACTTCTAGTAGTTCGTTATGAATATCTTGCAGACATTCTTGTCCAAAATAAAACAAAACAAACAAACAAACAAAAATCTGTAAGTTCTAGAATACAAAACCTTCGTTTGTAAGATAACCAATGTACCTAAAAACTGAGTCTGCAAAGGACCATTATTCATCACTGCTGCTAGGGAGAAAAGTTATAAATATTGTAAGAAACCTGACTTTTCAATTTGTCAGTCCTACTCTGTGTGGATAGAGCACCATCAAAATCTGTCTCTTAAACGGCAGGTCATACAAGACCAGCAAGCTGACTGGCTCTACCTACAATGTGTGAAATTAGTTTGGAGGTGTGAGTTTAGTTGTCAGACATGTTTTACGGTGGAAGAAACTGAGACTGATGCTGGAGTTAACTCCAAATGGACAAAAATATAATCTTTTGAGAGGATAGAACAAAATGGACAAAATCTTCACCTTACCGTGGTTTTCAAAGCACCTTAACAGATAGCAAGCATCATAATAACAAATACACTTAAAAACACATATTGTCATAGATAAGGCATTTAAACCTTAATCTAGAAAGAAACCTCAATGGGTATCAGTACTTATAGGTATCAGTACCTATATTAGTAGGAATACAGAGTTCGTGCAGTCCTTATCTTCTTAAAAACTTCTAAAAAAAAAAACTTCTTCTAAAAACTCTTATCTTCTTAGGTCTGCCAAATTCAGATACAAAACTTGAAATTCTGTCCTACCAACCACCTTTGAAAATGAATGTGCCAGATAGACACTCTGAGATTAAAACTGGAAAATCAGTTAGCCAGAATTTCTGGCAAAAAAAATGACATGAATCTCATCAGCTCAGGAGCTGTCTTAACAGGACAGAATCATTTATTTTTTGATTGAAACTTGACATTTATCATACTGTTTTGACAGATCCTGGTGACAATTACGAAAGACATTTACTGGGCTTTCTGTCAGTATTTCATGTTAGCATAGAAGACCCCATTAACATAGAACCAGAAAAACCATCCACTGAATGTGAAAGAGAGAAAAAATAAGTTCTTTTTAATTAACTCTGTCAATTTCTCAAAATGTTTCTAAGTCAAAGCATAAGACATGAAAGTCTAAAGCAAGGGTGAATATGTTTACCAATGCTGACTTTAGAAGAAACTTGAACAAGTCAGCTCATTTTATGCAGCAGCAGTTACAAGGCATTGCATACACTCAAAACAAACAAATAAACAAACAAATAAAACCACCTTTAATCTTCTTCTGGTTTCTTTGATTTTTTAATTTCATTCCAACAACAGGAGTATCATTAGTATTATATTATTATACATTGATAACTGTAAAGTTATCAGCTCTGCCCAACTACTTGTCATAGCTGTTTCAATTCTAACTAGCAAGTAGGTGACACCCAAGATTCAAATAAACCTCAGGATATTTAGTGGGCTCAAACATAAATGTTGAGAAAGTAAGAAAAAAATCTCATGCTGTATGAAATTTTAATGTGTAACTGTTTTAATGTGTAACTATTTTAAGATTAGATCTTTTTTTTGGGAGTCAGTAATTTTCACTACTCAAGGAAGGATTTGCTTTGATAAAGCGTGAATGTCTTCCAGATATTTGAAGGAGATAGATTCTTTTTACTTTGAAAGCACTGTCAGAAATATTACCTTAAATTGTACAGCATTATGACACTCTTTTCCTATATTGGAACATGTATTCCTACAGGATTCATGTCATGTATGTATTAACACGAGTGATTACATATGTAGGTGTCATATTTTGAAGAACCATAGTATATCAAGACATATATATTTTTTGATGCTGTGCAATTACACATTGTCAGAACACCCACAACATGATTTAGATTTTTTTAAAAAAGATTTAGCACGATGTGAGGAGTAGATACTACAGTCCTGGTTCACATCATTAGATTTTAATGGAACTTCTGAAATACAAGAAGGGTACAACACTAAATTTTGATGGTACAGATCTATAAAGATTTAAACCTAAGATTCAGATTTAGATTTAAGCCTAAATTTAAGATTTAAGATTAAAAAAATGTAAAGAAAAGAGGTTCTCTGCTTGATCAGAAAGTAATATTCTGCATACTCTGATTATGTCTTGTACATAATATTCTTCCTATTTCTACCTGTAAGTATATTATTTAATTAAAAACAAAACAAACAAGAACACCCTACCTTTTTGAACTTTATTTTTATCTTCTTTGAAGATATATTTAAGATGCATTGATCTTGAGAATATTGTTATTAGATTAGCGTTTTTTAACTCTGTTAATTCCCAGTGAAATACTGAAACAGTGTCTCTGTCTTTAGACAGACCTTTATATTTGACTCTCTCCTCTTCCACTAGTAATTGAAGCAACTGAAGAATTGCTTTCAAACTATTGAAGAACATATAAAGGAAAGCAGTTCTTCCTGTTTTACAGGTCCACAAAGTTCTTCCCAGGGTTTGGCTATAATATTTAATTGCCTTTTAAGAGCTCCATAGCTTTTTTTTTTTTTTTTTTTTTTTAATTTTTCTAAAACATTTTCTAAAATATTTCATCCTCATTTCCTGGAATCTTCTGATCTTGCCTATACTGATTTCACAGCAAGAAATTTTAGTTTAATGTTTGCTTCTCTTCCAATAAAAATTTATTGTCAAAAACCAAAACAAAGGAGTGTGATGATATTTTCTGAAGCTAATATCCACACAGTGGATACTTTTAAGTATTCTAAATTAGGCCAGTGAATCCATATACATTATCAACGTTCAAGATATGATAAATATATTTACAGTTCAAAATATGATCTTATTTGGAGCAGAGATCTGAGAACAGACGAACTATGTGCTGTAGCAGGGAATTCCGGGAATTTATTTATTTATTTATTTGCCACCAATTCATTTGTTGATAACAGATTCAATACTGTCCCTGGCAACATACATAATCTGTGCTATTCTTTTGTGATCAGACTGATAATTAGCGATGTCAATTTGCTACTGCCATTTTCTTTTACAAATGACTTCAAAATAATTATTAAAAATATATTATTAATTATGGAGAAATTATCAACAGTGCTATTACAGCTGCACTGGGAAAACCTTGTCACAGCTAGAGATCAAACAATAAAAACTCAAACAATAAAAACTCAAACAATAAATTAAATGTGATGATTAAGTAACATTATCCTCTATCAGCAAAAAGAAATGTAAATCAACTTTTGTGTATACAAACTGTGTTTCATTCCATCCACCAAAGACTAAAGAGAATTGAAGAGATGAACAATTCTATATCAGACCTGAATTTCAAAAATTTCAATGTAGGACTGGAGAAAAACAAAACATTAATTGCAAAATTAAGTTAGTCTTGACTAGGTAAAAATGCATGCATATCAACAGGATTCAATAAAATCTAGTTTGAACAATTAAATTTATACTATTTAGTATAGTTTTAAATTTCAATATACTTTATTAAAATGAAGTATATGAGACATCATTACTGATATCTCATTTTCTGTAACACAGATATTATTTCAATATTTATATAAGTATATAATAGGGTGTATAAAACCATTAGGATATTCTCTCTACGTGCATCATGTTATGCAACACGTGATTCTTGACATGATCCCTAAGGAAAGAAAAAAAAAAAAAGATTTGATTTTATATCTGTAAAGTCTTTATCTCCAAATAAATGGCGTTCCTGGTTTCACATTTTGCAATATATTTCATAAATCTTCTAGTACATATTCCGTAATTATATTTGGATGAAATCTAAAATTTACTTGTGGTCTGTGAGAGAACTCATTGCTCAGAAAAGTGAGAGGAAAAATGTCTGTCACCATAAGTGGTGCAGGTGGGTGCTATGTAAGTTTACATAGGAATGCTGTGAATTCATATTAATTGCAACTTCTGCTAACAATCATAGTCTTTTATTTGGGCAAATATATATAGAACTTCAGATTTTTTTACTTCTCTCTACTTTGTAACTTGAATGGGCTTTGAAAAGACAATCTTCTTTCACTGTGCTCTCAACTCTCGTGAGAAAACTTATTATATAAATAACTAAAGCTGCTATGAGCACATATGTTTAATCACCTCTTGAAACACCCTTGTTATACTATGTAGCACTCAAATCTTGCAACTGAGTTAAGATAATGAGAGCACTCCCTAAAGTCATTTTCTTCAGTGGTCTGAGCAAGTAGCTTTAATCTTCTCAGATTAAATGATGAAGTGATAACATGTTATGTCACTATATGCTGTACTCCTATTAAAAATTTATTCACCAAAAGGTAAGGTGCTGTTATTACTTCCATCCTGAAAAACATCTTCAGAGTTGTTAGCTTAATATGTTTTGCTGAGAAAGGTTGTGTGAACAGTAGGGTTGAAAGCATGCTTGCAATCCGGATAAACCGTTACGAAATACCCAAATGAATTTCCTTTACATAACCACTAATTTACATACTTCAAGGGAATGATGTGCATCTCAACAGCCTATAGTAGGATTTGAAGAATCCTACCAAGCTGGAAGCATGTCGGTGGATCAGAAGAGAAAGATTGAATGGTAACTACTCTTCACTGCTGGAAAGGGTTGCCTCATATGGCTCAAAGGCAAGACTCAAATGGTTGAGTGTATGTATGTGTGTAGGGTTGGCATCAGCAAGACAGATTGCTGTGTTTACAAAGGAAAAAGAGAGAAAGATAAATGTGTACATGAAACAGCAGAGAGCAAAGACACAGTAGTGAGAAAAATGTGTCATGATACATAGATTCTTAGTGGTGTTTGGAGGATGGGGAAAGAGAAGGAAAAACAAAGTAAAAAAAAAAAAAAAAAAAGGAAATATTGCAATTCGTAATTCTGAGGGGAGTAGAATGGCTATTTTCAGGCTTTAATATTGTACAAGAAAGTTAGATTCTTCTCAAGTTAAAGAAAGACCAAATCAAAGTGTAAAACTTGGAATCACAAAGTTAGGTTTTAAAAACTTCTCTAAATTTTGAAGAGTCGATCAGTAGGTGTTGCAAGCATGTATTTATAAAGAAAATCAAAGTTTTTTCACTTAGGAACAGACATCTGACTGCAGGTCATAAATAAAAAAGATAAAAAATAAAAAATAAAAATCCGATCCACATTATTTTGCTATTCTAGAGCACAAAGTCAAAATTTAGCAAATAACCACCCACCAGCTACAGAGAATGTTCCCATGGCCACTAACAAAACTCATTATCTAAGTTTTTGGCCCAACTGACCCTATGGAGTGCTCAGTTAGGCATTGTACCTAACAACAGCTGTGTTGTTGAGGGCTTGAGCTAAGAAGAGAATAAAATGGTTAAATAGTCACCAGATAGAACTGAACCACCTGAAATACCATTTGCAACACTATGAGAGAGAGGTCAACATTACCTGAAGTGCGTTGACAACTGAACTCTCCTGAAAGCAATGTAAGCTCAGAGATCTTGCAGGCACTCACCCTTTTTCCTTTTCCTTCCAATGAAAATGAGATTGCTTTTTTTTTTTTTTTTTAAGGGCTCTGGACATAAAAACAAATAAATATCTTTCTACATTTATTGTTACGAAATTCAGAAAGTAGTACAGAAACAGAAGCAAAATCATAGTACAATTGCCCCATAAACTCTAGAAAAGAGTTCTACACATCTTAAATTTTGGATTCATACAGCAACAGAATTCATGTAAATTAAACTATATTGGGTAACTCTTGAGAAGGAGTATGCAAGAGGAAAACAGCATCCAAAGAAAGGAGTACTATATTTAGAGTTAGATATAAGAACAAGGTCTATTAAAAATCATTATAGAAACATAAAACTACAACAAGCCTGAGGTCTGAAAGCCAGGGAAGCATCTGATGAAATAAATAAATAAATAAACAACAGATACATAATTGGTTTCTGTTTTTAAGAACTGATGCTATTCTAGTCTCGTGTAAAACTCTATTTGCTATGTAGAAATCTATGTAGATTATGCAAGAAGAAGGCATAATAGGATTTACTTCCAAGGAATAGGACAACTATTTAACAGTCCTCTCCTAGGATATTCTACCTTTTGATCTGTATAAATCCTCCTATTACTTCAAAGAAAATCAGTCTCCAAAATTAGGGGTCAGGAATCATGTAGACAACTCAAAATCCCATATTAATTATTTAAATTGAGAGGTGCTACAGTGTATTTTGTATATATTGACTGCAGAAGTTTACAAAGTTAATAAAGCTACTCTAAGAAAAGCCTGGGTCCTTGCACAGAAGATTATAGACTAGAGAAACATTTTTTTTTTTTTGTTTGGTTGTTTATTTGTTTCCAGACTCTATCCCATAAATTCCAAGGAACAAAATTATCAAGTCTTGCCTAAAATCAGAGATGGTGTCTTGCAGTTTCAGGACCTGGCTTTGTTCCTGCTAGAATTAATTAAAGCAGATGCAGCCACTCACTTTGTATATTTTCTACTAGTAAGAGCCAAAATAAACAAATGTAGTCAAATGCCATGAAAACAAAATATTATTAAATGTATCTATAAAAAGAAATGTGTTCGAGAACTTCTCTGTCTGTAAATAACGTTTGCAGTACCTACAGCTGAAAAGTCAATTGTGCATTCACAGTAAGAATTTGACATACTGTAGGTGGTATTATCAAAAATCTAGAACTGCAAAGCTATTTAAGTAAGGTTAACTAAATCTCCGCAAAGCCTTTGCAAACTTAGCTATGTTATGGTAATATTTGAAGACAATCCTACATAACTTTCATGCTGCTGCTTCTTTCATTAACAAGTTGCATTCTAACCTTCTGGGGATGTTCCTATCTTTATGTTATGTTGCCTGTTCTTAAGCCAAATGTTTCAATACAAAGTATTACTGATATTAAAATAAGAGGGAACATTGTATTTTGACTAAACAACCGTGTGACAAACAACCATGGGACAATTTGAGAAGCAGGTGCAGGGTGTGTGGTGTTGGCTACAGTGGCATTTGGCATAACAATAAATCATGAAACTGAAATGACAGCTAAGACAGCCAAAGGAAACAAATCATCAAGCATTAATCCACTGAAACAAGCATTTCACACATATCATATTTGAATACATTTCTGAAATGTTATTAATTAGTATCTTCAGTCACTCTGACATATCTGCAACTGAGTGAAATCCTACCTCAGTGAAGACAGCAAAATTTTAACAACAAAACAGGATGCTAATTTTTTAAATCATATCCAGAAATGATATGAAGAAGTCACAGGCTGATGCATTGGTGATCTATAACAAAGCAACTGGTTGAAATTTAATGATGAAATACAAGTGGAAGGTTAAAAAAAAAAAAATTTGGAGAGAAATCTATACAGTTTTGTAGAAAAAATGTCTCAAAAATATGTTTCATGAGTTTCATGACAGATTCAATGAGCAGGTGGGTGAGCTGATAGTGTCTAGGAGTATTGTGGGAAGTTATAATAAGCCATAGCTTGTAACAAGCAAAGTCTCCTAAAGATACAAAGTCATCATGGGATCAGAGGGAGTCTCTCTATTAACCAGAATTGAGACATAAGGCAGACATCACAATGTTGGAAAGGTTGCAATCACTGTGAACAGTTTAACATATTGGTAAATGACCTGAAAAGGGGAACACTACACAACAGAGAATTATTCAAAACATACAATGCTAAAGCCAACTTCAGGAAATGCAGACATCTCATAACACTGAATAATTTGGCAATAAAATGGTAAATGTAATTGAAAAAAAAAAAGTACACAGTAACATGAAGTGGAAAAGCACATGTATGACATGTGTGGCTTCTGACTCAGCAATCCCCTTTTGGAAAACATCTTGAAATTACCATGGGTAATTCTTTGAAAACATCATCTCCGCAGCAGGTGTTGTTATCAGAATATCAAGTGGAACCTTAAAAATATTGGGAAAGGATTTGAGGACAAAACATGAAGAACTATACAGTCTACTTAATTTATTTTAAGAAAGATGCAGTTTAGTTAGGATGAAACTAAGAATGACAACAATGATTACAGGTATGAAATACTTTCATAGTATTATATAGTGCAAGAGACAAAGCATTTTCACCTGAGATAAATAAAGTGAGGACAAGAAGGAAAAATAAAATAGAAATCTTAAAGCATTATGAATACCATTGAGAGGGACCAGGGAATGGTTGTTCTCTCTTATAACACCAGATTGAGATTAAGAATATTTCTGCAAGGGTAAACACAAAAAAAAACTATTTCAGCTACAGTAGAAACTGTGGAACACAGTGATATTCTGTGCTAACAAAATTAATTACAGATGGATGACTTCAAAGATGAGTAAAAACGATAATTTAATGAAAGAGATCATCATTGTCTTTAAGTGAATTATCTACAATACAATGATCTGAATGATTCTGAAGTATTGCAGCTTTTCACTACTTCAAGGGGACTTATAAAAAAGATGGAGAGAAACTTTCTCTGCTCAGACAAATAATGACCCTCTGAGATAATGACTCAGAGGGTGGTGAGGCACTGGAATAGGTTGCCCAGCGAGGTTGTGGATGACCCACCATTGCAGATGTCTGAGACCTGATCTAGTGGGTGGCACCTCCATATTAGTGGGTTTGGAAGTAAATTATCTCTAAGATGCCTTCTGACCCAAGCCATTCTGTTATTCTATGATTCTCCCTACCAATCATTAAACCATTTTCTACCATAAGCTTGAGGGGTTTAAAAAGGAAAATTGTTTTATAGTTATCTTACTTCTGAAATATTTTATTTTGCATTTACTGCTTATTATCATTCATTCATAGAACATGAATGAATGTTTTAAGGTCATTCAAAGGTTTTACAGCTCTGTCAATTATCATACACATGTAGAAATCAAGAGATCTTTATGATCTTCCCATCTCTGCCCACAAGTTCTCTGCACAAAGGTCTTGTTCTCTTAAAAACATTTAGATCGATGGACTGTGAAGTGCAAATATTGTTTTTTAGATCTAACTTATTTTTGCATACTACTTGTTCCTCAGATTTTTTTTCTCTAATTCATCCGAAGAAGTTAGTGCAATTCAGTATAAAATTTGGAACGTTGTATTGTTGTTGTTGTTGTTTGTTTGTTTTTAAATTGTGAGTACAATTGTGATGTCATTAGGTGGAAGAATCTACTCAAGCCAAGAGAGTTTTGGAGTTGAACTACTACTAAAAACCTTTTCCTTTGATAGTACTTAGATAGCCAAAAAAGATAAGAATAGCTAAGAAACAGATATAGGTGCTGATTGAACAAGGTTCAAGCAGTTCTAATGGATCTCTTTTTTTGGATAAAAGAGGACAACAGAAAACTATAAGGGGCAGAAAATACATAGATATAACACAGAGGGAAGCAGTGTGAAGTGTGTAAATACCTTCACGTTCTCTTTTTCATTCATTTCTGGAAGTGCACCTTGCTGTCTAACATTGTACATTTTCAAGAAGACCTTAATTTTACATCATGGTGTGTGCTAAGCAGACTGTAGTATCAGGATGAAGATATCTTCAGAGTACATCATACAATTTTTCCAGTCAGAATTAAGTTTCCTTCACATCTCACAAACTAATAAAACTGATAATTCATATTCTTCTAAAGATCCAGCAACACACACACATTCAATCTACTTCTGTAACACAGAAATGTTCTGGAGAGAAAAAAACAAACAGGAAAGGGTGCTTTTCTTTTGGCTAAGATTCTTCCTGTTGATTTCCATGCAGGCACTCTAACAATCTCTTCAATGACAATGTTTTTTCTCATCCTAAAATAACAAACTATTCATTTACATGCTATAGACATTTCAGGTAATGTATCCTTTGAGACACGATCACAATCTGCAAACCTTTCTAAATCTTCTATCTTGGTTCTCGGTTCAAACTTTTTCATTGGTCAAACATACAAAGAAAAAAGGCTATTCTTCTGTTAGTTTCTTGAACCTTTTGAAAATCTGTTATCTCTGTCTTACACCAAAGACCAGAAGTAGACATTCAAATGACCTCTCAAACCTTAGACATATCAATTAAAAGAATTAAATCTGGTCTAAAACAGTGGTATTGGAAAATATTTTGTTATGGCTGAAGGAGCCATAATAAAAGGAGCTGAAGGAGCTGAAGGAGCCTTACAGAATATGTTGTCATATGTTGTGCTGGAGCATGTCCAAAGAAGGGCAACAAAGCTTCTGAAGGTTTAGAAAACAACTCTTATGAAGGCTGAGGGAACTGGATTTGTTTAGCCTACAAGTAAAGGAGGCTCAGGGAAGACCTTATTGATCTGTACCACTGCCTTAAAGGAGGCTATAGGGAGGTCTTGGGGTCTTCTCCCAAGCACCAAGTGATAAGACAAGGAGAAATCTCAAGTTGCAAGGTGCATGAATTTGCACCAGAGGAGGTTTAGTTTGCTTATAAGAAGAAATTTGTTTATTGTTTATTGAGGCATTTGAACAGGATGCCCAGGGAAGTGGTTGAGTCACCATCCCAGAAGACCTTCAAGAAACACATAGATTTAGAACTTAGTAACATGGTTTAGTGGTGGACTTGTCAATACTAGGTTAAAGGTTGGACTAAATGTCCAACTAGATGGAAAAGAAGTATTTTCCAACCCAAATGATTCTATGATTCTATGATATACATGTGATTCTTTTAGATTTTGCATTGTAGATTAGTGTACACCTTTCAATAAATACCAGTTGCCTGTTGTGGTGGTTTTACTCAGGTGGGCAGCCAAGATCCACCACAACAGCTCTTTCACTCCCCCTCTCCTCAAAAAGGAAGGGGGAGAAAATACAACACAGAGAACTTGAGGTTTGAGATGAGAAAGGTTTAATTAAAGGGAAAGGGAATGGGGAGGAAAAACAGAAACAAAAGAAACAATCAGTCTGCGCGGAAGCACAGAGAGAGAAAAAATTATTCTCTACTTCCTATCAGCGAGTGGTGTTCGGCCACGTCCTGGGAAGCAGGGCCTCAAATGCGTAGTGGTTGTTCAGGAGGAACAGCCACCTCCCCCACAAGAGCCCCCCCTTTTATAGCTGAGTGTGACATCAGGTGTTATGGAATATCCCTTTGGTTGGTTTAGGTCAGCTGCCCTGGCAATGTCCCCTCCCCATCACTTGCCCACCCCCAGTCTGCTGGCTCTTGGGGGCTTGGAAGGAGTCCTGATGCTGTGCCAGCACTACGCAGCAATAGACACAACACTGGAGTGATATCAGTGCTGTTCCAGCTACGAGTGCAGAGTACAGCACTGTGTGGGCTGCTGCAGGGAAAGGTGACTCCATCCCAGACAGACCCAACACACCTGCTTAAAACTCCAGTTGTGCCCTTCTTTTTGTATAAGCCAGAGAGCTTTTCTAATGATTTAGTGTGAGGATGATACAACACCAATACCTGTCACTCCTACCTAAAGTTTTCATGTTACTGAACTCACATCATTCAACTCAAGTGAGGCAGCATTCTTGACAACTTAGAGGACAAATCTCTTCACCCAGTTTGAAAGCCAGGAGGGCTGTGATGATCCTTTACCCTCACTGCCACTGCTGCCAGCTGCTTCTATTCAGCTGGTGCTGGTGGTCACTCATAGAGAGGCAGGAGAACTTCCTCTAACTGTAGGTTATCTCATAATTTATTTTAAGAGGATTCAGAGTAAGAAACAAGTATCTTATCAAGATGTTACCTTTGATGTTTAAACAGACTGAAAGTGTGCTGGCCTTTATATTGCTGGTATTGACCTTAATATGCTGGCCAGATAGCACAAAAAGATTTCTACATGTAAAACTAAACAACTATATATAGATCAACAGTTAAAAATATTTTCCCAAATAATTCTAAATTAATATTTTGTATAAAATGAGCAACAGCACGTTATGTATTGCTAAATGTCATATTTCCAGGAACTCAGCAAAATGCTTAATTAACTGATAAGCTAAATGAGACGGTGAGATCAGAAACCATTATTTTTAGTTAAAGAGAATTACTTGGTTTCAAACGTCAGGAGTGGTTAATTTTCAAAAGGTGACAAGTAAAATTAATGTAAATTAGTTAACTATTTAAATCACAAATGTTGAGGCAGTAGAGGTGACAGGTCATATAAATATTTTTCATGCTTACATTAAAATTTCCAACATGTTACTCAAAATTGCAATATAGATGTCTTAACAATTATTTTAAAAGAGAAAGGCAAAAAAATGGTATAGTATATACTTTCCTGTGCCTGAACTTCATTGAGCATTCTCTACTTTTACCTTTAGTAATTGTTTTTTATTTTTTTTTTGTCCTGCTTTGATGAGCATCTCAGTATTCATTTGCATCTATTTTCAATAACTGGACATTTGTACATTGATCGGTCACAAATCTGGAAGAGATATCAAAGAGACCTTGTGCTTGCATGAAAGGATGAGATCATCTGACCATAACAGGAAGGAAGGTAAAACAGTAGTTGACAATTCTGGAACCATGATGTGGCATACTTTGATACTGAGATTTCAGAGGGTTCACCAGGCTACAGGACTTTGGGATACTCTCCCTACTGCTTGTAACAAAACTCTAAAAATGCCATCATAAAACTGATTCTCTGAATAATAAAGTAGGGTCAGATCAATTTCATGAGAGTCACACCAATTTATATTAATTGGTAAGTTGGGCTACACATGTCCAGAGAAAAATTCTTCCATTCTATCCTGTATTTACCCCAGAACTGAAATAAAATGTGTAAGTAATAGGAGTGGCAATGAAATCAATGTAGAATCACCAAATCAGATAACATACTATTATTTTAGTATTACAACTATGATGACTGGGCAAAAAAAAAAAAAAAAAAAAAAAAAAAAAAAAAAAAAGAAAAAAAGAGAGAGAGAGAGAAGATTTTCATTTATCTATTTAGAAAATACACTTCAAATATCTTTAATCTTCAACATACTAATCTTCCTTTCAGTATAAATCACATCTCTTAATTTCCGTTTTGGCTGATTATCCTCTTGATGATATTCAGAGATTTACAATAAGAATACTGTTTATGAAAGGAAGCCATTTAACAACAGAACGGTCCTTTGATAACTCTAATAACAATTTCCTGAGATTTGATATATATATATATATATATATTTATTATTATTATTATTTTTTGAATGGTAGCTCTCCACTTTCCACATTACATTAAGTCCTTTTAGATAGGAGATGCTTTTCTAGTGAGTCTTTTTTTAATTCATTGTGTATATCAATTTAACAAGAATAGAATAAAGCTATTCACAACCTCTAATCAGTTTTTTAGTTCATGAGATCTACAAACTTTGATTATGTTTCTCCTCTGCCTTCATTTTTAATGTATCTACATGAAATAACAATAAAACAGAGGCCTTCTTGTAGCATATATTTAGGGATAAGGCAACTAAGAAACCTCAAGATCATACCTGACATTCTGCAAGCTATTTGTACTGGGTCTGGCTGGAATGTTAACTTTCCCTGCAGCAGCCCATACAGTGCTGTGCTCTGCACTTGTAGCTGGAACAGCGGTGTTATCACACCAGTGTTGTGTCTGCTGCTGAGCAGTCCTGGCACAGCATTGGGACTGTCTAACCCTCCTAGGGGGTGCGCAAAAAGTGAGAAGAGAAACATCACCAGGGCAGCTGACCTAAACCAACCAAAGGGACATTCCATACCATATGATGTCACACTCAGCAATAAAAGGTGGAAACAGGAAGAAGAGGGGAGGAGTGGGCTCTTGTGAAAACGTCGATCCTCCTCCCGAACACCGGCTACGTACGTTGAGGCCCTGCTTCAAGGACATGGTCAAGCATTGCTCGTTTGTGGGAAGTAGAGAGTAATTTCTTTCCTCTGCATTTCCACATAGCCTTCATTTGTTTTATTTGTTTGTTTTCCTCTTTTTTTTTTTTTTCCTTTCCCCCTCCCTTTTCCCCTTTCCTTTTTTTTTTTCGATTTAGTTAAATTTTTTAGTTCATAATAATCTTGCTTTAATTATTATTATTTCCCTTCAATTAAATTATCCTTATCTCAGCCCATGAGTTGTTCTTTGCTTTACTTCTTCCCCTCCTCATCTAAGAAGGGGGAATGAGAGAGCAGTTGTGGTGTTTAGCTGCCCAGCACAGTAAAACCACCACACTATTAACCATTATTAACTATATAAGAATTTCTTAGTTTATTTAACAACTAAATAAACTCTTAATATTTGGTTCACATTTATTAGTTTGCTGGAGCTAAATAGAAAATACACTATCTTGTTTTGTTTTATCTAGCTATAAGACACAAGCTCAGACTTCAGAAATCAGTGTTTGCTTTGGAGAAGATCATTCATTTACTCAAGGCCTTCAGCAGCATTACACCATATTTTTTTTCCTAGATTCTAGGTGTTTCATTACACCCCTCAGAAATAGATGATTATTTCATTTCTTCCTAAATCCCTACTGTAACATATCCAAATCCTTCTGGTATTTAAGGTGGCCTACAGAAAAGGCAGGGAGAATCTTTAACAGAGAGTCTAGTCACAGGACAAGAACTAACAGTTTTAAACTAAAAAAATGTAGTTTTAGATTAAATATATGGAGGAATTTCTTTACTATGAGGGTGGTGAAACAGTGGAACAGATTACTGATGGAAGCTGTGGATCCCCATCCCTGAAAATATTTAAGGCCAGGTTGGATGGGGCTTTGAGCAACTTGCTCTCTGAGGAGGTATCCCTGCTGATAGCAGGGGTGTTGGAACTATGTGATCTTTAAGGTCCCTTCCAACTCAAACCATTCTGTGATTTTACGTGCAATGCAAAGGTGAATGTGTAATGCAGAGTCCTGTCACCTCACAGACCTTTGAAAGATCCCACTCTGTATATGTATATACATTATACAAGGGGCTACAGGTTGCAAACTGTTCCTAATTAATCTTCCCAGTATTCAGTCATTTCTTTCCTCACTCCTCCACATTTATATAAGCTAATGACTTTACTGATTTACTGATGCCTTAAGAAACCAGCAACTGTCCACCAGTGAGAGCTGTTCTTACTCCAATCACAAGCCAAACCACCTTTGCGTATATAACAAAGAAAATAAAGTAGCTTATCTCTGCTACCCCTTTTAAGTCACTTTCTTATGCGTAGGGCTCAGGGGAGCAGGGAGGAGAGCAGAATTTCAGTTGAGAAGTAAATTACATGTAAAGTTAGTTTTTACTCAAAATGTGTTGGAGAAGACAGTTGTGCGAAGACTCCAGACAGGTAAACATGGAACTAGTGAGAGAATGAATAAGGTAATTATGAGGGGAACTTTAAAAAGGTCTTTTAGGAGCAGTGACGTAAACATTGCACATCCACACAGGTACACTTTGCCATATAGCATTGATTGTGCACACATGAAATACTCTTAAATTTTAAGTTTTGCCTGGATTACAGTTTGTGGCACTGAAAATGAGAACAACTTGTTCACCGAGGAGGTAAGTGTATTTATCTGTCCTTCAGTCTGAATTTTTAAGCTCTCTGATCAATGGTGAATGACAATGTCAGCTCTAGAAAGGAGGGCTTTAAGTAGTGATTTTCAATGCATTACATTCAGTCAATGGAATATTTAGTTCACATTGTTACATAATCAGATTTTTATTCAC
The DNA here is from genome assembly GCF_047663525.1 of Anas platyrhynchos. Taxonomy (NCBI): domain Eukaryota; kingdom Metazoa; phylum Chordata; class Aves; order Anseriformes; family Anatidae; genus Anas; species Anas platyrhynchos. Next base: position 39,861,477 of record NC_092621.1, on the reverse strand, counting down.
ATGAATCAAAGTGAGATTTGTAGTCTCACCAGACAAAAGAAGTTTCATGTGAAATCCTACATCAGCTCATCCCAAATACTAAAAATTTCTATTATGTATTTCCTGTCTATGAGGAAGAAGTTATTTTGCAATTGTATGTCAAATATCACCGCATTCTTTCTCACTTTGCAGATGCATTGCAACATGCCATCCAAGGTAATTTTTGCCATCATCCTCAGTGATAAGGGCCCACATGTTTACCATGTTTTGGTGAGTAGGTGGTTGATATATGCTAGTAATGACAAAATATGTGTATCTCCCTCTCTCAATGATTAATGTAGCCTTAGAACGTACCTTATTTGTGAAATGCACTGACATTTTGGGGGATAAAATTTTCTCTGTGAATATAGAACATTGCATGCCACACTTCGTTTCTGTCTTGGCGATTATTAGACTTATATTATTACTACTTACATGAAACATGAATATTTGAAAGGCTGTGGATGTGGTCTGCATTGACTTCAGTAAGGCTTTTGACACTGTTTCCCACAGCATTCTCCTCAAGAAACTGTCTGCTCATGGCTTGGACTGGCGCACGCTTCGTTGGATTAAAAATTGACTGGGTAGCCAGGCCCATTGACCATCACATTCATGGTGAATGGAGCTAAATCCAATTGGAGGCCGGTCACTAGTGGTGTCACCCAGGGCTCAGTATTAGGGCTAGTTCTCTTCAATATCTTTATCAATGATCTGGACGAGGGCATTGAGTGCACCCTCAGTAAGCTCGCAGATGACACCAAGTTAGGTGTGTGTGTCGATCTGCTTGAGGGTAGGAAGGCTCTGCAGGAGGATCTGGATAGGCTGGACTGACGGGCTGAGACCAACTGTACAAAGTTCAACAAGGCCAAGTGCCGGGTCCTGCACCTGGGGTGCTGTAACCCCAAGCAGCACTACAGGCTGGGAGAGGAGTGGTTGGAAAGCTGCCAGGCGGAGCAGGACCTGGGAGTATTGGTGGACAGTCAGCTGAATATGAGCCAGCAGTGTGCTCAGGTGGCCAAGGAGGGCAACGGCATCCTGGCTTGCATAAGAAGCAGTGAGGTCAGCAGGTCTAGGGAAGTGATTGTCTCCCTGTATTTGGCTCTGGTGAGGCCGCACCTTGAGTACTGTGTTCAGGTTTGAGGCCCCTCTATACAGGAAGGACATAAAGGTGCTCAAAAGAGTGTCCAGAGAAGGGCAATGAACTTGGTGAGGGGTCTAGAGAACAAGTCTTACAAGGAGCGGCTGAGGGAGCTGGGATTGATCAGCCTGGAGAAAAGGAGGCTCAGGGGTGACCTTATTGCTTTCTACAGGTAAATTAAAGGAGGCTGTAGCGAGGTGGGGGTTGGTCTATTCTCTCACGTGCCTGGTGACAGGACAAGGGGGAATGGGCTAAAGTTGAGCCTGGGGAATTTTAGGTTGGATCTTAGGAAGAACTTCTTTACTGAAAGGGTTGTGAGGCATTGGAAATGTCTTCCCAGGGAAGTGGTGGAGTCATCATCCCTGGAGGTCTTTAAAAGACGTTTAGATGTTGAGCTTAGTGATATGGTTTAGTGGAGGACTTGTTACTGTTAGGTTAGAGGTTGGACTAGGTGATCTTGGAGGTCTCTTCCAACCTAAATGATTCTGTGATTCTGTGATTTTGTTACAAAATGAAATGAGCAAAAATTTTATTATTGAAGACTAGCCAGATATAATAGTCAGTGATTGTTGTTAGATGTTTTTAAATTTCTTTATACCAAAACCAGCAGAATACACATATATAAGAGCACATTAGTCTCCTCCAAACTTAAACATACGTGTAAAAATAGCTAGTAAAAAATAACTAGTGATGTATGTCTAGAAAAACGGATCAAACATTTTAGTGCACACATACATAGGGTTGTAACTATTAACACCACTACCTACCAAGAGAAACTAATAAGAAATAAATAAATAAATAAATAAAAGCAATAGATAAACAAATATAAAATGCAAAATGAATTTATCCTAGTGACTATTCACCTCTCTAAAAAGGAACTTCATCAAAATCAAGAAAAGTAAACCCGCCTGCCAACTGTTGTAAAATCAACAAAAATAAACTCTTTTGAATAAAATAGGAATTAATTCTTAATATATATGGAAAAATATATCAAAACTCCAAAAAAGATACACAACCATCTCATTATGAAAACTTTCAGCAACTCCGAGATATCCAGTAAGAGGATATTAGCACTCTGGGGCTTTCATCATTAATACGAAAGAGTTATCTGTAAAGTATGATCAGCAGAGACATAAAGCAATAAACACAGTCAAAGATTTTAGAAGCAGCATGTGTTTCTGGCAAAAGAAAAAAATATGGAGGTTCCTTTGGTTATGTATCCAAGAGGCAAGAGAGCTGGACCTTCAGAGAAATGTCTGGAGGTTGAAGCTGTTGCTGTGTCAGCAAATTCCTGAATAGTCTTATTTTAATTATTATTAATTATTAGTATTAATTATTCCTGGACTTTGACTCAGTTACACAGGCTGCAAAAGGCAGTAAAAAGAAACCACTATTTTTGTCAATAGGAGATGGCGAGAGCTAATAAAATGGAAGATTTGAAGTTGAGAAGCATCATGAAACTACTGTGATCAACACATACATAATCAAATGAATATTGCCTTTATACTACACAGATTTGGTCAGAAGAGGTTTCTAGTTTTAGGATGTATGAATATTTTCAATTATAAGTAAAATATTTTATGGAACTATGCTTTTTCTTAATATCTGATAGAAAAGACTATTGAAAATTAAAAAACATCCTAGCAAACTATCTTGCTTCATTTAAACATTTGATATTGGATTACATTGGAACATAACGTTCAGAAAATCAATACAGACTGTTTTGATATTTACCAAGGCCTGCTCATGAAATACTGGAAAATTTCTACTCAGAGAAATTTTCCAGAGTTACTTCCCATAGTAACATGAGGTGAGATGTTCTGAAAACAGTTTCCCATTGTCTTATTTCACAATTTGCTCTCATTGGGTATGGGGAGAAGTTGCCTTGCTACTCTACACAGGATGTAAGAATAACACTGCCCTCTCAACAATAACAGCAAAATGAACCAGACATGATCAAGATGTGATTCTCAGTTCTCTGTTTTTGACTAAACCAATGGTGAAATTGTAGTTTAAAGCAACAACCCCAACACTGCACAAATGAGTGGTGAAGAAGAATCCCCTTATTTCAGGAGGACCTGGAATTGCTAACCATCAGTAGGTGGTCCATAAGCAGGTGCTAGCCCCCTTCTGCCTTCGGCATCAAGAACTGCATACCCTTTTCCCTTATGCTATTTCAAGCCTTAGTTCCTACAAGATTTTTAAAACACTTTTCTTGCTACTATCCAGGTGTTGGGTGTTGCATGGATTTTTTTTTTGTTTTTGTTTTGTTTTGTTTTGTTTTGTTTTTTCTAAAAAAATCTAGATTTCCAGCATGCAAGTGACAATTACAAAAGCAGCCTTTTTTTTTTTTTTTTTTTTTTTTTTTTGTGCTACATGATTAAAGATTAGTCTCTGCAAACAAAAAGTGGCAACGATGTGAAGTGAAAACACAAGTCTCTGATAGCTGTTCTTGGTGTTAAAAGCTCCTCAGTCATTTAGGAACTCTAACAGATATACCAGATATGTAGATTAAACACTAATGTGTTTACACACTAAACTCCTTGCATCGCAAAGAGTCAGTACTGACCTTGGATACTCGGCATCTTACTTATCCTACTGTATTTTTATAGCAAGTATGTGGAACAATGTGCAATTAACTGTAGCAATGATGTAAAAATAATAAGATCAAGCCTTTCACTTCTCCTCTTTATTCATTTCCTCCTTCCACAAAGAAATATTACATTTCTGATTGCTTATTGAGCATTTCCTATACAACGTTAGTCTACTGATTGACATCATCTTATACAGTACCTTCATGGCACTTGATATATGCAAATAAAGACCTTACACAAAAGCACCAAAGTTGTTGAATGGTTTGTTTAATACTAACAGTTTGACCAGCCTGTTTTTCCTAATACCAGCCAGAGGACTGATTTTCTTTTCCATTATACAGCAGATATTTCCATCACGGTATGTTTCCATTGAGAGCACATGTAAATGCTGATGGTGAGATTCAGACTCCTGGCCAATTAAATTTTCTCACTAAATCAGCATGCAAGCAACAGTAACAAAACCAACCAACCAACCAACCAACCAACCAAACAAAAAACAACAAAACAACAATAACAAAAGCAAACAGAAAAAAAAAAAGTCAAACCAAAATAAAACAGGATTAAATTCTTATAACCTGTAAAGGAAGAAACTATACAGGTTGCAGGGTGCTGCCATGCAGGTGGTGTATTTTCTGCCTTCTTTTGTGTTTCATAGCTCCTACAGGATATCAACAAGTGGAGAACACCAAGAAAAAGTCACACACAGAAGTAAATTACCTCCATCGGACTACTTTTTGAACACAGAAGGAATAAACCCAAATGGAGAACAGAAAGGGAAAACCAAATTAGCTTGAAAAAAAATATTTGCCTTTTCTGATTGCCGGCAGAACAAGTTTGTTGACTAACCTGATTTACAATGTGATTCTGAGAGTCAGAGCTTTAGCCCGGAGACAAGTTACTTGCCTCTAACTCTAATTTCCAGAGCCACTGCCAACTGCCAAATCAAGCAATCTACACATGCATGTTTACCTCTCCTACAGTGCAGCACTAGGTACTTTGACACAGTTGCTCCAAATGGCTGTAAAACTTTTGGATTTCTACTGGAGCTGCACTGTCACACAAATTATTTAGACATGGGAATGAGTTTGAAAAGCAGCAACCCCAAACTTTATGTGGGGTTATGTGATACACCACAGCTTCCTCAACTTCTCCACATATGGTGAAGATACCATATTTGTTTGATGTAAATTACATTACTTAATTGAAAATAAAAGAATCTGAGTGCTAAATACTCCCCATGCCCTTCTAACTAAAAATAAATAAATAAATAAATAAATTTGTATTTCATAAATGTCTATCATAAATAAAAATATCTGCATTCATGCTATTTTCTACTTACTAGTGTTGTTCATTATAACTTATGTCTCTTCCTAACTGAGCAGAAGCTAGAATTTGCCATATGTTATGCCTCAGAAATTTAATGATTGTGGCTGGCACCATGAAATTTCATTTTAAATAAGTATTACACATTTACCAATTGAGGAAATAAAAAAGTCATAAACAGATCATCAGAAAGTTTCTCAGTGTGTTAAAATGCAAGAAATAAAATGAGGTGTGACATGAACAAAACTGCTAAGCAGGATTCAGGGATGACTGTAATGGCTATTGGGGAGATTTAAAATACATTCACTGGTTCTACACATTAATACACTTGTATTTATTGTATCATATATTTTTCACTGACAACTTCTAAATGGGCAATATTGATTTTATGTTTGTGATTATTTATTTGATTCTAAGTAGGCATGGGAATAGAATTGGAAGAGAAGCCAGACGAGAGGAGGTACAAAAAATTTGATCAAAATTGCTGGCTTTTCTATTAATGCCACATTAATTCAGCCCATAAAATAAAATTAAATAAAAAATATTGTTTACAGGTTACTTTATAAATAATATCTATCAGAAATGTAATAAAGAATACCTTTATATGAAGTTAAATACTTTTAACTCACTTCAGCTAAACTGCCTAATAAACAATTGTTTAGGCAAAAAGTTCTAACTTTGAAAGTTTTTTGTTGTTGTTTTTGTGTTGGTTGTTTGTTTGATTTTCCCCTGAAGGTTAATTTGTGGTACCTCTTGTTTTCAGGAAGGAAAATCTATTTTTTTTCTTTAGACTGCATTAAATTTCTCTTTATATTATTTATACTTTCTTTCTTTCTTTCTTTCCTTCTTTCTTTCTTTCTTTCTTTCTTTCTTTCTTTCTTTCTTTCTTTCTTTCTTTCTTTCTTTCTTTCTTTTAATTACCTCATATACCTTATTCTTTTACCTCAAAGGATATTAATTAATTAAAAAAAAAAAAAGAAAGATACTTGTTAAGAGCAAATTTTGTTCAAAGAAAAAAAAGATTATTTTAATTATCTTTATCAAGAAAAGGCACAAAAAGAATAAAATACACATCACTAGCATATTGTTTCCCTGACTGAAAAAGCAAGGATTTTGGCATGGCACTAGAAGGCTACATTTCATCCATTAGAATGGAAGATATTTGTTTGCAAGTGAACTCTTGTACTACATTACAAAATCCAGTAATCAACACTGGATCCATCAGGTTTAATGCAGTCAGGAGAAGCTTTGCCACAGCCCTGCCAGCCACAGCTTGATGCTGTTTTTTTGTTTCTTTTAGCATGTATTTCTCTAGCTTCCTCTTGCAATCCTTACTGTTCCAGAAGTTTCAAGAGAGAAAGGCTAAAGACACTTTTATATTGGTAACAGAGGACACTATTTTCAATGCACCAGTAGAAAAATGAAACAAATGATTTATCATCAAGAGATTGTGATGGAATTTTTAAAATAATCCTAACTAAATGCCAACCACAGGATTTTGTCTTTTTTTTTGCACACAAAATTAGTTGTATGCTCAGAATGTTTACAAAAATCAGCAGATATCCACTTTCTCCTCTTCATAAGTTTATAAATGGACAAATGGGCTATACTAATGCTGTTTTGTGGAACTTCACTTTTGCATCTATCACATCTGCATCACATTGCATCTTCACTTTTGCATCTATCTATCTTTACCTTTATGAGAGCTTCACAGACAATTTTCACAAGACCTGTTAAATTGGTGGTTATATTACTTTTAGGGGTAGATTCGTGCCAACATATATTCTAATTTTGGGCTACCAAATGAGAAAATTTGGGATTTGGAAATGCTATGGTGTTTTTTGTTTTTGCTGGTTGGTTGGTTGGTTGGTTGGTTGGTGGTTTTTCTTTGGAGTACTTCAAAGCACAATTTTGCTGTTTAAAACATTCCTTTCCTTTTACTGTGGCTATAAGTGCTCTGCACTTCTAGATGACAGAGCTTGAATTTTCAAGGCAGGTGGAGAGATAGCTGCCATTCACTGCCCCCACAGTAAATACAGATCAACTCTTTTTTTTACCCCAAATATCTGTACTCATAAGAAGCATAAGGCAGCCCCCTTGACTTTGAATATTCAATATTATTAGTCCTATGTGATACAGATATGTAACAGAAAAGTACTAACAAAACAGCACCACTGAAATCTATAATAGCTCACATTCAATACTAACTGCTGTTTCCAGTAGGAATACCATTCCCTCGTCATTTACAAAGAAAGAATTATCTTTCAATTTGATTAAAGCAAATAAGTTTGAGAAAACAGTTCATTCATTAACTCACTGATCCGCTTGATGCCAGATGAAATTACGCTAACAACTTCTCATATCAAACATTTTCATACAGCTTAGTAATCAGTCAAGACCTTTTCATATGGGCCCAGAAAGAATGAATAAATTATATTAATTAAAAATTTGAATAAAAATTCCAGTTATATACTACTGTGGACTCTGGCATGTTTTGCCTACTTAACATCTGTGCTGTTAGATTAAAATGTACTTTAAGGCGCCAGCTGCTTTTATGCCTTATGTAAGACTGAGTACAATGTTCATGCTTAGCAAATAAGCAATCTATGTTCTCCTGATTCCTCACTGCAAATTAGTTACAGAAATTACAGAGATTTTTTTCATTCTCCAGTTTTATATAGCATTATAGAAAGATGTAAGTAAGATTGTGATACTTCCATCTCATTTTTAGATGTTTGCTTATTGTTGTTTTCAAATTCATTAAGTCTGTGAAGCTAAATCAACTCAAATGAAAAGTTTATAAGACCTCAGCTTAAACACTGTTCAACATTTAATGCTATTTTATTTTATTTTATTTATTTTATTTTATTTATTTATTTTTTCCATAAGAGCATCTTTATTCAGAATTAAAATTCAGGCAAATATCACATGGTCAGCCACTGAGTTAATTTTTTAACTTCTTGTAAGCTCGAGAAAGAAAAACATCTCAGTTAGGCATAGACATGTAACTGAGTTTCTGCTGTCACACATTTTGTATGAACAGCTAAGTCATACTGGAGAACTGAGCCTTGTGGGAGAAAGTTTCAAACTGAAAGCTTGCTAGCTTGCTCTTTTTTTTTGTTGTGTACTTTATATTCTATATTCTATATCCAGCCACTAATGCAGTCTACTTGCTGCAATGTTTTTATGTATATACATATATGTATATGTATATATACATACATATATATAATGTGCAGAAATATGTATGCATACATATATATAATGTGCAGAAATACCATATTTTGTATTGTGCAGAAGTCACACACACACACCCTTCATCTGAAGGCTATTGATATTGTTTAAAAATGTAAATATAATGAGAGAGAAAAATAACAAAGAGTTGGGCAGAACATGGCTGTTGAGGAAAGTTCTGTATGTTACAAATTGAATTTGAGACAGAAGCTGCAGCTCCTGGTAATTCTGCTTTTGTTCTTGTCACTGCTATGTGTTACAGTTTAGCAACAAAATGCCTCACTAGTGGCTGCCTTACATAAATGTCTATGAGCAGGGAAAACAATGTAATAAAAAGATCATAATTCAGGGTACTACTTACACATGTGTCTTAAAGAACAGTTGTCTGTTCCTGATCTATTTCCTTTATTCAAATTCAAAGTAAATTAGCTGAAGTTAGATAGAAGATCTTTAGTGGATTTCTGTAGGGTCTGCTCCATGTGAGTGCCTAATTAATTACATCAATATGAAGACTGCAAAGAATACAGTGACTTAATAGTAGCAGTACCAATCAACTGATCCAGAAAGCTCTGCCATTACCAGGACTTGTGTGCTCAAGAGATACATTGTTAGGGGACACTCATCCACAGAAACTACTCAAGTCTTCTGTCTCAGCCAACTGTTTTATGTAACATGAGTATCATAGGCAGAAAAGAGCTGAATGGTATGGTCATAGGCCTCACAGAGCTGGGTGGCCAGAGACAACAAGTATATATAGACGATATATATAGGCGATAAATAAATATCACAACGAGGATGCAAGCTGAAAATTCTGCGAAGAAAATGAAGAAAACAAAAGGGTCATTAAAAAAAAAAAAAATCTGAGTTATCAGTAGCCATGTAAGAATGTATTCTTATGACAGTTTTGCTTTTGCTAGCTGAAACAATAGTAACAAGGGATCCTGATATGTAACAGTCACATTAATCTATTATTCATCTACTTCTCCTCTGAGGTAATTTTAGTCTAGAGAAAAACATGGAAAAAAATCTTGGTGCACATGACATATGAGAAACTGATAAGGGAATTGCTTTTTTTCAGCCTATGAAAGGTTAAAGGTGGAGATAACTGCTGAATACCACTACACAAAGGGACCTGTAGAAATTACAGTGTCAGGCTTTGTTCAGAAGCACAGTAAAATGACAAGAAGCAGTGATCACAAGTTGCAATAAGCACAATTGCAAATGGAGATAGTCTAAAAAATATTCCATCAGGGTAATCAACACTGGGACTGGTTGCCCAGAAATGTTATGGTATCCATCTTGAAAGATTTTATTTTATTATTATTATTTATTTATTTATTTATTTATTTTTACAACTCAGCTGATCAATTTGACCTAGTTCTGAAATTTGTTGAAGGTTTCTGGATGTCCCATAAAATCCACATCTTAGAAAATATTTTCTTTAAGACGGGAGAATCACAGAATCCTAGAATCATTAAGGCTGGAAAAGACCTCTGAGATTGTCTGCTCCATCCAACCCCCTACTGCCAATATCACTCAGTAAACCATGTCCCTAAGAACGATGTCCAACACCCCCAGGGACGGTGACTCTACCACCTCCCTGGGCAACACATCCCAATGCCTGACTACTCTTTCTGAGAATAAATGTCTCCTAATTTTCAACTAAATCTCCCCTGGCGCAACTTGAGGCCATTCCCTCTAGTCCTATCACTAGTTATCTGTGAGAAGAGGCTGAGCCCCAGCCTCTTCTTTCAAGTAGTTGTAGAGAGCATTAAGGTTGCCCCTGAGCCTCCTCTTCTCCAGACTAAACAACCCCAGGTCCCTTAGCCACCAACCAGCTTCGTAGCCCTTCTCTGAACAAGCTCCAGGGCCTTGATGTCCTTCCTGTAGTGAGGGGCCCAAAACTGAACACAGCACTCGAGGTGCGGCCTCAGCAGAACACAGTATAACAATGTAACCATTTTCAATTCAGGGGAGTAATAAAGACTCACTATGTTCAAGGCAGAGATAACCTTCTTCACACACAGGTGTCCAGATGAAAAAGAAAAAGAGAAAAAAAGTCTGTAGCCTTAGAAGAAGGTGGCAATTGGAATATTGGGCTTTCTCAGAAGAGCACTGAAATTGATGAATGGAGAAGACCTGCTACATGTCTGACTTTTGAGGTGTTTGTCACTATCCAGTTTGAAATCCATGTATATCCAGTTCACTGAAGCTCCTTGGGGAAGGCATGTTTGCTCTCCAGCTCATTCAGAGCAGCAGTAGGGAAAACACATCACTCCTGTGGACTTATCAGTAGCCAGGATGCTTACAGAAACACCAGCAAGGTTGGAGGAGCATGGTTAGTGTTGCATGGGTCTGACTCAGTCTTCGAGTGGTTTGGGAGTAACACTAACCATAGGGAAATCACATTTTTCCCTCCTGGAAAAAAAATGGAATTCTGGAAAGACAAAATCTGTAGAGAAGAGTAATACCATTAGCTAAACCAACATATACCAATGAAAAAAAGTAGACACTTTCGTGTAAACAATACCTCAAGCTTTGTGGTGATAACATTATTTGTTTGATATTTTGCCCATTATAAAGGGAAAAATTGAAAGATGTCTGCTATAGGATGTTACACAATTCAGAATAAACATTGCCTATAATAACAAAACTAACTTTTTTCTATACGTTAGCAATATAAATTTGGTTTAAATTTTATTACAGTTTGGCTTAAAATATATTTCCCAATTAAACTTAATTGCATTTTTAAAGTAGAACAACTGTATTTACCAGGTTGTTTATTTTCTTTCACATTGTTTCTAAAGACTAATATTTATGTTCCTTGTTTCGCTGCAAGAACATTTCAGCTTTTAGAAGAAGCAGGAAGTAGCCAAGAAAAATCTAGTAGTTTTCCTAAAGAGGAAAAATCATGCTCCAAATCAATTCCAAGGGAAATCACAAACAGAATCAGATGTTCTTTTTGAGTTTCTCAGGACAGCAAAATTCCACTACATTTAAACAGAAGCAAATACACTGTGTTTTTGTTAGTTGTCTCTTAAAAACAAACAAACAAACAAACAAACAAAACAAACTGAAGTGGGTAGGCAAAGAGTAGTTATTTTTTCTCCTTTGTATCTTTAATCTAAGGATTAAATAATAATATGAAGTTAGCATTATCTTTCCAATCAGTAGGCTACTACTTCAGATAATTCCGGTGCTGAAAATGAATAAAGAAATTCAGATAAATTACAGGGACAGCTGGTTAGTTAGTAAGACTGGAGAATCTGGACAGTTTTTTAGAAGAATCATCAGCTTTGATTTTCTTTCTTCTTCAAGGTAATTTCACAGAAGTCATTGCCTGCCATCTCTTGCAGTGAAGAACAGCAGTTTTGGAAGGGACTATAGCAGCAAATTTTAAAAGGAACACAGCTCCTCCAAATTCATTGTCTCCATTTCTGATGTCATAGAAACTACTGATCCAAGGAAACAGAGGATCTGCTCTCTCCTGATCTAAAAACAGCTGTGTTGTAAAGATGTAAAACAAGATGTTAAATATATACTTTATCTACATGAAAAACTATTACAGGCAGCAAACAAACAAACAAAACCAAATTATAAGCAAAATATTATATTGTTATTTTTTTATTGATCATTACTGAGGAAAAAAAAAGCACTAAAATATAATTGAGAACTACTTAAGTTTTGTAAGCTTTTGTAATCATTTCAATTGCATATTGTTTTTCACTTAGAAATAAAAACCCTTTAATTTATTGGAGGAGAAAGATGCAAATTCGTTTTTACTTTCCACTTAGCGTTATCTATTACTAATTGCAATCATTCCTTCCACTGCAAGAACATTAAAAAGATAAAAGAGAAACACTTTCTAAAGCCTTAATGCTAGTTGCATTCTAGGCTATGTAATGACATTAAAACTCTCTGATGTACTGTGCAAATGGGTAGAGATGTACTGTGCTTACTCTAGCTACCCAGGGAGAGAAAAAGCAATACAATATTGATGAGGTGGGATCTGGCAATGAAGAAAATTCCCTTTTTCTGAAGCAGCCAAGCGTTACAAACTAATTCCAAGAGCTAGCTCTTCTCTGAAAAGTCCCTTCATTGTAGTTTCCCATGACAGAGAAAGTGACAGGCTGAAGAGCTGTGTCTCCAGCACCATCTCTGCTAATGTTCTCATGGGTTACCCTGGCTGAAAATAAACAAAACAGAAACAGCGACCAGGAAGAGGAGAAGAGAAGGTGTTTTCTGAACATCCAGGTCAAACAGCTGTATCTACAAACTTCCACACACACAGTTGGAATTTTTCATTATTATTATTATTATTATTATTATTATTATTATTATTATTATTATTTTCTTTACAAGGGGAGGCATACAGCCTTATGAAAAAAATGGGACCTGATTAACAGTGTTGGCAAGAAATGCACTCAGGAGCCACAGCAGGAGCAGGAGTAAGTCTCCCGGGAACTGAGGGCAGCTGCTATGCTGGAAGCTACTACCTGCCCTTTCTTTGGCGGCAGACCAGGAGCCAGCAGTAGGGCCCCCACTCCTTCAAGCAGTCTCCACTGCCACTGTTACTTTTCCTTAGGAGAAGAAGATGTAGAATGAGATGTAGTTGGAGCAGATGCTGCTGGTACAGTCACCTCAAGGAAATCATCTAATTGTGGCCACCCGGGAAGGTGCAGGGAGGAGAGAATGGTTAAATATTCATTTGTTCCCTGTGTTCCCAAGCCACCAAGGATCTCCCCGCTACTTCTGATGATGGCCCACATTAGGGAGAGAAAAGATGTGTCTCTACTTTACAAGGAAAATACTTTATACACAAAGAATTTTATTCTTATAAGTATATGAGCAGGAGGGAGAAATGATGTTCCACAAGGGGTTCCATCTCTTTTCACAACCCTGCTGCAAGAACTTTGCAGATCTGGCTCTAAAATCTCTCCCATGAAGGCAACAGGGGTCAAAGAGATTACTTTCAAATACATTACTTACTCAAAAGAACATATTCATCAAGTCATCTATGATGGCTTGAGTCCTATCTTCAGCTAAACAGTAAAAGAATTACTTAAATAAACCAAATAAACGTGGAGCAAACTTGAATCATAATTAAAATACAACACAGTTATAAATGGAAAATATACACACACAACTTTACAAGAAATCCTAGTTATTCAGATAAACATGCATGAAAAGACTAGTTAATTTTATAAAGACTAATGTTTGTGTTGACTGGATAAGAGTTTAAGGCTATATTTTCTACATAGGTGGTTTACTCAGTTTCATTTAGGGTTGTCACTGTATGCAAACAACAACAACAAGAAAAAACATGGATATGGATGTTGAACTAAACATGGAATGGATATATTGTATACAGAATGGACTGAACTCTAGAACTATTTATTTTGAAGAAAGGATTATAATAAAGGATAAATACTTACAAAGATTGTAACTTTTAGGTAAGAACTCAGAAAACACAGGGATATTCAATGAAATCTAAATCCAAAAGAGGAAAGGAATTTGGGGAATAATTAACCTAGAGATTCCCCCCTCCCCCCCCCCCCCCCCCACACACACACACATAATATGGAAAAGAAAGAACTAAATTAGGATTAGAAGATTAGAAATCCTTTAAAATATTGTTATCACTCACAGTTCCATTAGATAGGATTGATATATATGTAAATCCTTATTCTTATACAACTAAGCCAGTCACTTGCTGCTCTGAGTAAAGCTGGAACTTTTCAATACATATCCTCTGTAGGATACTTTGAGCTTTTGTATAAAGCAGGAAGCACTAGTTGCTGTCAGTGATAAGATACTGTTCAGAAATTGCTTTTGTTCTACAATACTTTATTGTACATTAATGCAGAACACCTTGAAGATCTATTTTTCTGTTTACATTCAAATTTCAATTTTTCAGAATATATTTTGCAAACACAAACTGTTCACAAGAAGAAAAGCTATACATTAAGTTAAAGGAGAGGGGAGGGGAGGGGAGGGGAGGGGAGGGGTGGGGAGGGAAATATTGATGAGATCAGCAGAAATAAGGTGGGCTAACTGAGGGATGTGTTCCAATATGGCTGACTGCTATTTACATGCTATGAGAGATCATAAAATGTGCATAGACTTGCATGAAGATTACTTTTGCAGAATGCAGTGCATGGTTCATTTCTAATTCTGTCTAGTCTTTATACATTAGTTCTAGATTTAATTTTCAGTAATGAAGCAAATACTTAGATGGCTTTCCTGTTTCTAAGTGTCTTTGAAATATTTATTTATTTATTTATTTCTCTATTTTTAACTGGGGACAAAAGTGTCAAGTTCTGCGATGTAATTTAAAAAATACCATACCTTCCTCAAGAATGCAGTTATATCATGCACCACCTTTATTTGTTTCTTTGAGAAATTAAATCATCATCAAATTTGGGCTGAAGGAAAGGGGGCAGGGAAGGAAGAAAGAGTTTCTGTAGTGAGGAGCAAGGAAGAAAAAAAAATGAACTCTGAAGTAATTTTTAACCCAGTATTTCCTTGGCACTTTTATATCTGAAAGAATGCTAATGCTCAATAGGTTCTCCTCACAGTATTGTCTCATACATCTTATTTTGCTTCCCTGTACACATGATAGAGACCTAAAGGCTGCCCAGGACTTTCACTTGGATTCCAATTTCTTGTCTTTCCTGTAGTCCTCCCCTATTCCTCTTCTTAAAAATAAATACAAATAATCTTTGTCATTTCTTTCCTTACCATTTTCACACTGTCTTCTTTTGATAATCCTAGATTTTATGTCCTCATTTATTTATTTAAAAACATAAACCTTTTTCAGGTACATCCCCTTTAAGTTAGAAAGAGATGTCAGGATCTATCTTTGTTTTGTCATCCTAACTTAAACACTGTAATCCTTTCACACTAACAAACCACAGCAAATAAATATTTCTAAAACTGAAACAGTTCCAACAGGAAGTTAGATAGTTTATGATTTTTAGAGCTGTATTCTGGCTTTTGTCTCTAGTAAAACACTAGACTACCTGGATTTAGTGCAACTATTTTCAGTATAACACATTGTTTTAGTTGTGTTTGCCAAATCCTACCCTTATATCTTATTGTAAGTCGTGAACACACATTTGAGCAGGGAAGGAGAAAAATGATGCGTTATTTCACAAATTATGTTCTTAGCATGGATAACACTGAGATAATGTTTTACAACTGTTTAATATCACAGAAATATCATTATTCTTTCTGGTAGGCATTAGTTTGAATAATAGTAAGTGTTTTAATAGCTTCTGATGTATTACATTCCACTGTAATGATGTCTAAGATTAATGAGCAGACAGATTTGTAGGGATTTTTTAATTGTCAATTAATAAAATATAGAGTTCCTTTTGGCAGTGTGAAATAGAAAGGTTTGTGCATTCAGAAGAAATAATTCATGAAATATAATGAACACAGTTCTCCTTTATTTTGCATTTAAGTAGCTGCTTTCCTCAGCAATCAGTGTTCTTCACTACAGCAGTGGCAGTGGTTCGAACATGGGGAAAAAATAAAAGGATAGTTAGGGGAAGATGACCAGTAGGGATGAGGGGAATTTTAAATTTATGTAAACTTTTCATTCCCATAGCATACCTACTAAGTTGCACTTAACTTCTATGGAAGCTGCTTGCCTTCCTCTCTCTTACTGTCTCTGTTCCTAACATATCCATAAACACGTACAGCAGTAACTCACCTTTGCATTTACAAGGTATTACTTCTGGCTCAATAAAGATTTTGTCTAAGCAATGTGGAAAAGATCAAAGAGAAATAATTGAGAGAGACCTTTGAATGATTAATCATGCAAGTAAAATTTTCAGCCCTCAGCTGGGATAGTAGAACTTGACCTTGTTTTCCAATCCAGTCAGAAGAGAGACTGAATTTTCAGCCTGAGTTTCCAATGCCTGAATTGTTCAAATATTTCAGATTTTCTTGCTTGGATCAAAAATGCTTTCCTGTTAAGATACTGAGTAACTGCACAAAAAAATGATGTGGATTTTGCTTATCAATGACTTTCTTTCTCCTTTCCACCATGCAGTAATTAAAAATCAATCAGTCAGAAGGTTTGTGACCTTCTTAAGATTACAGTTCTCTTGCAGCAGAAAATGAGACACAATACCTTTTATTCTGAAATCTAATTAGGCAGCTTAACATTTTTGCTTGTTTGATTGGTTTATTTTTCACCTTTCTTAATTTCCACAAAAATAAGTATTTTAGCAAAAAGTCAGTCTTCATGTTCATACATTTAAGTTGAAATTTCTCTTTTAAAACAAACATTACATTTATAAAGTAGCTCAAAAGACAGCCATGTGAATCTCTTCCCTGAACACAAATAGTACACTTCATCTCTGGAATATCAGAAATAGTCCAATGTTAGTAATACAGATTCTATTCTTAGGAAGCCATTTTGCTCTGGCTTCAAGCCAAAGTACCACCAGAATAATATCTTAGAAAATGTTATGAAAAAAATAAATTCAACATATCTGGAAACCTTGTGCTGCTTAAAATGATAATTAAGGAGCATATATTAAAATTTCACTTCTTCAATAGACCTGTTAAGTGTATGAAAAGTAAAATACTGATCTGATTCCTACATTAAAAATCACCCTTATTTTTGTAGGTTATTTGCCTCAAGTTACCTCAAATTCTTGCAATAGTACTACAGTTGTCAAACAATTAAAGCATTATTGTAATTAAGTTATATGTATATGTCAAGGTAGATATATAGGTATATGTAAAGTAGATGTCATAACATGTTAGTTTTTAACAAGAACCATATACATTTTCTACTTTATAACTTTCAAGAAACTGGATATCGTTTTGCTTAATTTTATACCATGAAACTAGAAAACAAGAACGTCCTTTATGATAAAGGAGTAGAGGTAGTTAAGCCTGGAGAAGAGAAGTCTTCAGGGAGACATTTTTAGGGCTAGAAAGATGATTAGAGGACTGGAGCACCTCTCATAAGAGGACAGGCTGAGAGAACTGGGCTGGTTTAGCCTGGAAAAGAGAAGATTGAGGGTAGACCTCGTCAATGGGCATAAATATCTGAAGAGAGAGTGTCAAGAGGAAGCAGCTAGTCTCTTTTGCATGGTGCCCAGCAAAAGAACAAGAGGCAATGGACACAAAATGAAGCACAGGGGGTTCCAGATGTATATGAAAGGGCACTTTACTGTGAGGGTGACAAAGCACTGCCACAGGTTGCCCAGACATGCTGTGGAGTCTCCTTCTCTGGAAATATTCAAAACCTACCTGGATGCCATCCTGTGCAATGCCACCTGCTGTAGGTGACCCTTCCTCCCCATCTTTTCTGTAGGCCCATTTTGTGTACTGCTATAAATCACCGAATCACAGAATGGATGAGGTAGGAAGGGACCTCTGAAGATCATCTAGTCCAAACCCCTTGCCAAACAACCTGATCTAGAGGAAGGTGTCCCAGCCCATAGCAGGGGTGTTGGAGCTATGTGATACTTAATGGTCCTTTCCAACTCAAATAATTCTATGATTCTACAAATTCACAAGTGCTCTGAGATCTCATCTCTAGAGGAAGTCATAGTTTAATTCTAAAGATGACCCACATTAAAAAAGTTGCCATTTCACCAACCCCTCAAAGAGAGTTCCTGATATCTGCAACAGTGATATAATCTCCACAAATTGAGAATGGGAATAAATAGTGACAACAGAAATGCATATGTATAACCTAGATTTACCAGTCTGAGACTGTAATACTATGTTTTGTTTTTTAACTAGAGCAATTATAATGGACAGAAAGACTCAGGGAAGGTAAAGTTCCCTGAGTTTGCTATACCTTGTTTCTTGTATTTGGTGAAGCAATCAACATTTCAACATAGCAAAACAAAACCTTGGTTTCAACCTGCCCTGGTGAATCTGTACAGGCTGTCGCAGGGATTCTTAATGGTTCTGACTACACTGATAATGCTTGTGGGGGATGATGATGATGATGATGATGACCTGCAGGCCAAGAAAGATAAATGTTTTTCTCTACTGTGTCCTTGTGAGGCCCCAGCTGAAGTGCTGCATCCTGGTCTGGGACCTCCAGTGTAAGAAAGATGTGGATTACTTAGCAGGGGTCCAGAGGAGGGCCATGAATTTGATCAGAGGGCTGGAGCTCTGATCCTGTGAAGACAGGCTGAGAGCTGGGGGGGTTGTTTAGCTTAGAGAAGAGAAGGCTCCAGGGAGCTTTCAGTACTTAAGAGGACTTAGAAAAAGGATGAAGTAACTTTTTGCAGAGGCAGATAGTGATAGGACAAGGGGAAATGGTTTTATACTAAAAGAGTAGAGATTTGTATTAGTGGTTAGGAGGAAAATCTTTACTCAGAGGGTGGTGAGGCACTGGAACTGGTTGCCCAGAGTAGCTGGGGCGGGGGAGGAAAGGGAGATGGGAATTGGATAAATCATTCTATGATTCTATAACTATATTATTTTGAGGGCTTTGCTGATTTTTATGTTTGAATTTGACATGGGTAGATTATGACCATTTTATGGTCTTTTATACTGTTTTAACGTATTGCATATAAGTGAAGGAAAACCATTTAATCTCTGATTTGTTACAAACACATGAAATCTGAGCAACTCAACAGATACTAAAATGTCAGATTTTGAGGGGTATGTTTTTTTGTTTAAGGGATACTAGCTATAGACTTTATGCTGCATCAGAAAGAGACTGGTGACCTTTTAAAAGACATGTCACTTTTCTTACTATGGATATTTTGTATAATTTTCTAAATAGCTGAAAACTGTTCTGGGATATATTTGATCTCAAAGAAATGATTATTGAAAATATAATTATTCACTACCTATTCAACCAAACAAAAATTCATAAATTGAGTACAATTCTCTCAGAATTCATTCAAGAGGTATTTAAATCTTTTTCTACTTATTCTGCACACTCAAAACAACAGATCATCAAACCTTGATTTTTAATTGTATTCCACCCAAGGGTACTGAGAGAACTGACAGAGGAGCTGGCCAAGCCACTATCCATCATTTATCAGCAGTCCTGGCTGTCAGGGGAGGTCCCAGTTGACTGGTGGCTAGCAAACGCGACGCCCATCTACAAGAAAGGCCAGAGGGCAGACCCAGGAAACTACAGACCTGTCAGTTTGACCTCAGTACCAGGGAAGCTCATGGAGCAGATCCTCTTGAGAGTCATTATGCAACACTTGCAGGGCAAGCAGGCGATCAGGCTCAGTCAGCATGGGTTTATGAAAGGCAGATCCTGCTTGACGAACCTAATCTCCTTCTATGACAAAGTGACGCGCTGGGTGGATGAGGGAAAGGCTGTGGAAGTGGTCTACCTTGACTTCAGTAAGGCTTTTGACACCGTCTCCCACAGTATTCTCCTCAAGAAACTGGCTGCTCTTGACTTGGACTGGCGCACGCTTCGTTGAGTTAGAAACTGGTTGGATAGCCAAGCCCAAAGATTCGTGGTAAATGGAGTCAAGTCCAGTTGGAGGCCATTGACTAGTGGCGTTCCCCAGGGCTCGGTGCTGGGGCCGGTCCTCTTTAATATCTTCATCGATGATCTGGACGAGGGCATTGAGTGCACGCTCAGTAAGTTTGCAGATGACACCAAGTTAGGTGCGTGTGTTGATCTGCTCAAGGGCAGGAAGGCTCTGCAGGAGGATCTGGATAGGATGCACTGATGGGCTGAGGTCAACTGCATGAACTTTAACAAGACCAAGTGCTGGGTCCTGCACCTGGGGCACTGTAACCCCAAGCAGCACTACAGGCTGGGAGAGGAGTGGTTGGAGAGCTGCCTGGCAGAGAAGGACCTGGGAGTGATGGTGGATAGTCAGCTGAATATGAGCCAGCAGTGCGCTCAGGTGGCCAAAAAGGCCAACAGCATCCTGGCTTGCATAAGAAACAGTGCGGCCAGCAGGGCTAGGGAGGTGATCGTCCCCCTATACTCGGCTCTGGTGAGGCCGCACCTCGAGTACTGTGTTCAGGTTTGGGCTCCTCGCTACAAGAAGGACATCGAGGTGCTTGAACAGGTCCAGAGAAGGGCGACGAAGCTGGTGAGGGGCCTGGAGAACAAGTCCTACGAGGAGCGGCTGATGGAGCTGGGCTTGTTCAGCCTGGAGAAAAGGAGGCTCAGGGGTGACCTTAATTCTCTTTACAGATACCTTAAAGGTGGCTGTAGCAAGGTGGGGGTTGGTCTATTCTCTCACGTGCCTGGTGACAGGACGAGGGGGAATGGGCTTAAGTTGCACCAGGGGAGTTTTAGGCTGGATGTTAGGAAGAAATTCTTTACTGAAAGGGTTGTTAGACATTGGAACAGGCTACCCAGGGAAGTGGTGGAGTCACCATCCCTGGAAGTCTTTAAAAGAAGTTTAGATGTAGAGCTTAGGAATATGGTTTAGTGGGGACTGTTAGCGTTAGGTCAGAGGTTGGACTTGATGATCTTGAGGTCTCTTCCAACCTAGAAATTCTGTGATTCTGTGATAAGCTGATACCCAAATATTCAAAACTGGTGGACTTTTGTCATCAAGTAACAGAATGATACTCAGTAATAACACCTGTATTCTCTATCATTGTATTTACCTTTCAAAGCCAGTGTTAAATATTCATAAAGCCTTGAGCCAAACCGATTAAATATCAAATCTTTTTTTTCTCCTCAAAAAAAAAAAAAAAAAAAGCAGACAGTAATTTTTCTATCTTCCACTATACTGTGTTCAATAGTTCAATATACTATTATTTCATTTATTTCCAGAATACATCCTCCATGAGTCATGGGGCTTTCTTCTGCCAGCTAGAACTTGTGCAACACACTTGTCCATTTACAAGAATGGCTAGTTACTTGTGATACCTGAGACATCAAACTCCCTTAGATTTTGACATTATAGAAAGTCTTAACTAGGAAAGCCTGAAGGAGTGGAGACCTAATAAATTAAAATAGCACACAGTTCTATGAACATTTGTCATTTTTCCATAGGCTATAGATGCTTCATAGTTATGATAAGTTACTTCAGGAAGAAACAAAAACAAAAACAAACACAAAATTATGTTCTGAAGTAACTTGGCAGGGAGTCTGAAATTATTATTATCCCTTGGAAGAGGAAATCTCTTACAAGGTAACTCAGGATAATTTCACTTCAAGGATTTAAAAAGAATATATCCCTTCTCACTGGATTTAAAACGTATACAGAGGTGTTCGTTTTTTTTTGTCCAGAGTATCTGGACAAAATAGATACTATATTATATATATTAATAAGTGTTTTAATAACATTCAGTAGTGCAGTAACAGTAACAGCTGTTACAGCTAGGCCAATATTACTACTGTGAGTGTGAAAACATAGTTTAAACATAGTTTAAACACTGTATTTTGTTAAAATTAACATACTATGTGTTCATTGTGTGACAAACCTTTTTCTCAGTACTTTTAAGTGAACCAGTTCAGGCAGTCCCAAGCTTCATGGAAAAAAAAAAAAAAAAACAAAACACAGTTCCCCAGAGCCAGAAATCACCAACTCCTTAAACAAGAAAAGGAAGTAACAGAGTTTCAGCTGTGCTGCTTTGTGACAAAGTTTGAAACATGAGTTATACAAACATCAAATTCCTGTATTGATCTGTATTTATTTATTGAGGATTTTCCCTGTAATAATTTTTGACTGACTCATATATGACATGTTTCTATAATGTCCATCACAACAACATCATGCTGAGTTGTAATCTTAATGCATTATTACAACACCAGTGTTTAAGAATACTAGTGATCACACAGAACTACATTTGATGGTCTACTTGAGAACTACTGCCTTCAGAAGTTACAGAATTCATTGCAAACCATATGGAAATGGAGTAATTATTGCAGGTACACCTATCTTACTATTTCTTCTCTCCCTTTGAAACAATTATTTCTGCCCAGGGTCTTCTAAGAAACTGATGTCTTTGTATTAACTGCTCGAACAAAGTCATGGTAACATGTGTCATATGCTTACTCATCTATACTAGCACTGTTGTTGATCCTCTTGCAGGTCACAATTTAAGATGATTTAGAGAGAGAGAGAAGCATCTGTTTTCCTTTGCTTATAGTCTTAGTCTTCTTTGTAATAACATTTTCACTATTGATAAAAGGCATAGAGAATAAATTATATTTGTATATGGAACCTATATATAGGTAAACTGCATGGTGTATATGTAGAAGTATGCACCTACTTCTTAATGCTCAATAAATAAAAGCAGATTAAGGAAGAAAGGTCAATAGTAATCTTATGTAAAAGTTGCTGTTACATTGAAATTAATTTGATTAGATGTGTTTGTCATGAAGCTGTACTATATCCAAATACTAATATCAAGTGTTTTTGACTT
Organism: Anas platyrhynchos; assembly: GCF_047663525.1. Classification (NCBI taxonomy): domain Eukaryota; kingdom Metazoa; phylum Chordata; class Aves; order Anseriformes; family Anatidae; genus Anas; species Anas platyrhynchos. The sequence continues at coordinate 39,838,818 of NC_092621.1, read as the reverse complement.
GCTAGCTATATAAGACTGACTGCTGCTGGTAAAGAAGAAAGTTAGAAATACAAACATTTTCAGGCATGGATCATGAGTTAGCTTCTTAGACAACTACACATATAGTCCATGGAATATTAGATATTAGACATGAGAAAATGGAGTATTAGATATTAGACATGAGAAAAATACATTTTGATGGAAATTGTTGAATGCTACTAGCAGTAGTCACATTCAACCAAAGAACTCAGTCACATTCAATCAAAGAACATCAATCAAGTGTAATCAGTCATCAGCCATCAATCAAGTGTAATAATTAATATGAAATGCAGCACCTAAAGTATCTCAGGGCTAAAATGAATATATGGTTAAGAAGGATGTTGAAAGCTAGAATATAGTTTTATGTAAAATATATAGAATGGTGGCATTGCCCATGACAAACATGGAACATCAACCATATCTCTAGGAAACATATTTCAATGTTTGATCACCCTCAGACTTCAGAAATGTTTCCTAATGTCGACTCTGAACCTCCCTTTGTGCAGCTTTGTGCTGTTCCCACATGTCCTGTCACTGATTCCCATGGAGCAACTCCACCTCCACTTCTCTTCAAAAGTTACAGAGAACAATGTGGTTGCCTTTCAAACTTCTCCAGATCAGACAAACACAGTGTCTTTGGTCTCTGGAAGGTCTCTGGACATGCCTTCCAGCCCTTTTACCAGCTTTGTTGCCCTCCTCTGGAGGCTAAGTACCTTAACATTCTTCTTATATTGTGGAGCCGAGAACTACACAAAAATTAATAAATGAGAATTTCATTTTTAGAATCTTTTAACAGGCATTTTAAAGGGCAGTAGTTCTTGAAATGTAAGTTTATCTCACATGGGGGAGAAAAAAGCATTTGAAGTATTTAAAATTTTATGTTGTATTTTTTTTGTAACTGTTTAGTCTGCTCTTTGGTTTACATAAGAGTCTTATATTTTTGTAAAATAAAAAGAAACTTCTGTCCTCAAAGTTCATCATGTTTTTATCATAATAAAGAATAATTTATTTGATTAAATAACAGGCAATCTACTTAAACTGTACCTGGATAATCCTCAGGAATTTATCATTAGTTATTTATTGGAATGCACAATAAGGATGATATAATATTCACTAGAGAAGATTCTGAACTGAGGTTTCCTCAGTTTGTGACAGTTCCTCATCTCAGGAGTGACCAAAGAAAAAAAACAACTTTTTGTTTGTTTGTTTGTTTGTTTTGTTTTTGTTTTGTTTTTCCTTTAGGGAAAGAAAGAATTTATGCAATTTCAATGCTTCTGGCAGGATAAGAAAAAAATTTTCTTGTTCAGGCCTACTGACAACTACAACAATAAAATGTTGACTGCTAGAAAAATATCAAAAGAAAAAAATGCCAGAAAATATAAGCAGAACACATGTTCCATGTGCAGAAGAAGGAGCCACATATTTTATATTATTTATAGGCATCATAACTAACATATGCCCACTAAGCAACCTAATATGGGTTTAGTAGATTAATATTTGGAAATAGAAGCCATAAGAGGCAAGTCTCACAGACAAAATGATAATCTGAAGAAACAACTGTATTTCTAACACAACTAGACTATGATGTCATGTCAAGTACAAAAATCTGCCTTATGGATCTAATGTTACATCACAGACAACTGGGAATGTTTCATTTACAGGCCTTACAGAAAAAAAATGCGAACTGATTGTGCAACAGAGTGCATGTAACCCGAAAAGACAAGTCATCCAGCTGGAAAAGATGCTCTATAAAAGTAAACCATTCCACGCAAAAGAAAACGTCCAATGTAATAGAAATTTGTGCTTTTGTAGAGATTTGCATCTTATAGTGAAGACAGCAGCCAACTGATGCTACAAATCTCTGCACTGTGGGGTTTTACGTAAGATATTCAAAAATGAATTTCTTTAAGGTATGCCTCATCATGGTCTTTGAGGCAATAATAAAGAAGCCAACAGTATCTTTATAAGCTATATGCAACCCAATGAACTGGAATCATTGCCAGCCTCCAGTACAGTGTTCAATCCATACAGCTGGAGCTGCCAACTGATTTGAGCAGAAACACATATCTTAAAAATGAAGTGCATGTTTAAAAAAGACCTACACACTTAACCAATTGAGATGAGCATCACTCTATCTGGACCAAACTTATTCGGAAAAAAAAAAAAAAAAAAAAGAAAAAAGAAAAAACATACATCACTAAGAAAAAAAAAAAAAAAAAAAAAAAAAATGCATCATTAAGGATGGAGGAGTGGCTGTTACACCAGACAGCTATGCTGCCATTCAGAGGAACCTGGACAGGCTGGAGAGCTGGGTGGTGAGGAACCTTAAGAAGTTCAACAAAGGCAAGTGAAGAGTCCTACACCTGGGCAGGAATAACCCCAAGTATCAGTACAGGTTGGGGGCTGACCTGCTGGAAAGCAGCCCTGCAGAGAAGGACCTGGGAGTCCTGGTGGGCAGCAGGTTAACCATGGGTCAGCAATGTGCCCTTGTGGCCAAGAAGGCCAACGGTATCCTGGGGTGCCTTTGGAAGAGTGTTGCTAGCTGGTTGAGGGAGGTGATCCTGCCCTTCTACTCAGTGCTTGTGAAGCCACATCTGGAGTATTGTGTTCAGTTCTGGGCTCCCCAGTACAAGAAAGACATAGAGATACTGATGTGAGTCCAGCAGAGGGCTACTAAGGTGATCAGGGAACTGGAACAGCAGCCATATGAGGAGAGGCTGAGAGAGCTGGGCCTGGAGAAAAGAAGGCTCAGAGGCGACCTTATCACACTCTATAGATACTTTAAAGGAGGCTGTAGTAAGGTGGGGGTTGGTCTATCCTCCCATGTGCCTGGTGACAGGACAAGGGGGCCTGTCACCCTGGCCTAAAATTGTGCCAGGGGATGTTTAGGTTGGACATTAGGAAGAACATCTTTACTGAAAGGGTTGTTAGACATTGGAATAGGCTGCCCAGGGAAGTGGTTGAACCACCATCCCTGAAGGTTTTTAAAAGATGTTTAGATGTAGAGCTTAGTGATATGGTTTAGTGGGGACTGTTAGTGTTAGGTCGGAGGTTGGACTAGGTGATCTTGGAGGTCTCTTCCAACCTAGATGATTCTGTGATTCTGTTTAGCTTGGAGAAGAGACAGCTGAGAGGGGATATTATCAATGTCTTTAAATACCTGAAGGGAGGATGTCAAGAGGATGGGGATGGAATCTTTTCAATGGTACCCGGTGACAGGACAAGGGGCTTTGGGCACAGACTGAAACACAGGAAGTCTGGCTGAATAGGAGGAAGAATTTCTTTACTGTAAGGATGACAGAGCACTGACACACGTTGCCCAGAGATGTTGAGGGGTCTCTTTCTCTGGAGATATTCAAAACCAATGTGAATGTGTTCCTGTGCAACATGCTGCAGGTTATCCTGCTTGGCAGGGGGGTTGGATCTCTGGAGGTCCCTTCCAATCTCAAACATTTTGTAATTCTGTGATTAAAGTATCATGGAAGCCTGGATTTATTTGCTACTTTCAACACCCAAGTAACTATCACAACTGAGATTCATTTAATACTACATATACTTCAATGCAATAAATAAGTAAAAATATCTACAAAAAAAATATGATACCACGGCTCTTGTAAAATAACACATATTAGACTTGTGGGATATTTTTTTTTCACCAGTAGTTTGAAGTGTAAATTTTCATTTGGTCATAAATTTGCATACAAATACATAAAATTATATTACATATATTCTACAAAATAATACACCACATCTTAGCAGACTTATATACAGTACAGAAACAGGGATTGAAAAATTAGTGCAATTTGAAAGTGGCCTTAATGTAACATATACAATCACTTTCTACGTTCACACTTGTACAGTTTATGATTTAGATCTGGAACATTTACAGATCCAAACATGTTCGAAAATACCATTCAAATACATCAACCTAATGAATACTATTCTGAATAATGTTAACTTCCTCTTTTCTGCAGCAATATATCAATACAAAATGAAGATTATAGACTAATACCAAAATAACTGGATAACTGGTGGATAACTTCACAAGTTTTGTTGGTATATTAGTAGCTTATGAAAATTGCTACAGCTGAATAAATAACAAAAATACTGTGCATATTAATAAACAATTTCCATTAAGCAAAAATAATTGACATCACAACAAGTAATGAAAGCTGAATCTCCTTTATGAAAATCCCCCCCCAAAAAAAAAAAAAAGTTTTTTAACTTAGGAAGGAACATTTCCTAACCTGCAGTGCAAAAATTACACGATAGTTTATAATGTATATAGTGTAAGTTTGAAAGTGCAGTGTAGATTTACTGTATGAAGAATGTATTTATCAATGTTTATAGAGGTACCACATTTAATTCAGCAATGACTTTCTAACACTTTCATTACAGACTTACTATTTTATCTTAATTTTAACTTGTCCTTCACCTTCTGGGAAGATAGATTTTAATTCATAAAAAATTATGGGTTATTCTTAATTTTACAGTGCATGAATTAATTGAAAGAATTTAAATGGGCTCCAAATTTAGGTGCTATCAAGTTTTAACTTTCATTATTATTATGTTCTCACTACCTGCTTTAAAAAAAAATAAAAATAAATAAAAATAAATCAATAATTATTGTTGAGTAAATACTATAATTTGTGTTATGTATGTACATACAAAGAAAAGCAATTGATATATCACTTGTTTTGAATTATATTATCTAATTAAAACAAACAAACAACAGGCAAAAATTTGGTGTTAGCCCTGAAATTTGCTCTGTCCTCTGACTTTATTTTCATTTGTGACTCATTTGTTTCCAATAAAATTTATTTAATAGATTCATATCCCAGCAACACAATAAAATATTTGAGCCACATGTAGAGATAGCCCAGCATCTACAAAAGAACAGAGACAAAATTCTGGGCCCAAACAATCCTAGTTTGTATTCTGCAATTATGTAATACCTGAGTGGAAAACAGGATTACGAAAAAAGATTATCTGTTACCATCAACAGCCAAGAACAGCCAAGGTTGCAACTTATGACAATGCATGTTCTCTGGTGTGATAGGTCTTCGTGCTTTCTGTATATGCATTTCAATTATAAGTCTGTTGGGACATAGAAGTAGGACACAGAGAAAAGTATTCCATATCAGGAAGTTAGCACTTTTAATGGGGTAACCTAACTGTACCCTAACATAAAAGTAGTTTTTAAAAGTAATGACAAGGCTTTCTCTTCCTTTTTTTTTCTTTATCAGGTAATTGCTTGCAGGGAAAAATTACAGTTTAGTTTAGCCACATTATGTTTTGACAATTTTTTTTTGGTATGTTAATGCACAAATAGTCATTATGGGAAACGTGGTACTTGAATTACTCAGCTCAGTCACGTGTATCATTCTATGATTTCTGTAAAGTTCAAGAATATGTAGATAGTTATTATTATTGCTCTTATATTCTGATGATTTTTTTTAATGGAATGAGGGCTTTAAATATATATCGTTTTCACATTATTTTTATAATTTTCTGTTGTTAGAAGCTTTATCTGAAATGCTTCATTTTCTCAGATAGAGATTTGTACCTCTCAAATAATTTATCTTCATTCTGCATGGTCTTGAAGACAGTAACTTGCATTTATCATCTTTCACCTTGAAGGTTCCAAAACAAAGAAATAAAATTTAAAATATATAAATGAATAAATAAAAATTTGAACAAAGAAAAAAATATTTCTGCAAGCATGTTTTATGTGATGAGAAAGTGTTAGAATCACGCTGTAATGCACAGAAAATTAAGTAATCTTTCTTACAAGCCTGAAATACTGTCCAGTCTACACTGACACCCACCCCAAAGTTATACAGGTAATTACAAGATGTGAAATTTGCCTGAGACACAGCTGTGGACACTTAGTGATTACAGGAATGAGCCTAGCCTTAATTTCTACATTCTATCAGAAAGAGCAATGCAATTCATCTAATACTATACTAAAGTACTGGTTCAGGTCAGTGGCTTGAACCTAGAAAAATCAACTACTGAATCACTAATGTTACCTTCTTTGTTCCCTGAAGTTCTCTTTGAAGATTTCTTAGTCAATTAGTCTTAAATTTGCTGGTTAGTATAAGTTGAAAGCATTACAATTGAGAAGATACTGCTTGGGAGCCCACCATTTTTCCTGATTATAAATCCAAACAGTTTTGTAAAATATTGAGAGGTTAATAGGTATTTCTTAGCATCTTACTGTCAATGGGAATAATGACTACTGATCAGACAAGTCATATTTGAACATCTGAATTATGCAAGGAACAACTTAAATTAGGACCCAGGAATGACTTTTTATTATTATTATTATTTTTATCTTAAGTCTTGCTAGTATTAGAAATGAGAAAGATATCAGGGAACTAATGAAACAAATAGTTTACTAGATTATTTTAATTTATATGAAGAATATACAGATATGCTCAAATAAGACCAAATGAATCTGTAAAGTTATCTGCAGCTCTTTACAGTACTTTGTTCTTTCCTCCTGTGGTGGTTTTACCGGGCTGGGCAGCTAAACCCCACAACTGCTTTCTCACTCCCCCTCCTTTAGATGAGGAGGGGGAGAAGTAAAGCAAAGAACAACTCACGGGTTGAGATAAGGATAATTTAATTAAAGGGAAATAATAATAACAGTTAAATAAAGACTACCATGAACTAAACAATTTAACTAAGGGGAAATAAAAAGGGAAAGGGGAAAAGGGAGGGGAAAAGGAAAAATAAAAAGAAGGGAGGAAAACAAACAAACAAAATAAATGAAGGCTATATGGAAGTGCAGAGGAAAGAAATTACTCTCTACTTCCCACAAATGAGCGATGATTGACCCCGTCCTTAAAGCAAGGCCTCAACGCACGCAGCCGGTGTTCAAGAGGAGGACTGACGTTTTCCCAACAAGAGCCCATCCCCCCCCCCCCCCTTTCTTCCTGTTTCCACCTTTTATTGCTGAGTGTGACATCACATGGTATGGAATATCCCTTTGATTGGTTTAGGTCAGCCGCCCTAGTGATGTTTCTCTCCTCACTTTTTGCCCACCCCCTAGGAAGGTTAGAGAAAGGCCCAATACTGTGCCACTGTTGCTCAGCAGTAGACACAACACTGGTGTGATAACACTGCTGTTCCAGCTACAAGTACAGAGTACGGCACTGTATGGGCTGCTGCCGGGAAAGTTAACATTCCAGCCAGACCCAGTACACCTCCTCCCCATATATATACACATATACATATATATATCTATCTATTGTATCACAATATTATCCCCAAAATTGTCTACACCCCTGAGCACAGGGCTTTGATTGCCTTGGCCAGCCTGAAAACATCTTTCTACGTAATTCTCCTCTGTAGCCTTTTTCCCAGCTCCTCAGGATTTAACTCCCTTTAACCAAGATCACCTGTAACAGAGGCAGGTCACAGCTCTGTATGTTTTTGTAACATCGCCAGCTCCCACAGTAATCCCTGTCTCAAAATCTTCATGCACAACCCTGGAACTCTCCTCTCAGGACTGTGACCTTGTGTCTGAGGTCACTGTTCACACTGAAGTATGATGTTGTCTGTGAAAGTTGGGTGGGGAACAGTGACCCTGCAGCAGCTCAGAACTGACTGAGGCCATTTCAGTTAAGATGAACAAGGCTAACCTGGAAGATATGAGAGTTTTGTGACCTCTGAATTTGCCCAGCAGGTGCCCTGTGCCATGCCCCAGATCAAATAATGACAGACTGCAACAGATAGGAGGATGACTGAAGGGAGATCCATAACACATGAGAGACCCCAGACACTTTGTCCTTCCCTGTCCCGTATACGTTTTCCTATCACCCTTGCTGGCATGGCTGCAGCTGCACAACCTCACAATTGTGACATGACAATCAGGATCCTTGTGCTACTCTCTGGGAAGGATAGCCAGAGTCTGAAGACAAAGACCTGCATGGAGGATCCTCAGGGTGCTTTCTTCTCCAGGTCTGCTAGTATTGCCTAGCCCTCTCTATAACGATGTATCAAAAACAGTTCTGCCAAAGAAATGACTGAAAGGCTCACTGTGCATAACTGTGAATGAACAAGTAAATTTTCAATTTGAAATAATGAGGTCACAGATAACAAAGAGCATGACAGCAAATAGGTGATAAAAATTGATAGCTCAACTGCTAGCATGCTGAAATATCTGTCTGAATTTCTGAAAACTGCCGGTTACTGTAAGTCAGTTTTTACAACCACTACACAATCACCCATCCAAACAAATTAATGACACTCAGTTGAAAAGCTGCTGCAGCAAAAATAACTTCAGAATATAATTGCAATATAATGTCTACCCAGGAACTATTCTGTTCCACATTCACAGAATACAAAGTTTGTCACCTTTCACCCTTGATTTATCTACTGCCACCAAGCCCTGGGAGTAACTTCAAAAGACTCATCTGACGATTCCTGAATTTCAGACATTCCTGTGATAACAGACTAGCAGTTGCAGTGTTGTTCTGCATTACTTAAGAAAGTGTTTAAAAATACATCTCTGCCCACATTTAAAACATTAGAGATGCCTGCAAAGCCAAACACATTTACTTTGAAGATTAACCCTCTTTACTTCATTTTACCAAATGTATCAAAGCACAATTCACAAGTCAGCTCCAGTTACATTATGTTGCTTGGGCCCCATTTTCCTGATCTTTGAGAGTTGCCAAGGACAGAGAGCCTCTGTCCTTGAGAGAGTCTCTCCAGGAAACCTGTACCAGTGCTTAAACATCCTTAGACACCTTTACCCTTGTGAGCATTACCTACTTTCCTGACTTTCTGCATCTCCTCTATAAACTGCTTTTATGGATAGAAAGCTAGAAATAATATTTCTCCTCCATCTTCCCTCCTTATTGTTGAACAAATTCAGCTTTCTCTCATGTCATGTGCAACAGCTCGCCAGTCAGACTCTGCAACACTCACTCCAATAGGCCCATGCACTTTTGTTCTGGGGAGCCCATAGCTGGACACAGTGGCAGATGTGGTCTCACAAATAGATTACTTCCCTTGACCCCCAATGGTTACATTCCTAATGCAGCACAGGATGCAGCTGGCCCTCCTTGCTGCAAGAGCACACTGCTGAGGTTCCATTCAACATTGCTGTTTACAATGACCTTCAGCTGACACCATTATTTCTAGTATTGACAGAAAAATATCAAATGGGAAGGCAAGAATGCTAAACAAGCTAATTTTAGCTAAAATGTGGGACTAGTAATCTGCTATCTCTACAATGAGATCATGAAGGTAGACAGAAGACAACAGTTAGTGAAAATATTAGCCTGATAGATAAACTTTCTGTAACAAACTGATATTAGTGACATGACATTCTAAACCGTGTTTATATTTTTTTCCTGTGCAAGTGGTTCATAACCAGAACCACTTTGGTTCATAACAAAAATTAAAATTTTCTATTTTTAATCTGCTTTATTTTACTTACAGCAGAAATTAAATTTCATGTTTTTAATATTTCTTGCAAAATTACTTTAAATTTTTATGTTTAAATAGCTAATTTCTATGAATGGAATTTGAAAAAAATCCAAAATCAGCAGAGACCTACTAATATGGAAGTAATCCAAACAAATGGGATATAATAATAATTGCTGCTTTAAGCATTATGTGTTTTAGCATTTATGTATTCACCAAGTATTCAGATCGCATATCAACTATCTGAATTAATTATGGGTATCTCATTCCTCACTGAATATTTCTTTTTTTGCACTGAACTAAGTGTGTTATGTTACTCTGTCTGTGGCTTCCCAGTGAGCTTGAAAACCCACAGCAGGAAGAAAGTGTTTCAAAAACAGCTAATTTGAGTACCTAAGGAAGATTTAAAGTCATAGCCTATTGCATCATGGAAATATACAACAGGAAATACAGAAAGAAAAAGTACATTAAAATTTAAATGCAGAACTTTTGAAATTGTAGGACCTTCATTTTAGAAATGTTAGGTTCCAACCTTTAGCTAACGGGCTTTTATAGAGACTGTTATTTTCAGAGAACATTGCCACTGCAGTTTCTGAAAAGTTAATCTATAGTCAAGGGATATTAATTTTGAGCACAGAAAAATAAATAATTAAAAAGCAACTTTGATAATGTTAATATTAGTTGTACTCACTATGATACATAACAGCTATTTCCAAACTGGGATTTTTAATCTGTAAAAGACCTTTTTCTAGACTATACATATACATGTATATTTAATAGGGTTTTTACATGAGTATGAAAAGCTATGGGAAAAGGGACATATGCCAGCCTAGTTCAGATGCTGTTGCAGTAGTAACTTTGCTTTTGCTAAAGCCAAGTTAAAGAGTACATCCCAGAACTGGATGGAGTCCAAATGCCATGTAAGTCAAGCTTGAACCACAGTTCTGAAGAAATTCTTCCTGACATGAAATGACCTCTGCCTTTCAGACAGTAACTCTACCATTGACTTTCTTAGTACTATCAAGTGTTAAGAGTAGAACTGGGATCTGGATGACCGTTGCATCGAATCTAGTTACCAAGGTGTGAAGTAGTGCCATATTAAATGATCACATGGATATTGAAATATATTCAAACAAATAAAGCAAAACAAGCTTGAAGTGGAATACTTACTTTGCAGTTCCAAAGGACTAGGGGCATAACTCCACCATGTTGTAACAGTTTACATTTTATCCTGCTGTAACACAATATTATTTTGCGATTACATCAATGCAAACAAGGGCTAGAACTGCCATAAGTAATGAGCATATCCACATTCCTCAAAGGAAATGAAAAAGCTTTTTTTTTCCTATGCTATTCTGCTAATCAGTGTATTTTTTTTTATTTTTTTTTCTTCAGCTACTTCTATTTATTTAATTATCTTAAGTAGCTTTTCATCCTCCCCATTCACTTTATGGTGAGAGTGGACTTGAAGATATGATATAAAAAAAATTGCAACATTAGTTATGCACACAACTATTTCCAACATGTGTCCAATTTTGAATGAAAACAACTTAATGTACATTATACATATCCTGGACTATTCCTGTGTTTCTGCTTCAAGCTTCAGTCTCTGCTGTCTGACAAATAAGGGTCATACCTGTGAAAGTGTCTCCATTAATTCAGCTGTATTCTAGATGAGTCCTAAATAAATTGATGGAGACTATCTGAGCTAAAATATTTCATGATGCTGAGACACTAAATTTGTCATATTATTTGATGCACATAATTTGCTCAGTTTCAGTACTTACCTAAAGGCTTCCTATTGTTGTCATTTCCCTGGCAAACTGCAATATTGAGTGAATAAGCATTTCTTCTCATTTGTTCTAACTCTACAGACATCCATTTTATCAAGGGATTTTTCAGAAATGCCTGTGAATTTTTGAACATTAAATAAAACTGGTAATTTGCACTAGTTAAGAAAAAAAAAAGTTACCAAAAGAAAAAAAAATCATCCTTAGATGCTAGCAATAACAGTCAGCAGTGTATAAGCAGAAGCAATCCTCTGAACAATTCAATATTCTCATCTTGAATAAACTAAAGCTCCCACAGTTATCATTACTAAGAAACTGCATAGAATACTTTGGGCTTAATACTTCAGATATTTGTCTTTAAATTATTCTTAAATAATCACATATATCAAGATAATATAACCTGATCACATTTAATTTCCCACTAGGTTATCTGTGAAAACCTTCTCCCTAGTTCCAAAATTGAGGTTGAGGCATCAAAATCACATTTTTATGCCATAGAAATGCACATTTTTCCTTATTTCTGTGTAACAGAGGTAACTTGCATACTTGAAGTTCAGTGTCTTAAAAAGGACTAGGTTACTGATTGTCCCCCAAACTAAGTCTTAATATTTATTTGTTAATGAGACAATTTAGAAACAGTGTAATTACTATTGTGTAAAGAAAACAAACAAACAAAAACAATATTTATACTGTGCAAATAGAAAGGGGTTGTGACACCCCAAAATTCTCCCTGAAGACTGATTGTTATTCACCTTTTGCTCATGTAAAGTCAGTTAAATCTGAAAGGCTTTGTAGGCAATTTAACAGAAATGTTATCTAGTCCCTTCAGGAAACACAAATGTAAAAGGGCCATGATGCCTTTGTTTTTGATACCTTCTGTTTAATCATGAACCCATTTCCAATTTATAGATCTAAGACTAGCATGGAAGGTTGAGCAGGAGTCCCTCATGTTCCAGCTGGCATTTCTAGTAAGATGTCTGGAAACAAAAGAGAAAGAAGAAAAAGAAAGCAACAAGGGAATTTCAGTTTAACTTCAATGGAAGAAAGGATGGAATAAATAATCTAAGAATCTATATTGGAAGATGACAACAAGATGTGATGAATAGATCTATTAAACTATCTCATTTCCAAACTGGACATAAGAAAGTTTAAAAACGAAAGGCTGCTACATCTGTCCTCTGAGTTTGTAAAGGGTAATAAAATAAAATAAAATAAAATAAAATAAAATAAAATAAAATAAAATAAAATAAAATAAAATAAAATAAAATAAAATAAATCACAGACTTTAAATGCAGCAAGGAAGATCCAGGTAGACACTACAGAAAAAAATATTTCTAATCTTTCTAATCAGATTATAAGGGTAATGGCTTTAGGAACTTAAAAAAACACCTGTGAGAAAGAATGTATAAAGCATTGAAGTGGTTCTGCCAGTAACAAGATAGAACAAGAAATATTTTGATGTCTCTTTTCACGATGCAATTTATCCTATTCTCCCAGAAGAATGTAAGCCTGACACCTCAAAAACTTGGCACCATATTATTTTAAACACAAAGTTAGATTTGAATAGAATATTAAAAATAATTTATTCCAAGCAATATTACTTTGCAATCAAATATTCAAAGTTACAACCATCACATCCTAAAGCAAAAGGACACTTTTAACTGCTGCTGTGCCCATCTCACTTGTATGGTGGACAAGCTTGATGACTGTTTTAGAAGCGAAGGAAGTTGACCTCTTCCATGGATGACTCAGTTACCAGACTATATGTGGCAAATTATTTGTCCTCATCATTGCTATCATAACCTGTCACTACTACTGCTTTTTTGAGTACAGGCTAAGCACCTCAGTGTTGAAAAACTGCTGGGAGTGAGGCAGTTCAGAAAAAAGAGCTAGGAGGGAGCTGGGCACAGATGTAAATAAAAATAAATAAAAATTAAAAAACAAACAAGCAAACAAACAAACAAAAAAAAACAGCAATATTCTGCCTTGGTTGTAAAAAATCTTCATGGTTTTTATGTGATAACACAGAATGCAAAATCAGAAAAAAAAAAAAGAGAAAATGGAAATGGACATGGAAATAGGGAAGGGAAAAGGGAAAGGAAAGGGGTAAAGGGGTAAAGGGAAAAAGAAGAAAGGGAAAAGGGGGAGAGGGAGAAAACAACACCACCACCACCAACCCACCAACCACTGTTAATCAAATACAGCCTCATTTCTAAGACACAATTATGTAGCTTGAAATAAAGGACCCAAAGTTGAACAAGAGCATATTTGTAAGATGTCTTCTCTGATTTAGAAAACTTAGAAACTTCTATATAGAGTAATGGAAAAGTCAGTCTGAAAAGTTCTCAGAATATCTCTGAGTTCACACAGTTGTAGATTTGGTCTCTTTTTCCAGATGTATGCAAAGATTCACTTCAAGATTTTGTATGGGGAAACTGAAGTGTGATATTGCATTACAACACACCAGTGGCAACATGCTATGATGATTTAGTAAAACACAGATGAGGTTCCAAAAATGGCATCATTCTGTAACAAAATAATGTGGCGCATGCTCCATAAATTCTTAAATTTGTTGGATCTGTAAGTTACTACAATTGCCCTGTGTATCTAAAAACAATAGCTGAAGAGCAAGTGGTAACTGAAAGACAATATTTTCACTCTATCACCTCCTCATTAATGTAAAGTCAGCTTGATTTTTTTTTTTTTTTAATTAAAGTACAATAATCTTGATATTGTCATCATTAAATTCCTTGACACTGCTAAAAGCACTTTGTCAGACTGCTTCATGTCATTATATTATTTGGGGGATGAAAGATATTTTTGATGAATCGATATTATTCTATGCTTTATTATCATCTTTGACACAAATTTCCAGTGATACCCAAGGGCATTTCTTTTTACACACTGTAGCATAGTCTTGTTAGCAATTCAGGTGGAATAAAACCACTCAGCTTCCCTATGTGGTCCTGTGGCCTGAATTACTCACATGGCACCCCTTTAACATACAGAGCAGTATTGCAGAACAACATTAAAATCTTACATTGTTAATAGAGTATTCCACTAACACGGTAGTATTTGCAGCCTCTGGCATACATTACTTCTGTACTTTGCATTTTACAGATATTTTTAAAACAATAACGTCTGTTCAGAACCAGAATTGTTCTTCCTGTCCTGTTAAAACATCAAAAATGCTACTTAATATTTTTTAGTCTCTGGAAGCAAGACCATATAGACATCTCTCCTGCAGCCAAAAATTAGGAAACTCACATTTACTTTCTGATATCCAGGTCTGTTGCAGTGTTGCATACATTCTCAGTTCTTGCAAAGGACAACAGGAGTTGTGGCCATTTGCCACCTTCTGTAAATATTCAAATTTGAAAAGATTGAGCTCTGGAGGAAGCAGATATCATTTTTGAGTCAAGTAATTTGACACGCAGGAAACATGGATGTTCTTTGTTTGCTTCTCTGATGCCCCACCTTCTTCACTCTAGCCCATTGGCCATGCAGCATAGCAGAAGGCAAAAATCAACTGCATTTTCTAAGATTAAAATAAAGATCTGGATTTATTGAAAACACTGTAAAAAAATATTGATGTGCAAGAGGATGAAAACCTGTAGCTGTTGCAGGACTCTTACTTTAATAAAGCCAGGCATTTTTGTACCTTTGTTGCTGCATCAAGATTGCAAGTTTAATATTGCCTTTTCTACCATTTTGAAAAGGACTCACGCAGTGAGTACCTGGTTTAGAAGAGCAAACTTTGCATTCAAACTGCCATTTACAACCTGGAAATTTAAACCACTCTTTCACTCTTTCCTCTACCATATCTTTACTGAAAGGGTTGTTAGACATTGGAACAGGCTGCCCAGGGAAGTGGTGGAGTCACCATCCCTGGAAGTCTTTAAAAGACGTTTAGATGTAGAGCTTAGGGATATGGTTTAGTGGGGACTGTTAGTATTAGATCAGAGGTTTGACTCGATGATCTTGAGGTCTCTTCCAACCCAGAAATTCTGTGATTCTGTGTGATTAAAAGACTGCAGCTTCCTTCAAAACTGCATCACTTTCTAACTCTTGTACGTGAGGACAGTCCTATATTACCATGACTTTCTTTTTGCTTTGATCTTTTATTTATTTATTTATTTATTTTCCCCAAATTGGAATAAATAAATAAATAAAATAAATAAATAAATAAATAAATAAATAAATAAATAAATAGATAAATTTATTTGGGGTGAAATTATTTTGCTGTTACATCACTTAAAAGGCAGTGGTTACCAACCTGAATCACGTACATGGAACAGATTAGCTTTGTTTCATCTTAGGTCATGTAAAGAGAATAAAATAAAATAAAATAAAATAAAATAAAATAAAATAAAATAAAATAAAATAAAATAAAATAAAATAAAATAAAATAGTACTTTATACCAAAATAAATAAATAAATAAATAAAATACAGAACTACTACTTTTGTTTATAAAGGAAAGCATTACCAAATTCAACATTTCCTTCTTTTTTAGGAGAAATATTATCTGTCATTAACTCTTTACACACGAACATACCCGGCCACCAAGGGAAAAAATTTGGTTCATTTCACGTTTGTTGAGAAGCATGACTTTGAGAAATAAGCAGCTGTGCAGAACCCCCAAAAGGCATATTGTCACTTCTTCAGTCCCAGTGGAAAAATGACTTCACTATATTGATATTACTTGTTTGGAAAAAAGTGAAGCACTATAGTCACAGCTAACAGCAGAGCAGCAGTAATGCAAGCATACCTCTTCAAAGGTGGCCTGAAACCACGCTGCGATACCCATTATTGCTTTGATTTGAAGTACTAAATGAATTTCCTGATAACAAAGTAGAAGATTGCAAAGGCAGGGCAATATCTAAGTTCAGGACTCTCTTTTGCCATCCTTAACTGATGAAACTGATGGCACAGAAGCATAATAGCTAAGAAAAAGCAGAATTTTTCTCTTTGCTGGTTACATGGGTTTGGGGTTTCTAGGACAAATAATGCACCCCAGGAAATCTGTAAATTAGCGACAAAAATGTAACATCTATTACAACTGAAATAGGTGTAACTATGATCTCTCTGTCAAGAAAAGAGAAGTTGGTTCACAAATCATTCTTTTCTGAACAGAACTTATATGCATTCTCAAAACGTCCATCTTTCATATCATGTACTTCATCTCATCATACAAAGAGGTATATCCAGTATTTGTATTTGTTAATTTACAAGAAAATTGTTACAATGAATGATATTTTCTACATGCTTATGTTTTAAGCAGCCCGATCCTAAGAGTGGAACTGTCGTTACCTCCCAAAATGCATTAAATCTACCTGAAAGAATCATAGGTAGTGGCTCATTAGTTATTACAATTCAAGTCAGTAAGCAGCTGAGTGCAAGGCACAGGTAAATTACTACCCTCATTTTACTGTCAGTATGGTGCATATTACTTTCAGAAACACTTAATGTGCTAGCTCACTCATGATAGAAGTATGCATTAGGTTCCAAGTACCTCACTTTTTCAGTTCAGACTTTGTAAGCTTGCCCTCTCATTTTGTTGATGTTTGAAAGGTGTATATGGTAAATTAACTGAAATGATAACCAGAATCAATTTTTAAGCAGTGAAAAAATCAGAAACACCTACTGCCAACTAGACATCAGAGGACTGGCTAAGAGAAAAGCCAGCATTTCTTAAGTGCATAGCACAATCTAGTACTAACGTTTTGTGAATATAGCACACAAATCCACTTTAATTTTAGAACCTATTTATCAAAAATGTCTTGACTAAATCAATGGACTGTTCTGCCAATATCATTTTTCAAACCTACAAGGGGAAAAAATCTGTCCCTCAAAATATAACTCTCCTCTTTTATTGTCACATTTTCTTCAAGTATAGGGTTCAGAAACAAAAATATTTACTATTTTACACAGAATACATTTAATTCTTTCATCATGCAGGGGAAGCAAATAGTTCATTCAATTTATGCAACTAGATTTTTCAAAAGTATCCTGAAACTAAATTATATTTGATAATCAAATAACAATGACATTTTAATTGATTTAAATTGTTGATCTGTGCAGTGTATCACCAAGTACCTACTATTGGTGGTATTTCACCTGTGTTCCTAGTCTTTATTTTTTAAATATCTGCTTTATGGATACAGAGAAACTTGCCATCGGAGGAGAAATACTGGACACGCTTCTATTCCCCCATTTTCAGCCCAGCAAGAATTTCACATCCATATATTATTACACTTAAAAAGAACGCTGTGTGTGTTCTTCCCAGTGAAGTATTTTTCAGCTTTTTACTTTTCTCCTGGGTCACCTTGTGAGTAACCTAGGGCAATCAAATAAAAAATAGTTGACAAAAATAAGATCCAGTTTCTCATTTTTTTAAGGAATTTGATGCCTGATCTCTTCAAGTTTCTAGCAGTTCCTGGAGCTAGATTAGGCTGCTTCCCAGGTTGAGAAAGTGTTCTGTGTATTTATTGGATAGAGCTGAGCAAGCATTTTTACTGAGCCATATGCTGACAAATTCTAACCAAAACATTTTCTCCAGCATTTCTTCTGATTAATTTTGTTTCCTTTCCTCTGACCCTTCCAAAGTCTTCCAAGTCTACTTACTAACATGCAATTAAAATTCATTATATATAAAAAGAAAAAAAAGTAGTCTTATTAATAAAGAGGTAGAATAATAGCTGAGTAATTTGATGCTGTCCAAATGTTTAGTACAATTCTTCTAGACAGGCACATCTCTAAATATGTGGTGTTAAGTTCATTCAACATTACACTCGTTTTATTTTCTGGTCCTCTGTTTACTCTAAGTTTAGTTTTTTTGTTTGTTTGTTTGTGTTAATGCATTACTTTCAATGGCATGTATCATAAGTGAATCTATCCCAAGCAGAAGTGTAACATCTGTATCCTCTCCCATGGCACAGAGTCCTCTGAGAGAAATCTTCAATATGATGTAATTTGTCAACTTTTAAAGTTAAATCATAAGCTTGCTCTGAAATGTTTGAACACTTCTACTTCAACTAGGCTTCATTTCTTGTGTAGACCACCTCTTCTGGCATATTCTAAGTATTCTGACTCAAAAACTCCCATTCACCATAAAACAAACAGAAAAGTGACTACCAGAGCTTTTGCCAAATGTGATAGCTCTTGCATCACACAATGGCACAAAGTGGGGTGGGGGCTGCTTCCACTGGTATTAATTCTTCACTAAGAAAAAATAAATAATAAGAAGAATCAAGTTAACAAGACCTTAGCCAAACACACAAAGAAACAAGATTCAGAACTCAAATAGAAGAATGGAAGCTGCACAGTCACTGTTGGAAAGACCCTCCAGAAACTAACCTGACCATATTGAAGGAATTATGGTCCCTCTCTCTAGCACAAAATCAGACTCTCTGCACATGAGCTCCAGGCACTTTTTAATCCTCTTATTTCAGATGGGAAGGCATTAGACGGTGAGTTAGCATGCCTTTAAGCATCCTGAGACAACCGCAAAATGTACCAGCATGGAATGTGCTACAGGAAATATTTATTAGGAGAGAAAATGGGACAAGTGAAGGATGAGCTGATGACAAAAGTTATAAAAATGCTCTCCAGTAATTCGTTTCAGTCTTACATCAAATCTTATTTCATATATAATAACTTCTAGTACTCTGCATGCCTGTTAGAAATTTTAAAAATGAAATATTGAAATTAAATTAAAAAATGAGAGAGAGAAAGAGAGAGAGAGAGAGAGGGAGAGAGAGAATAGGATTATAAAACCATTCCTAAACATGAGGGTATTAGTAAAGTGGGTTAGAACAGAAACACATGCCTTAAAGAAAAGCATAGGCAGTAGACTTGGACAGCTGCTGAGCCTGTCAGCATCTGCAATAGTTTATCTAAATCAAATCAGGACACTGAGGCCAAACACACATCAACTGTCAGTTTGTACAACTGAGCACTGCACATCAGTTCCACAAGATGGAATAGAATGGTAGCCTGCCTGTTGAATAGCACATTTTATTAGTTATTTTAAATTGCTCTTTTAAGGCA
Source organism: Anas platyrhynchos (assembly GCF_047663525.1). Lineage (NCBI taxonomy): Eukaryota > Metazoa > Chordata > Aves > Anseriformes > Anatidae > Anas > Anas platyrhynchos. Next base: position 39,819,519 of record NC_092621.1, on the reverse strand, counting down.
ATCCCATAGACTGGTAGTAAGCAATATGAAGTGAGAGCATTCACATAAGTCCAAGACACCAGTGTTTGTCTAAATCCTTCGATTTCAAACTACAGATTTTACACTTAAAACTGTATCTACTTCAAAATTTTCTTTTGGAAGACATGAAATTAATTGAAAAGTTCTTGTTATTTACTGTCAAGGTCCAGAGCATGCCACAGTGATTTTTTTTTCATGTGTAAAATAGGTAAAATTCTGCTATCTCTCATTCTTACAAATTCAGACAAATCCATATTCTTAAATCAGATTATGCAATTTAACTATTTTGTTCTGATAAATAAAAGACCAAACTAAAGCATAGGAAAGACAAAGATACAATGATATTTCATATTCTTCTACTCCAGTTTACTTTACATGATGTAAATAGAATTTGGCAACCATAAAAAAAAAAAAAAGTTTTTAAAAAAATGTGCTATTACATATCAGTTTCTACAGAGTTATTCTATAACTGAGGGAACCCTAAGCAGAGAAAGACTGTATTAAAAAGCATCTACTGAACATCTACTGAGACACAATACTACATTACCCCTTAAGACCACTTAATCCATTTGGAAAGTAAGCAATTAAAAATGGACTACATTGCATTTTTGATTCCAGTGATTGTACATTTAAAGGAGCACATTCATTTAGGGATAAAATAAAAATAAAATGTTTATGTATTTTTATTTTTGGAGAAAGACACAAAAGAGAGAAGAATACAGACACCTTCTGATGAATTTATACATTAAAAAAAAAAAAAAATCAAATTCCTGGAGGAAAAACAGCAAAATATTTATACTTCTTAATTGGTAATTTACTAATGCTGTTATCACTCTCTTTATTTACTAGCTCTTTCTAACAGGAGAATTCACCCAGATTGGCTATCATATCTTTTGGGGAACTGGGACAATGGGGCCCTGTTCTTACATGAATCACTTGCTTTGAACACACTCTATAATAAAAGACAAAGGTGAAAAGTATACATTGGAATCACCATTTTAAGCTCATTGAGATGCTGATATGTACATTTCCCTCTCTAATTAACCAGCTCTGCTCATCAGCTCAGGAACATGCCAGAGCCTCTATTGCTGTGGTCTCCCACACCCCACATACCCCTCCATGCAGACACTGGCTATCTCTGGTTATATGCTCCACTCTTTTTCACTCTGCAGAGTCCGCTCCCTGACTGCCCCTAAAGGGTTATAGCAGTAGCTTCAGAAAATCATTTTCAGACAGCTCTATTAATAATTAATCGTGACGCTCACCCTTAAAACATGTGCAATGAAGAGAAACCATACACAGGGGGCAACATTTATCTGCCAAAAAATAAATGTTGCAGACTTAATCATATTGAGAATGTTAATAAAATTCCCCATATATAAGTTCCCATTCCCAAGGAAAAATAAATAAATAAATAAATGAAATGAAATGTTTTCCTAAATGACTTACTTGACTTGTCAAGTATCCTTATTTTAATGTGTGTTTCTGGTGCAGGGCGGGGTGGGGAGGTGGGGGTGGTAAGCTGGAGGGAAACATTTTAAAGGGAATCATACTGCTTTATGATTTGTTCTGTGTTACACTTCATCTGTATTTTGATTTTCCAGCAATCTAAGTTTTGTCATCTATTCTTTGGAGCTACTCACAAAGTACCTCCAAGAAGCCACACACCTTTCTTGGAAACAGCAATATTTTTTCTGTGCTAGCCCATTCCTCTCATGATGTGATAAATCCTTGTTATAAGACACAGCATGGTCACTTGTACACTACATAACCTTACATTCAATACTATTTTCACTATCATATACAGCACTACTATGCAAATATATTGCATTAGTAAGGAGTGACCTAATTTCAAATCTATCCACACAAAAGCGGTTACATCAAATATTACATTCCTATACACTGTGAGAGTAGCCATGTTTTACCTGGCTGCATATTAATTCCAAAGCCAAACTATCAGGACGAAAGAAATTATTAGTGGTGGCATGAATCAAGCATTTCAAAATATATCTGTATTATAGGTACAGAAGCCCAAAGGAACCTGAATCTATTGTTTACATTTTCATTGTATAACTCAATTATGAAGAAGTTCCAAGAACAAAGAAGACACATCAGCTTAATGTTACCTTTATTTTCCTCAAAAAGTTGATTCATATTTTGTATTCCATTACAAATTCCTCTAGATTAAATGATTCAGTGGGATGTGGAGTAGTAGTGATATTTCATGTGCCACAATTAGGGTCCTTACATTGTCTATAACCCCCCAAAGGTTATTCTCAAACAATAACCTTTTAGGAAAGCACCTTCAAAACTGTGCCACTTGGCTTAAACAAACAAAATCACTGTCGGAAAGTTTCACTGAACGCTGTCAGTCTTTGGCTGACCCTACTCCTAAATACAGCTTTCTACACACCAGGGGAATCTTTGTCCACTCACATACAGTTCCATTTACAAGTTGGTCTGAGTGGCACTGGCTATTTCTTGGGGAGCAAATAACCTCAAAGAACGCATGGCAGAAGACTGTTCACAAAGGAACACACCTTAGAAAGGGACTCCTTCCCCTTCCCTAGAAGTTCATGGCTTGATCTTTTTAAGACAAGGGAAATGGAAACATGGATGACATCCATCACTACTTACTCCCTTTTTATCCCTCTCCCAAACCTTTTTCAAGGGACAAACATGCTATGCTGGAGTACAGAAACACAATTTCAGGATCTTCAGGTAGTCGCAAGGGGTTGTAAAGGTAGCAGGGGAAGTAATTAATAGGAAAGTTGGGACTATTTCTGCATTAACTTTCCAGCAGCGGCGACGGCAGTCCTGCGAACAGATGCTGGGCGGTGGGCACCGATTTTCAAAGCGGGGTCTCACCGTACCTTAAGAAGCCTGACGGACGGGAGGAAGGCGGCATGGCACAGCTTCCGGATGGTCCAGTTGAGCGGCCGGGGAGCGTCGGTCTGATTCATGACCCCCCGCGGACCCCGCCGGGAGATGAGCCGCAGAGCTGGCAGCGCCCGCCCGCCGCCCGGCTTGGGGGCATCCCCCGGGCAGGGCGCGCCGGGCGCGGGCAGAGCGCTGGGCTGGGCTGGGCGAGCCGCTCCGCCGAGCCTCCTTAAGAGAGCAGCGGGCTCCTGCGTGGGAACAGCAGTGCTCATGCATACCAAATGCAGAGGGATGGAGGCGATCGGCCCGCCGCTCAGGGCAGGCTGCGCTGGCTGAGCGGAAAGGGGCAGCCCGCATAAAAAAAGAGGCTGCAGTGCGAGCTGCTGCTTCTGCTGCCGCTCCCGCTCTCTCCCTCCTGCCCTCCTCAGAGAGCAGCCGGGTTAGGCTCTCCCGGGCAAGCTCAGCCATCCGCCTCGCTCCTCCGCTGGCTTCCCTGAGCGAAAAGCAGGGCAGAAAGGAGAGAATTTAAATAAAGCAAGCTGAGGGGTGCTTGCACTTTCTTCCCCAAAGCATTGCCAGAAGAGGGAAACCGGCATGAGGGGAGGGGCCAGCTATCAGACGGGCAAAGATTGAGAAGGGAAAAAAATTAATTCATTCTTGATTTACTATATATAATGGATCTAGGAAGCATAGTTTCATTGATCTGGCACAGTATTGGTGTACTACTGGCGAGTGACAGCATTTAGAAGCTGTACTATGAGAGTACGAGTGCTAGCATGTAAAAAGAAAATAAATAAAAAATAAAATAAAATAAACCAAGAAACCTTCAGAATTCAGGTCAGCTTAATAACTAAATTGATGTGCAGAATATTTCTTTTTAAAGACATGCAAACACATGAGGTTGTAATGCTGAGGCACTTCAAACACAATAAAGCACACCTCTGGGTGGTAACTGGCTTTCCAAGCTAATGGAGATATTAATGCTAGCTTCATTACACTGCTAGTCAAATGCTAGCTAAAGGAGAAATAGTCTTCCCTCCCTCCCCTTCCCCTTCCTCCCTTTTTCTGTGGGGGAGGGGGGAGAGGGGAAGATTACATGAAGCAAGTATTACAACATGCTATAAAGCATAGAAAACATTGCCAATATTTTATTCTGCCAGTAATAACCAATCTTTAATTATGAAGGAAAACAACCACTGCTCAGAAGAGTTTTAAATCTCTCATACCTCAGGTTAGAAAACATGAATTCAGTTTACTTGGCTCGATTTCACTGACCTGTAATTTTCATGTACTATATTACTCCCCCCCCTAATACAGGTATTGTGTACACTATTATAATTTATTCTTATTATGGTTATATTGTTGATCAAACTGGCTGACATGAAGCAATAATTCTGGTTCAATTTTTAAAGTCTGCTTAAGGACAAAAAACTCTGGGGAGAACAAGTAAATTTAGTGAGTCTGTTAATACTGTCAGATCTTCCAAGGCAAATGGAAGATCCTAAAAATATTGAAATTACCCCAATAGAAGAGAGTAAGGATTGATTTTTACGACCCAGTCTTGCTCTCCAGAAGAAGTCTTGCCCGTGTCCACAGATCAATATTCTCCAAACCCAAGGGTACTGGAGTCCATGCAGAAGGAGTCCATGTGCATTGAAGTGGAAGTGCAGTACCTTTATGCATCTTTCAACACACACATACCAGCCAGCTCCACCTCAATGCACCCTCTCAAGAACTCTTTGAATGTTGTTATTTGACCTCAGAGTCTTTTGCCCAGGAAAGACCAGCCCAGAACATGGTGCAAGGTTGAATGTGTACCAGAGGAGATCTCTCACCCATTCCACCCCACTGTACCTCTCAAAACTACAAAACTTCAAATCTTGAGACATCCATGTAACAGAAACAGTAGAACACCAGGAATCATTCCCTTCTGACAAAGCCTGTTGCAATGCAGATGAATTTCTGGTTATGACTGGGCAACTAGTTTAAGTTGCACATATTTAAGTGCCTTTTCACTTGGGCTCTCTGAATCTATTTGTTTTATGAAAGGAGGAAAAACATGCTGTTGATAATGAAATCAAACATGATGAGGTACATTGTTTTCTAAAACTACCCTTCTAAGGCTCTTTTTCCTCCACTAAGGAGGCAAAAATTAAGGAGGTAGAAAAAAATATTCCCGACTGTAAACAGCATGCCCCTTCAAATGTATGCAACATGACAACTTTTCTGTGTTTGAAAGGAATTAATATTCAATGATTAAGATTTGGGGGTTCACAAATCAGAAAGAAGTACTCCCAACACTCCCAAAACTATGCCTTTCCCTCCCGCCTCTTTGCTTCCCCTTCCCCCACTCCTCCCCCCTCCTTCCCCTCCCCCCAAGCCATACTGATGACTTTCCTTTACCCTTGAAGATCAGTAAAGAATTTCTTGGTAAGGACACCAAACTCAACATTGCCTTCACCGTTTCACAAATGTTTTGCAATAGGTATCTGTCACAAACCGAATGTTCCGTCTATGTGCTAGGAACAAAGAAGGTGGAGAAATCATAGCATGGCATTCTTTTCAGTGAGTACAGTAACAAATCTCTGAGGAGGCTAGAGAGTTGAAGACAATAAAGAAACACAACAGATAGCTTTAATAAACTAAAAATAGTGAGCCCGATGTATCTTAGCTTCCACAGAGATTCCTGTCTTTGAGATGGAGCTCTGCCATTGCCTTCTTATGCAAACAGTACCTTAGGGACAAGAGCTTTTATGTGCTGCAGTGCTTAATACACACCAACCTTCTTTCACAGGCCTATTTTCCATATTTCTTGTTGTGTTCTAATCATTTGTATTTGTAGAAAGCAAGTGAAAGAATGCTGACTTCTCTTGGTGACAGTTAGGAAGCACTGACAGACAGGACAGTACGATGACACGGGAGCTTCATTTCCACCACAAAGTTCCTGGGTGACTTGGATAGATTGTGTAAACCCTACTTGGCTTTAATTTCAATTAATTTTAACTTTAATGTAGATGTCTTACCTACAAGGTATACTGCTGCCACTTTGAGGCTCTTAAGTGTAAATTTGAAAAAAGCCAAGAAAGATTTTTTTGTCTTGGCAGCAGCCAACATCAATTTTCAGTAAATGTTAGTGGTAAAAGACTAGGAAGCAAAAGAAGAAAATTTTGAGCAGCTTATTTCAGGAGCTGTTGACAAAGTCTGGTTAAAAAGTATAGTGAAAGACAAGGGAAATGTTGTTGTTTTTTTTTTTTTTAAATCACTTCAATGAAAAAGTTGGAGTTTGAAGTTCTTGTTCAAACTTGTTGGAAAAGCAAGTGCTCAGCTCAGCTCTTGCACAAGCAGATGTCCATTCAAAGACAAAGGGGTGCAGCAATCCCACTAGAGTCTCAATTTCTATTCTACTAGACCCAAAAGATAGGGCTGCCAGTTTCAGATTAAAACACTTTTTCCTTATAGCATGCTCACTGCACTATCAGTATTCACATCTCATTCTTTTTGTCTTACCAGGGATCACCTTTGGTACCACAGAAAACAGAAGACAAGTTCAATTGCTGTCTGCATTCCAAGACATTTATACTTAAAATCGTTGTTCATAGAAAGCATTTAAGAGTGCCTCTTTGTAGATTGCTGTCATCTAACAAAATAATAATGCTACATTTAGAAAGCTCTGATACAGTAAACTTTTTAACACCTCTGGGAATGCTAGAGAATGAAAAATAGCCAAGGAGCATCCAAATCTCTCACATCACACGAAGAACATCCAACATTTTCAACCTGAGAGCAAGCACTTGTAAAAAAGATGCTGCGGACAACAAATTTCTTAACCCAGCCAGTAGTCTACTTTTATGAGTCACTCAGCACAAGAAATGCAGCAGTCTTTCTTACGTATCTCAAGAGAAGTTGTTATTATTACCTGTACTTAAGAGTCCAGGGAAGTTTTTCTGTCCTGCTCAGTTAAAAATTCCTTTACAAACTTTGAGATGCAGCCTAGCTGGGGACTAACATCAGGTGTAGGCAGGTGAATTTTCCTGTGATACTACACATGGTTTTCCTGTGTATACCAACAGACGTAAGAAGAAAGATATATCTCTACAGTGCAGATATACAGACACTTTGCTAAGGCTTCCTTGCTCTCAGAGCATCTTTCCTTCTTCCCTGAGGGCTGGCACAGCCCAGCAGAGTAGCAAATATGGGAGAAAATAGAGCTACACTTGTGCCTTTTTGCTTGTAGCACTCATCATGGAAGTACTACAAAGAGAGTCTGGGGCAAAGGTGATAGTTCTTCATAACATACTTTGCTCATGTGAGTTTATGTTTATGGAGGAAATGGCAAGATGGCAATAGAAGTAGTTAAGAAGCTTTGCAGGTTTGTAAATTAAACATTAATGAAGTGTATGACAATGAATAATAGTGTATATTTATAATATCAATAGTGTTTTGTTTTGCTTTCTCCAACACATGCACATTTCAATTTATTTACCTTCATTGTGCATAATTTCTTGCAAAAATCATAGAATAGAAAAATGAATATATGTAAGAAAATTTAGATAAACTATACTTAATTTTATGCCCATCATTACATCTTAATGGGCACAGATGTTTTTATAGCTTAACTCAACCGATTAATTAATTCATAAAATTTCTTCACTGCTTTCCATCTTTTCTATTCACGGCATGCCTGAGGTGATTTTTTTTTCTGCTGTTATCATTGCTGAGGTATTTCATAGGTCTTCTGTCATATGCTCATATCCATTAGTCCTTCTCCTCCAGACACAGATAGTGTTAATGTAAAGTTTATACGCTTATTAAATGTTAATTAAATAATTTATCCTAGGTACAGGCAACTCTGTTTCAAGCACATACATAAATGATACTGGATAAATTAGATCTTTATGCTGCTGGCTGAACCAATAAAGGGTATTCTTTCTGGTTTGTTATTCTTATACGTGTGCGATGAAGCCAAAGATGATGAAGCCATTTTATATGCCTATTCACTGCTACCTTAAGGTCACCTTTAACTGATCCATATGTGGCTTTTGCCTGGGAAAGTACCTGACTGAGCTACCATCGCAGGGACACTGTAGCACACAATCACTACAGAGAAGCAGGGGAACTGGGGTTGTATAGCAGTAAGTGGTCTGAGCAGTACAGACACACCCGATGCTTCTTACAGAGATATTTATTTTCCCAGACACCCTGTTAGACTGCTTACAGTTCCAAAATGAGCAAGTGGAGGTGTAGATTCAGTCTCTGCACGCAGAAAGTGAAGTTTCAGCCAACACCACACAAGCATACTTTACCATTCTCTGCGGTTTCACTTCTGTAGCTACTGGCAGAGAGTCCTGATGATTTGCACCATTTTAGCTTCAGTTGCTCTTTGAGTACTTAAAAATCTGCCTACCCTTTACTCTTGAATCTGTATCCAAGAACGGTATGTTTCACCACACATTCTTCTTTAATTGCAGCCTGCAGAGTTTATCTTTGAAAGGGATTAAAACACTTAGGCATGTAACACTCATTTTGGGACTAGAAATGTCCTTGGTTGATTGTTACTTAGAAACAAATGCTGTATTTTAAATTACAATCTTTCTTATTTTAGAGTGACTTTCAAGTGTAGGCAAGCTGTTAGCATTGCAACCTCTATAGCATACAACAGAAACTAGGCTGCTCAATTTACAGACTTCTGTTTATGCTAAAAGTTTCTCTCCATCTTAGACATTATGTTCCAAGCTATATTGTTTAACTTTGTGTTATGGCTTTCCCAGTTTTGACCTGTAACCTCATTTTCTGTATCATTTCTAGCTCAGATATGCAGTTTGTTAAGCATATCAGTGAAATATTTTACTGTAGATAAGTGGAAAACTTTTTTTAGTCTTGATTACCTTGTTAAATACAGAACAAATATGAAATTTCTTGGAAGGAAGCAATTTACCCTGCTTAATAAGCATCCATTAAGAACCCAATACAACAACTATCTTGCAATGGGACACTTCTTTTTGTTTGCTATAGACTGGTACAGTATATGATGGGACCTTTCTCACCTCAAAACTTAGTTCTTTAGAATGGTAAAATACATCTGCATCCTTTCAACATGATGGAGAATCACAAACATTTCTAATGCCTTCTACTATGAAGCTATAAAGAACAAGAAACCACATACCAGCTTTACTTTTCTCCCAGAGGCAAAGGCCTACAGGCCTACCCTACAGCAAACGCCATCTCTGATGATAAAGCTTCCTGCAACTTCTTGGCTCATACTTGCAGGATTGAGCTCATTACTTGCCTGCTTTTTTGAAGATTCCTTTCCAATAGATATTTATTGTCTTCAGAGTTCAGTGCAAAGAGCTATTCTTCTACAGTCTTTAGCACTTCTTTCATCTGCTTAGCTAGCTGCCTAGCAGTATTCATATTGGTTTGCGGAGGTAATCTGGCCACCCAGTGCTTATGGCCAAGAGTGTCTGTGCATGGATGGCTGAGTCACCAAAACTGAAAAGACCATACTTGAGCACCCACGCATCTGAGAGGAAACACCACAGCAATAGAAGGCCCAGGATAGATGAACACAGCAGACAGCACCACAGCACCACAGATGCATCTGCTGATCTGATTATCAAATAAATTGAACACAAATAGGTGTACTGCTATCAACTAACAGCAAACAGCTCTTGGAAAGCCCTAAAATAACTCTTATTACATAGGAGTTATTAAATAACTAACAGTATCCTTGACATTTTATTAGGAAATTCATCACAGAAATTCAGAGTGAATTTCAGAGGTCACAAATATCACTGTAAAATAAAGCTTGCTCAAGAGCCAAAAGTATTTTTTTTTCCTCACACATTCTGAAGAGCAATGTCTTCCACCAGGCTCAGGAAGATGACTGTCTTACAAGGGTTCTAATTCTCTGCATACCCTGTGGAAATGGTGTATTTCATTAAAAACAAACAAACAAACAAACAAAAACAAACAAACAGAAAACAAGGAGCAGTGTAAGATTTGGATCTGTATGAAATTAAACAAAATGAGAATGAGCAAAGCTCATACAAGATGTGAAACAACAGTATTATTCACAATCACCTCTTTTTTTTTTTTTTTTTTTTTAATTATAAATTGAAAACACTCCTGTGGTGTATTTTGAAATCGATGAATGTCACTTTCAAAACTGACTTCCTTAATCAATCTGTTTTTAGCATGGTATATGTTTGAGTTTGATTTATTCTTAAAGTCATATACCAATTCATATATTCTTTTTATACCCTGGGCTCACACGTGCATAATTTTACACCTATATTTGCATTGAGACAATTGTAAGCACATGTGTAATTGGACAGCAGCAAACTCTACATGGTAAGATACAGGTGTTTACCACAATGTCTGTTGCATTTGTTATGTATTCAGTGGCACACCTGGAAAAAAAGCAAAGACTTGGGCCTTTTAGACTGATCACTGATCAAAGCTGTGGTTAAAATAGTTAATGCCCTCCAAAGATGGTAATCTAGTTTTGTACCCAGACACAACAGATGGGTAACACAGAAGGTGCCAGATGAGGGCAACAGTGAAAAGAACATCATCTGTATCAAATAAGCTATAGTCTCGGTTTCCACTTGCCTAACCAGAGCCTGGCCATGCAGTGCTTGGTTTTGTAGGCATCAAGGCAGATGCCTGTAAAAATTAGAGAAATGGTATGTGCTGACTTACTTCCAGCTCTAATAGAAGATTCAAACTTATCAAGCACATATACTACTATTAAATGTGACATTCTTTAACAGTGTCTTAGTCAATTTTAGTGTGGTTTGTTATCACATATATATGATGTATTTCTTGAAGTCCTGTGACTACAGATACCTGGGAAACTACTGAAATCAAGAGAAAACAAAACAAAACAAAAAGCAAAGAGAACCAAATTATACCAAAACCACACTAATTAGGAGGAAATATTTTCCAGTAATTGTTTTTCAGAAAGACAGAAAAAAAAAAAAAAAAGAAAGAAAGGAAAAAAGAACTACAAAAACTCTACCTGTCTTTCTTAGAACCTCTTTTGAACTTCCTTTTTTTTCGTAAAATTTTCAACCAGTTATGCAACTGGACTCTGCAATAGCCTTTAAACATTCCCTTTCTAACACTGCACTGTGCTTATGCATCCTCTGTCATTGAAGCATAACTCAACTTATCAAGTGGCTTATACCAGCACCAGATTCCACTGGTATTATAGAAGTGCTGGAAGGATTTTCTTGAAGAACTTTTCTAGCATACCTAAGAAGTATTTGTCAGGTTTATGTCCTCATTACAGACCGTCCTTTAACATCCAACAGACATAGCATACTAGTTATTTTCAAGGCAATCTGTAATTTGAATCACATGATTTGTACAATTCTAATAAGACTCCTTAGTATGAATCCTTCTGAATCCTCATTAATAACATCTTAAAATTACAAAGAAAGATAGCGTATGTAAACTGTATTTTAGGCTCTTTATTTCCTTTCCAATGGAACCTGGAAATAAATTTGAGAGACAATGATTTCCTAATGTAGTGATCCCATGTTGCATTTTATCAAATAATGGTCATAGTGTAAATTATGTGGTAGACTTAACAAATGACAGATTCTCTCCAAGACTGTGATTTTACCCTCTCCTTCATATTTTTAGCACTTTCTCTAGGTCAGAAATTTTGGCTTTATGATTTATGCCTAACTCCCAGAAGGCAAACAGATTCTTCCTATTTCACTGATATGAGAATTTATGCCTCTATTGTGTCATATATGAAATATCTGTTATATTTATGACATGTCATGCATTATATTTCTCAGGCCCACATTATTTTTTTCAGACTCTTAAAAACGACTTTCTGATTCTTAATGGAACAGAACATCTACAAACGTGATTTATGTATCATTTTGCTATAGAACTTAAACTAATTCAGAGGGGAAAAATCAAATTTGACTTTTGAAGCTGGAAAAACATAAGCAAGTTAAGAATACTCACGTGAAAAGCCTTCTAGAAAATAATAAGGAACATTTGTACAAATGTGTGCACGAGCATTGTCAATACCTATTTTTCAAAATTATAATTTGATATAAACTTCTAATAAGTCAACTTTTGAGGGTATATTTCAATATTAATTGTGTATTTTTTCATAAATTTTTAGTTACCCTATGGTTTCCGTAAGGAGTACTGCACAAATTCTACATACAGTCTGATTTTCTTCCACAGTTCAGGCAATAAGCAGGAGATTAATATTTATACAGTCTTGGAAGAAACATAATTTTCTAAAGAGCTGCTAATAATTTGTGTCTATTCTACAAAAATATTATATTTCTTGTCTTTAAGGGAGTTGCTTTGTTTAACTTTATATAAAAACACACACAGTGTGAAAGCTCTTAACTAGAGATCTTCTAAATACCTCGTCTCCTCTCTTTGTTTAGTATTTAATTAGTATATTTTTATTTTATTTCTATTAGTTATTAAACTTTTTTTTTAATCACAAATTTTTCAGTTTTTATCAGACTCATAAATTATTGTATAATCAATCACCAGTAAAAGAAAATCATATATTTTGCTTCTTTCACTACAGATATAGCAGAAAACTAGGAGCAAATGTGATACCAGAAGGTATCTGCTGACTTGAAAGTCCCATGAATTATTTAGCTTATCCAGCTACATGTTATAATTACTGTATCCAGTTTAATTACTGGGAGAGAATAATGCCAGCTGAAATATCTTCAGACATTTAAGCACTGATATACCCTCTGCTAGATAAAATTTTAAATGTTCTAACTGGAGATAATATACCATTTCAGGCATATTTAGTACAGAGGGGTCAAACAGGTGAGAGAAAAGCCCTGGGCTGTCATCAGCCATTTTGACACCACATAAACCTTACTGCTTAAAAATATTTTGAGATGAAGAACAGGAAGTAAAATAAATGGTATTTAAGTGCAATTAGAGTAACCAATAATGACCCTAGTTATACACTGCATCTTTTTTTCTTTCTTTTTTTTGAAAAAATCTACATTTATGCACTAAAAATAAATTGTCAGACTCATAACATATTTATAAAGAAAGCCTTCTCATGTGTGTATCCATGACAACCTAGATTTATATTTTGAGCTCCACAAAGTTGTTTCAGCACAGCTTACATAAATTACTTTATAGAATATAACAAGACAAGATGTTTTGCTACCTGAGGTATTTTATGTGGCAAAATATGTAACATTTCAACCATATTGGAGCATGCAGGAAAACAAAAGCATTGTGTAGTGTTTTGAAACCAGTGTTGCCATAAAGTAAATATATATTTTTAATATGAAGAGAATGTAGAAGATCTCTAAGACAAAACACATTGGAAATTAAAAAATCCCTGAAGAGTTGGTAATTGAATATTAGTATGCCATAGTTCAGAAAGCAAAGAAACATAACAAAATGTGAAACATACATAGCCTGAAATAAATAAAATTCCTCTCATTTACTCTAGTGTGCTGCCTACTGGGATTCTATCTGGACTGTTTTGGGCACAAGCAACCTATTGTGTTTTCGTCTCCTACCTAAGGAAAAGAGCTTGTCTTCATTACACTGTGCATTACTAAAATTGCACTTCTGTAATACTTTTTTTTTTTTTTTTTTTTTTGCATTTGACTTGAGAAGGCATAGCATATTGCTTGTATAATAGATCATGACAGTAGGAAATTTCCAAGTACAAAATGGCAAAAGTGAGATGATCCTTCATGAGATTTTCCTAAATGAATATCAGTGTTCTCCATAGCATTTTATTGTCAAATATATGTATTATACATCTTGGAACGAGACTTTGATGGGAGAGGGATGCAATCATTTAAATAACTATTTAATATGCTGCTAAGAATTCATGTGCTGTTAACAACTATAGTCTCTGTGAAAACTGTTCTGAACAGTTTTCACTGTTTTAGACTGCTTTAGACTGCAGTCCAGGAAATCAAAAAAGTTCATAACAGTCTTCTCTTGGACTCTCTTTTGAGAGAAAAAGTTCTTGACATCAGCAATGCAATACTTGTACAGCACATTACCAATCAGTCTGGCGTTAGATGGATTTCTAGTTCTACACAAGAGGCTCAGGAACTCTATTCATGGGAGATCCTCCATGGTGAGGTATTTTGTTGAGGGCTGCCCAACCAAATTCTATTGAATTTCAATAACTCGAACACAGCAAGACAAAGTTCTTCTGTAAGCACCATAAAAAGTTGTGTGAACCAGTCATGAGCAGCACTTTGAAAAATTCTCAGATCACCACAGAAAAATAACAGAGGCTATGTTTGTATTGGAATAGCAAGAGCTTTGCAGCCTATGCTCCTGAACACAACCAGCAAGTAAGAGGGAGGTTTATCCCTGCATGTGTTCACAGCTGGTCAGCAGTGGCCTGTTGTTTCTTCCCCCATTTTCTGGGTGGGAAATTTCAACTCTGGGGTTGCCCCTTCTTATCTAGAAAAATGACCTGAATGTTCAATGAACTGAATATTGAATATTTAAACTGAGGGATTCTTGGCCCTTCTTTTTGCTCCTCTTTTGAGCTTTATTAGGGAAACCTAATCATGCTTTTGTATAAGCCAAACATAGTTTTAGTAACTTACACAAATATCTGTAATCACAGTTCATACACTTCAGGAGTACTAACTACTATAAGAGCCTTAACTAGGCAAAAATGCTACTATTGGGAAGAATTCTGTAGTAAAAGAAAAAGAAGTATTATAAGTGTATAAAACATTCACTGAATTTACATTTTTGGCATTATCTTGGTGTTTTACTATTTGTTTCTACAAGTTAGTACAATATTTTATTTAATGAAATATATATAATATCATATATATACATAATATACTGTCATTACACAACTTGTAACTATTTTAGTACAAACTTAAGCCTTCATTCAGCTTCTTTCAGTTCTTCAAGGAAGAGCAGCAAATGTTCAGCAGAAATGAAATCCCTTAATTAAGAGCCACCAGCATTAATAATCTCTCCTGAAATTTCATGACAGTAATGTGCAAATTTATCATAGCTTCTATGATATGTTACAGAAAGACCTGGAGTTATTGGCTTACCAGAGAATGATATTGCATCTTAATTAAAAGTTCTGAGACTGATATTACTTCATACATGTGCAATAACATAGTCTTGAGAGTCTAGTATCACCTCCTGCCACAATCCGACTGCACTAAAATGAAAAAAAAAAAAAATAGAATAGATAACATGCCACACTAGTGTGGTATTAAATAAAATTGTGTGCTATTTAAATGCATCAATTGAAACAACTAAGCAAGTTAATTTTGAAAGTCAATGTTATGTACCAATATTTAGATACCATGAAGTTACTGTTATAGCTTCTTTCTACACAGCAGATGAAGAACATTTCTTTAGTTTCAAAAATAAAATAAAATAAAATAAAATAAAATAAAATAAAATAAAATAAAATAAAATAAAATAAAATAAAATAAAATAAAATAAAATAAAATAAAATAAAAGGTTTCTTCAGTCCCTTAATCATCTTTGTGGCTCCCTCACTGCACTTACTCCAGGTATTTCATACCACTGTTCAGCTGGGGAACCCAACACTGGACACAGCACTGTGTTTCAACAGTGCTGAACAGATGGGAAGGATCACTTCCTTTGTTTTGCTGGAAACATTCTTATGCAGCCCAGGATGTTGTCAGCCTGCTTTACTGTGAGGCTGCATTGCTGGCTCATGGTCAACCTGATATTCACCAGGACCCCCAGAGCCTTTTCTGCTAGGCTGCTTTACAGCTTGGTAGTCCCCAGCATGTATTTGTACCTGGGGCTACTCCTCTTCAGGTGAAGAACTTTGCAATTCACTTTGCTGAATTTCATGAGGTTCCATCCAGCGTTACCCTGTCCTGTCAAGGTCTCTCTCAATGGCAGCATACCCACCTGGTCTGTCCACCTGATTTTGTATTGTCTATGAACTTGCACTTGGTCCCATCCTCTATGTCACTCACAAAAATGTTAAAAGTGTTTGCCCCAGTATTGACCTCTGGGATACACAACTAATGACAAGACTCTCACTGGACTTTATGACACTGATCACAACCCTCTAAGGTTATTCAGCCAGTTTCAGTCCACTCATCCATTCCACGATATGTGAGTTTGTCTATAAGAACGTCATGAAAGACTGTATCAAAAGTCCTGCTGAAGAAATAAGCAACATCCACTTCTCTTCCCTTGTCTATCACACAAGCAATCTCATTTTAGAAGCCTA
Source organism: Anas platyrhynchos (assembly GCF_047663525.1). NCBI lineage: Eukaryota > Metazoa > Chordata > Aves > Anseriformes > Anatidae > Anas > Anas platyrhynchos. The sequence continues at coordinate 39,803,378 of NC_092621.1, read as the reverse complement.
TCAGGGTGGTCAGATGTGATATCCCCTTTAAAAATCCATGCTGATGGTTCTGACTCACCTTCTTGTCTTTCGTATCTTTGGAAACGTTTTCATGACTTTCCTTATTACTGTGCTGAAGCTGACCAGTCTGTAGTTCATGGATCCTTCTTGTCCTTCCTCAAGACAAAGGTGGCATCTGCTTTTTCAATTCTTCAGAAACCTCTCCTGGTGACTAAGAAGTTTCTGCCTTTCAAAGACAATTAAGGCCTTGCAATGGTATCAGCGTGCTCTCTCAGCACTTGTGAATGCTTCTCATCAGAGTTTGTAGACTCGTGAATGTCTAGTCTGTTTATGTGTTCCCTAACCCAATTTTTCTCCACAGACGTATATCTTCTAGTCTCTGGACTTTCCCAGTGGTCTCTGTGACCTGGAATTGCTGAGAGCAAGTCTTATCAGTAAAGACTAAAGCAAAGAATCACAGAATCATAGAATCTTTTAGGTTGGAAAAGACCTCTAAGATCATCAAGTCCAACTGTTAACCTGGCACTACCAAGTCTGCCACTAACCCATGTCCCTCAGCATCACATCTACGTATCCTTTTTAAATACCTCCATGGATGGTGAGTCATCTACTTCCCTGGGCAGCCTTTTCCATTGCTTCACAACCCTTTTAGTGAAGAAGTTTTTCCTAATAACCAACTTAAACTCCCCTGGCACAACTTGAGGCCATTTCCTCTTGTCCTATTGCTTGTTGCTTGGGAGAAGAGATTGACTCCCACCCCGCTACAGCCTTTTTCATTGTAGTTGTAGAGACCAATAATGTCTCCCAAGAGCCTCCTTTTCTTCAGGCTAAACAACCCCAGTTCCCTCCGCCATTCCTCATAATACCTGTTCTATAGACACACAGAAAACACTTTACATTGTTTTTCCCATGTTCTGTGTCATCAGGTTCCCCATTTGGCACAGGCCTCACACTTGCCTTAGTCTCCCTTTTTTGCTGACATACCCATATAAACCTTTCTCGTTCCCTTCACTTCCTTCACCAATTTCAACTCTAGATGGACTTTGGTTTTCCTAACCCCATCTCTGCATGCTCAGACAATTCCTCCTGAGTCACCTGTCCTTTCTTCTACCTCTTATGTACTTTCATTTTTATGTCTGAAGTTTATCAGGAGAAACTTGTTTATCCATGCATGCTTTCTGCCTGATTTCAGGATTGTCAAGAGTTGAGCTTGGAAGAGGATAACCCTGAAAATCAAACTTCTCTCCAGGACCCTTCTTTTCTCCAGGACTACTTCCCATAGGATTCTTCCATACAGGTCTCTGAACTGGACAACATCTGTTCTCCTGAAGCCCAACATTCTGATCCTGCTTCCCCCTCACTTCCTCCTCTCAAGATCCTGAACTGCTCCATCTAATGGTCACTGCAGCCATGGCTGAACCTGACCTTCACATCCCTTACAAGTCCATTCTTATTTATAAGTATCAGATCCAACAGAGCATCTCTTCAGTTTGGGTCCTTGCTTACTTCTGCCATGCAGCATCACAGCACTCTGGAATCTTTCTGGATTGCTCATACTTTGCTGTGATGTCCCATCAGCAGATATCAGCATGATACAAGTACCCCTTGAGGACAAAGGCCTGAAAATATGAGACTTCCCATTTTCCAAAGGAGGCTGCAGCTACTTCTTCTTGATAGTGGTTCTCACTGGCTGGCCCAAGGGTGCTACACAGTGAAGAAGACATCCAACATCATTATGGAGAATAGGGAATGCCAAAAACTTTCCTGACTGTTGGTTATTGGTAGGTAAGATGAGCCCTTAATGGTATTGTGCCCCTTGCCTACCTGGCAAGTGGATTTCCCCTTTCACTTTGCTTATCCTCTGGCTTAATTATGCTAGTTATTGGTGTGTGTGGTTATAGTAAATTCCATCAAATTTATTTTGTGTTTTGTTGCCATTTTGTCATCCAATATCTAAAGAACCAAGTTGTCCTGTGATGGTGGTCTGTAGCAGAAAGTTGGCCACATACACGTGCTGTCTAATCTTCACACATCAGCTCTCAGCAGGCTCATTATCCTGATGACACTAAACGTGGAGTTGTTAACTCTGCTGAGGGTTGAAAGGCCTTGCAGAGAGATCTGGACAGATTGGAGAGTTGGGTAATCACCAACCGCATGATTTTTAAACAGAGAAAATGTCAGGTCCTGCACCTGGGGTGGGGTAACCCTAGCTATATGTACAGACTGGGGGAGGAGACTGGCTGCTGGAGAGCAGCCCGACAGAGAGGGATCTGGGGGTTGTGGTTGATAGCAAGTTGACTATGAGCAAGCAGTGTGCACTGGCAGCCAGGAGGGCTAGTCACATCCTGAGGTGCATCAAGGACGGCATTGCCGTAGGGAAGTGATTGTCCCTACTATGTGCTGGTGCAGCCTCACCTCAAGTACTGTGTGCAGTTCTGGGCACCACAGTACAAAAAGGATATGAAACTGTTGGAGAGTCTCCAGAGGAGGGCTACTAAGATGGTGAAGGGCCTAGAGGGGAAGATGTACAAGGAGCAGATGAGGTCACTTGGCCTGTTCAGCCTGGAAGAGAGGAGGCTGAGGAGAGACCTCAGACGTGGTCTACAGCTTCCTCACAAGGGAGAATGAAGGGGCATGTGCTGATCTCTTCTCTTCAGTGACCAGCCATAGGAGGGGGGTCCATAGAGAATAGGGTCAAGCTGTGACAAGGGATGTTCAGGCTGGATATCAGGAGGAGGTTCGTCAGTGAGAGGGTGGTCGCTCACTGGAACAGGCTCCCCAGGGAAGTAGTTACAGCACCAAGCCTATCAGAGTTTAAGAAGCATTTAGACTGTGAACTAAGTCACATGGTCTGAATTTTTGGATGTGGTGCCAGGAGCTCGACTCCATGGGTCCCTTCCAGCTCAGGATATTCTATGATTCTATCTCCAGGCAGAGCTCCATGCTTCAGTCTTGAAGAATGACTCTATTCCTCTTTATGAAACTAACTATTTTCACAGAGAAAAGCTGAGACTTTTCACACCTTCCATGTCTGCAGATTAACATTTGGAGATAAGTAAATAATTCTTGGCTCACAGTAGCAATAAATGAGTCCCAAAGTGTTTTTTTCTCTTACCATTGATGGACCATGAAGTTCTAGGATGAGATACAGTCACATACCATAATGGCAAAGTCCTGATTGTTCTTATTTTACAGACTTAGACTATATATTGTAATTGATGGTGACATAATGAACTTCATAAAAACTCATGAAGTAAGTGTTTTATACGTGAACATTTCTGGTTTTGTTTTAGTTTGGTTTACAGTCATTCTAGGCATGTAAAGAGCCTCTTTAGAAAAACAAAGGTAGAATTTTTAATTGACAGTGGCATTTTCCTGAGTGTTAGCTTAGGTCCATAAAATGCTTTTTATCTTGAAAAGTCCCCCCTTTCCTTTTTTTCTTTTCCTTAAAAATAAATAAATAAATAAATAAATAAATAAATAAATAAATAAATAAATAAAAATCATCTTGGATCCCCATTCACTGAAAGAAATATAGACATATCCAATGGATACGAACAACTGTTTAGCAACAGATAAAGAAAGGAAATTAATGCAGTAAATAAATCATTTTTTATAACATATTAAAACTGGTAAGTAAACAGCATGCATGTACTTGTCCAGGACAGAAATGGTGAAGGTAGCCACACTCTTAACAGATGCCTGTGAATAGTATGAATACCATTCTGTAGAACCTCTGCTTGGCAGCTCTATAAACTACTCTTCTGGAAGACCGGGATTAAAAAACAATCAATCCTGTGACACTGAAGGCTTGCAGAGTGTTCAATATCAGATTGTTGTAGTTTGTTAAATAGAAATCAGGTAATAAAAAGAAGTGAGTGTTATAAGCACTTTGAATATTTTGAGGTGAGGAATTAAGATAATAAATCTAAATTGGAGCCTAGACTTAAGTTTAGCATTACAATTAAACACTAGTTTATTAAAAATCATATAATGAAAAATAATATGGAACATTTTCTTCATGTCAGAGCCCTGACTGACTGTCATTGTGAAACTTCTGTTTGCAATTACCAAACCCTCACTGAAGGTTTTATTTTTAAAGAAAAAAAAAAAAAGAAAAAAAAAGAAAAAAAGTTAGATTTTGCTTTATATAAGGTGGTTTATGTTTTCAAACAAGGAAAAGGCATTCACACTGCAATAGCTGCCTCAGAGCTAGCTTGTGTTGGAATGTTCATCATTCAGCTCCATCATTGCTTGAGAGTTATATCCCTCTTGAGTTACAGGAACTGGAAATTGCATGAGAGCAAAACTCACTGTATTATTATAGCTCGTGTCTGGTATAGCTACCAGATCATGTACTCTCATGGACTCTCATGTGTAATACAGCTATTTGTGTTAGAAGTATGTGCCCACTCACAAGATGCCTTTACCTACTATAATCCTGCAAGTAAGATTCACACCTCCATTTTATCTCTCAGATGTATTCTATGGGCAAGAAATTAACAGCTGAGAAATTCATGGACAAGAAATGGAGTACAATTCATGTATTAACCAGAATTAATCATCATCAGCAGCACACGGGATCTTTATGTGGTAAATCAGTGACAGTTGCTGAGCTAGTTTTGCTGTACTGCTGTCCACATGGATGGGAACACATGGAGCAAAGTCAAACTCTAGTGTGAACGCACTGTTCAGAAAAGAGGACACAGAACCAGCAGAATGAGTGCTGTGGCCTGTCAGCATTTTAATACAGAGACCTTTCCAAGTATATCTCTGTGTTCTCTATCTGTAACTTATATGACTGGCAAGTTATATATGTTTCAGTATTTAAGTTATTAACCAGTACAAAAGATACCACTGAAGACACGTTCAAATAGGAATACATTTTTTTATGTTTCTTACATAAGAAAATAGGAAATGTGAGCACTATGCCTGGGATGACAAGAAACAGAGTAACAATAGAAGACTGTGTCCACCTCCAGTTAGATTCATTGTATAACACCAAGTCCTAACACTGAGGCATAATTATGCAGGGAACCTGGGGGAAAATAATAACGATAATAATAACAAAAACAATAATAATAATAAACAATCTCCTGAGTAGCACACAAATGAAAATGTTGCTAATTAAAAGCTTTCCAAAGATGTCAACAGTATACTTTGAATCAGCCTCCTTGCACAAGCCACAAAAACCCAAAAAATTCATTATTATTTGAATAGAAACAATAATGAAGAGCTAAAAGACAAAAATGTTTGAAGACACCACCGAAAGTGTTTATTAGCACTTTAGATCAAATGTGCAGCACCTGTCAAAAAATCTAGAAAGACCAAAAGAAAGTCAGCTGGCAGTAGAAGACAAGAGAGAAGTAAGAGGACATCTTTAAAGAGCCAAATTTGTTTTTAAAGAAGGATAATAAAAAGGACTATAAACTCTGGCAGGTTAAAAACACAAGGCAGCAAAAAGGGAATTTGTGAAGCAGCTTACAAAAAGTATAAATATATATATACATATTTAAACACAGTAAGCAGCAGGAACTCTGCCTGAGACTTTGTAAGGCCAGCCGATGACTGACAGGACGTAAAAGAACTCCCAGAGAAGATAAGGTCATAAAAGAAAGTAAATGATTTTTTTTTTGTGTCTGTGTTCACCATGCAGAACACAAGGAGGTTTCTCATGTTGGAATAATTCTTGAGGAATATATCACTAGGGACATATTAAACTCACATTTACATAGCTTAAATCTGCATGGCACCAGAAAACTGGAAGATATCAAATGTGACAACAAAACTTATAAAAAATTCTGGAGAAGATTCTGGGAAGAAAAGGCCAGGAAGTCTGACACGTATTTGAGCCAAACTACTCTAAAACAGAATCAGTGAAAATAGACACACACACACACACACAAAAGACAGCATTTTCTGAAGGAAAGCATTCCTCACAAACATGAGTTCTTTGGAATATTCAATAGACACATAGACAAAGAATGCAATGTTGTATAACTTGAGTTATCAGAAGGAATTTGAGAGAAGTTTCAAATTAAAAATCCTTCAAAAACTATGCCAGGAAAGCTTAAATGGAAAACCCATGGTTAAATCTACTGGAATTGATTGCTGAACTGAAGGGCAAGTTTATACTCTTGAGAAAGATTAGATGCCACACCACAAGGGTTCTGGTCTCATGCTGTTCACTAGATTCATGAATATCCTAAAAAAGGTCAAAAAATAGTGAATGACAGAGTTTTCTTATATTTGATATTAGGCAACAAAATTAAAGATGATACCTTAACGTGAAGAAAGGTAAAAAGACCTTTCAAGGTTGATATTACTGACAAAATTATGAACTTTCATGCAGATGAATGCATACAAATAAACAAAAATCCTAATTTTATATACCTAGTGTTAGTCTCGGAGGTGGTTTTTACCACTTAGAAATGAGATTTTTAGGACTGTAATAGATAATTCCATTAAAATGTTATCTCAGAGCTTAGCAGAGATTTTTTTTTTTTTTTTTTTTTTTTTTTTTTAATAATAATAAAAAGCAGATCAGATGCTATAATGTATTAGGAAAGGAAAAAGCTGCACAGCAAAATGGCATTTCCTACTATTGAAATCTATTGTACATTTCATCTTAAACATGTGGTACTTGGTCTTAATAGACTTAAAGTCTACTAAGACTTGGTCTTAATAGGCATATAGACTGGGAAAATTCTGAGGAAGGTGACATTGATAATTTTAAGTATAAATGGGAGTGATTAAACTGACAAGTAGTTGTGGCTGTATGAAACAGGAAGCCATAAAATTTCAAATGGAACAGCAAACGTGAACAGGGAACAATTGGTCTTTTTATAAAAACAACAACAACAACAACAACAAAACAAACAAACAAAAAACTATGAGACATGAAACAAACTAGAAGGTTCAAAATCATATTGTAAAATTTAAAATGGCTCTTCTGCACAACCTAGCAAGGAACACTTTGTCCCAAAACACTGCAATTACGTAGAAGTCACAAGGTTACCAGAAAAAAATCAGTCAAATTAATGGCAGAACAAAATGGTCTATCTACATCTGTTAAATACAGATGACCACATCTAGGTCTGAATGTCTCTGTGCCAAAAAACGGAGGGTGGAGAGTGTCCTTACATGTCCAACTCTATGGTTGTCCTGTTTTCAGTCTTCTTTTATGGCCAGTGTCAGAGATAGAGAAATGGTGTGGATGAACTTTGGGTCTGCCTGAATAGAAATTGTTCTTTGCTGTGATATGATAACCTTGGTAAATGAATATTTCACCACAAACAAGGTTGACTGTACAAACCTGCCCTTTAAAAGGTCTGGAAATTTCTGACTATATCAGTAGGGAAGTTAAATAAACAAACAAAAAAGCAAACCAACTAACAACCACCAACAACAAAACACACAAATGAAGAAACAAATGAACAAAAAACAACAACAGTATTCTGATATAAAAGAATGAAAACGAAGGAAGCTTGAGAGTTTTTTTTTTGCCTACAGAGGGATTTAAATATTTTCCAGCTCCCTCTTTTTTCACTGTTTGTTGGAACTTTAGATTACAACTATGCTGTGGTCCACAAAGATTGGGAAACTATGACACTCCTACTGGGAGACTAAATAACACTGCAAAGCAGTAAATACATTTTGAACATCAATATTAAAATAAAGTAACTGCAGCCAGTGGAATTAATATAATTTGCAAGTCGTATAAGAGCAAACTTCAGAAAATCCTACCATTGGTGTGAAACTACCCAATGGCATAGTCAAGAGACCTTAAGAAGATGGATACTTTTTGAGAAGTAGAATTTTCCTCCCTTAGTCACAACACATATTTGTTATGTCATTTACATGCTCTTCCCCAATAACTGCCTTCCTGTGATTAGTAACTTACAAAAATAAATGTAAAAACAATTTACCACAAAGAAAGGATTATATATCTGACTGTAAGCTGACAGAAGCTTAGTGAAACTTTTTCCCTAAAGATCTGAAGTGTTGTTCAATAATTAAGTATGAGAAAAAGTATCAAAGTTCACCTTGATTGCCAAGTAAGATTTCAATACCAAAGAATAAGGTTAGAGGAAAGTACAAGAGTGTATGATTATCCGAGCACTAAGAAAAATGAAATACAATATATAAATGTACTGCAATAACTCCTGCTAGCTTTTATGAAAATCACATGAGATCTGTAAAAAATATTTTCTTACATACTTTCCATTTGTACTCAGTACGAAAATTGTACATTAGTACAGTCCTGTGTTATAACTTTCAGACAATTATATATAAAATAATTCAGATAAATTTTTCTCTTAGGCAACTTTTTTTCTCAGTTTTTCCTATATAGTTTGCCTTCTTTTTCCCCATAATTCCACCTTGCTGTTACGTATCAAAGACAAATTGTCCAATTAATTAATATGGCAATAGGGTTACTTTTAAAGTATTGAACTATTATGAATGTGCTAAACAATCAACTTGATTATACATTCTCTTCCTATTCTATATTTTGGGCAGGCATCTTTAAATAATGCCAGTGTGAACAAGGGCTCTCCAAATCCTACAGCATCCAGATTACTGCAATACAGAACATGTCAAATGGTGAAAAACTGAAAAGTGTATTTTTCTACAAAACCACAATTTGGCATTACAGATTGCATGGAGAACATATCTGTCCAGAATACTTATGCAAGCTCCATGATTTAGCTAATGGATCAGTTGTTGTAGAGATACCTGGATGATATTATCATGAAGTTTAATAACTTTAAATGAGTTACTTAGATAAAAACTGAGCTTAGCAAAAAATGGGGGAAAAAAAAATCCTATAAGGAAAACAGAATGGTCATGCATCCATCTAAGTCACATTTAGAGTTGTGGTCAATGGCTCAATGTCCAAGCAAAGACCAGTGATGAGTGGTTTCTCAGGGGTCGGTACTGAGACCATTTTAACATCTATGTCAAGGACAGTGGGATTGAGTGCATCTTCAGAAAGTTTGCTGATGGCGCTGAGCTGTGTGGTACTGTTGACACACTGGAGGGAGGAGATGTCATCCAGAGGGACCTGGACAGGCTCAAGAGGTAGACCCATAAGAACCTCATGAAGTTCAGAAATAAAACAAGTGCAAGGTCCTGTACATGGGTCAGGACAATCCCCAGCACAAATAAGGGCTGGGCAGAGAATGGTTTGAGAGCAATCCTGAGAAGGACTTGGGGATGCTGATTGACCCAACATGAGCCAACAATGTACACTTGCAGTCCAGAAAGCCAACTGGGCTACATCACAAGAAGCTTGGACAAGAATTTGAGGAAGGTGATTCTCCCTCTCTGCTCTGTGCTCATGAGACCTCACCTACAGTACTGCTCTTAGCTCTGTGGCCCCAGCGTAAGAAAGATATGGATTTGTTGGAGCAAGACCAAAGGAGGGCCATGAGGACTGGAGCATTTCTCGTATGAAGACAGGCTGAGAGAGTTGAGGTTATTCCACCTGGAGAAGAGAAGGCTCCCGAGAAACCTCACTGAAGCCCCCCAGTAGCTACAGAGGGTCTACAAGAAAGCAATGGAGGGAGTCTTTATCAGGGACTGTGGTAGTAGGAAAAAGGATAATGGTTTTAAACTAAAATTCTATGATTCTGTGATTCTAAAAGCAGATATATTTAGATTCTTCACTCAGAAGGTGGTGATGCATTGGAACAAGTTGCCCAGAGAAGGTGTGGACACCCCATCCCTGGAAGTGTTCAAGACCAGGTTGCAAGGGGTTCGGGGCAACCTGTTGTAATGGGAGGTCCATAGAAGGACCTGTTCATGGCAGGGGGTAGGAACTTTAGGATCTTTAAGGTCCCTTTCTACTCAAACCATTTTATATACACAGATATGTCCTTATATTAAATATCATGGAGCAAATATATATTATCTTGACTTTCAGAATATCAAGAATATCAAAAATGTGTAAATTTCAATTAAAAATGAAATCTAAATAAAATACTGCAAAAATACACATCATTTGTTACTTTTGTTATTAATGATGATCTAGTGAAATGGAAGGTCTGTCAAAAAAAAAAAATAAATTCTTTTTCTGTTTAATACAATTAAGAATAATTTACAGCAGCTTATCCTACATCCCACCACTGGTTATATGATTTCAGAACACAACTGAAATGGAGGTAACCAAAGGCCAAATCTACAACTTATTGAAGCTGGGGGAGTACTGCCTTTGATTTCAACAGGCATTAGAAAGAAATTACAAGGAGTAACGCAGTTCAGAGCTCTATAATTATATTATCCTCTATATTTACAGTTTTGAAGGAAAGCACATTTTCAGGTTGCCTAGTCCTCCTTCAGCAGTTTGTGAAATCTATCTTAATTTGATGAGTTAGTATGGTAATACTAAAAGTTTCTAATATTTTTTGTGCTATTCTTTATTTCTTTTGGGAGTTATAATTTACAGATATTATGTTGCACAATATAACACAATTTCTTATTCATAAAGGTTCAATCTCCTCAGCCAAACACCTAGACAATTATCATAGCACTAACTTGTTAAAAATAAACATACTGTAAAATCCCTCATTATCAACTGAAGATAAATTAGAATTAGAATAAAGCTATGAGAGTCAAAAACAAAACAAAACAAAAACACTAATATGTGACTATTCATATTGAAACTTGATAGTAAAATTGCCATTTTTGAAAGCCTCTTCAGATCAGAGGTGGCAATACAGACTGCACCTACTGAGGAGCATAAACCAGTGCAGAATATGAGAATACTTCTTGCTGGCACTATATGTCTGGATGACAGCATATGCCATCTCTGTTCTGTGATCTCCAGGATTCTCCTGCTGTTACCTGGGTGGACTTTAAGACTGTGACCCATAAAACCTAAAATAGATTTACACTTCACTACTAAAGAGAATGCTGCCTTTTCCGTGCCATATTGTCATTGATAACATTTGTAGAAGCCTTTATATTTTTTCCCACTTCAATAAAGAGAGCTGCTGGCAGGATGTGCTATGGAGAGGGATCTTTGCTTTGACAATAAGAGCACATCTCACAGAACCAGAAGGGACCTTTCAGGTCACTGAATCTCTTCCTCTGTTATCAGAAGTATATAACTCTTTATTTTAATTGAGTACTCTGCCTTCCTCAGCATCTGAATCATCGGCCATCCAAACGTACTGCACTTGCATTGACACTGTCAGATAGGTAGGGAAGCTGAAGATGCCTCGTGAGCCTGTGTTACAGAACTTTAAAGATTTTTAAGTCTCAAGGCTTGCGATTACCTTTCATGCGGTATGTTGGGATCATTGCTCCTTTAGGAGGACAAACCTTGTTAGAATGTCACAGTATCTCATCCTATGTGAAAGTTATTGGGCTTATAAATAATAGTAAACATAGTTGGGGGTTACATTACATGTGTGCATGTTTGCGCAAACAGCACAGTGACCCAGAAATGAGCACATCACAGAGCACTGAAGAGGATGCCACAGAACAAACCTGAGCTGGTGTTACAGCTTCTTCTCAGCTCCTTACTCCCATGTCAGCATTGGTGGAGAGGAGAAACAGTGACACAGAATTTACTTGAGAGAATTAAGGAGTATTCTTGAACCAAGAAAAAGGTTTCTGTCTTCCACATAATTCTATACCTCAGACTAGTATGTTCTTTCTTTCTATTTGTTTGGTAGTTATTAGGTGGTTGATTTCATTAGAGTTGCACTAGCACAAAAGTTTTGTTTGTTTGTTTGTTTGTTTGCTTTCACACAAAGATATGCATTCTATTGTTGTTGTTTGTTCATTTTTTCATGTAAATATAGTCCTGTAAGATTTCAGAGCAGAAGGAAGGAATTTACTGTGCACATGCTTTACATGGAAGATGAAATAAAAGAACAAAACTTTACGAGATATGTGTGCATATACATGTATATGTTTTATAGCTACTAAAACAAGACAGAATTTCTCCTATGAGTTTTGACTTCTGGATACTTACATTCATGCCAATCACTTTTCATTGACATGCTAGTTACTATCATGGATCACTCCAAGACTACAGGAAAATTTAATTGCTTTAAATATTTCATATCCAATGAATAATATTTTCAACAAGACAGTACTTCTCACAGAGAAGACAATATTTTATCTAGGAAATTTTGCAACTAGTTATGTGAACAAAACTAATGAAAAATGATATAATTTGCATACATATATATATATAATATCATAATGCTATGATATATATACTACTGTATATATATACTACCATATATGTACAATATTACTATGCATTAGTAGTCCTTTGAAAAGTGAACTAAAAGCTACTGGCTGTGTAGACTGTTTTCTTCAAGGAGTGAAAAGCTGTCTGGCATTTAACGTCACCATATGAAGTCTAAAGACACTTAGCTATCTTTGACCTTTGAATAAGCAGTCGAATATTTGAGCTTGAAAAATCTGATTTTCCCCATTTTCCTCCCCTCCCAGAATATGACTAACAGGATTTTCCAAATCACCAAAGATGTTAACATAGATTGGATATGACTATAAAGTATTAATTACCATTTGCATATACAAGAATGATAAAAGCTTCATTGCATCAGATTAAAGAACATTTGTCTAGAAATACATTATTGTTCTAAATTTCAATGTTAAGGTAAATACATTACAGCTAAGAGGGAAATAAAGCAGATAATAAACTGATATCTGAAGGTGTCTGACATGGTATAATGAAAATGTACACAATAGAGATCATATTTCTGAAAACTGGATCACTTAGAATCCACTGAGAATCTACACTATATTGAATCCATATTTATCATTTCATATTTCTCATCGAGATGCACAACCAACAGGATATATTCTGTCTCTCTTGTGCATTTATATTCTTGCTTTCAAGCAAGAGTTGTCAAAATAAGTGGATCAAAAGAATTTTTAAAAAAGAGAAAACAGCGGGTTGTAAGTAAGCCTCTCCATTCAATCATTTCCTTTGTGCTGGAAAATAGGAATGTTTTCTTATTCTTTGTTAAAAACCTACCCCACTTATGGCACATCACACAAAAGTATAGAAAAAAATAAATGCTAGTAAGCTTAGTTCTTTTTCTATTTTCATTTGTGTTTAGTAACAGAAAATGAATTTGCATCATAACTCAATAAAATCCTCTTTGGAGCCCACTTTTTATGTTCCCAAACATAAGAGAATAAATGACTCAGGAGCACTAATAAAAAACTCAAATCTCAGTTCTTCTCTGAGTTCTGTTCTCTTTCTCTTCTGATCTCTGGAGTCTAAGCACTCTGCTGAACATATGATAACACTAACAGAGAAATGTCTTAGTTCCTCAAACTCAAATTAGAAGCGAAAAATCTACTGGTATATTTTATAACCTCAATTTTTGATATAGGAGGCTAAGAGTAATTTCACAACGTAGTGTTAAACACAGTTTTATTCTGCAGGAATAATTCACTTAATTTGTTTAACAGATGTCTTTCATAGATAATCATATAGACTTTATAGAGTCTGTATATAATATAATATAATATAATATAATATAATATATATTTTATATATTTTATATATTTTATATACATTATATAATATATTATATAATTACTATATATATATTATATATAAATAAATTATATAAATATTATATATAATATATAATATATATTATATATAATATAATAATATATAATATATATTATATGTGTTATACAATTAAAAGTATATATTATATTATATATTATATATAATATAACAAGTTATATTGTTATATACATGTATACTAGTTATAATATTTTAACTAGTTATAATATTATATCTAGTATTAATATATACAAGTTATATTGTTATATATACTATTATATAATATAACAAGTTATATTATATATTATATATATAATATATATAACATAACTTGTTCTGGCAAAAAGTGGAGAAATCAAAACTGTTGTGAGAACTGGTGAAAGGCCTGGAGGGGAAGACGTACAAGGAACGGCTGAGGGCACTGGGCCTGTTCAGCCTGGAGAAGAGGAGGCTGAGGGGAGACCTCATTGCAGTCTACAACTTCCTCGTAAGGGGGTGTCGAGAGGCAGGAGACCTTTTCTCCATTAACACTAGCGACAGGACCCGCGGGAACGGGGTTAAGCTGAAGCAGGGGAAGTTTAGGCTTGACATCAGGCGGAAGTTCTTCACAGAGAGAGTGGTTGCACACTGGAACAGGCTCCCCAGGGAAGTGGTCACTGCACCGAGCCTGACTGAATTTAAGAAGAGATTGGACTGTGCGCTTAGTCACATGGTCTGAACTTTTGGGTAGACCTGTGCGGTGTCAAGAGTTGGACTTGATGATCCTTAAGCGTCCCTTCCAACCCAGGATATTCTATGATTCTATGATTCTATGAACTTCCTTCCAATAAGGAAGGATAATAATAATAGTTCTTTATATTTTTAACCTGTTTCTAGTTCAGGTAACATTTTGTTTAAAGACCATTTCTTACTTTGTTGGATCTGGACTGCCTACAATATCCTTTAAATTTTTTATCCTTTAAATTTTTTTGAGTCTATCTGAAAGCATTCAATAATTAATAGTTTAACTTCCTTCATTTTGGAGATAGACTACCATGTCTGAAGGGCTGATTTAAGCACTGTCAGCCTGGTGGCTCTTGAAACACCTGAGTTACCCTGAGAAATAGAACGTAAGTTAAAACTAGTTAGTAATATCCTTTAACAAGAGTGTTCAGATTTCAGAATATATTCAGGCATTTACTTAAGGTCCTTAAAAATGTGCAACATTTATTTCTCCAGTTACAAAAACTATTCATAGTTTGACAGAGTACGTGGATGATTAAAAGTATGGATGAAAGGTGATATTCACAGCACAAATCTTATTGTATAAAAAAATTATTCCCTTACAGTCTTACAAAGAAAAAAAAAAAGAAAAAAGAAAGAAAGAAAGAAAAAAAATAGCCCTCAAGACAAATATTAATCTTTGGTTAGCTCCCCAGTAGAATGGAGAATCTGACACAAAAGTAGACTTCTGGTGGTGCCATCAGAGTGGATGTTAATTTATAAAGACAAAGGTTTCACAGAATATTCATCTCCCAAAACCTGGACAACTGACTCCAAGTGAAGGTTGAGGTGAAAGTCTATTGGTTGTTCAGGATTGTAATCATACAGAATATTCATGGTAAAATCATAAAGAACATGGTTCTGTGCTTCTCCCAGGGAGGTGTGCTATGGTAAATAAGTCTCTGCATCTTGAAAGAGTAAGGAGTGGCCACATAATTTGCTGATACAATATTGGGAATGACCCCAGAGTGACACTGTAATGACCTCTGGCATTTGAGACAATAGAAGCATAGAACCTCATTAGGTTTGTTTTTTAAGCCAAATCAGTGTAAGGTAGCTTACTGCTACTCATGTTCCCGGGTAACTTGTAGGAATGAATACTCCTGAAAGGAGCAAGAGCTTTCATTGTAAATGAACAAAGAATGTGAGACAAGTAAAGCTGAATAAGAACTCATGATTTTTCTCTACAACCTCTAAGAAGTTAAAATTTCATTTTAATCAGTGACATCTGACTTATACCAACTTACATGTATATCATCAGATATCTTATATCATCTCAAACTATATCACCTGAATATTTACTTCTGAAGTTGGGGAGTATTATATTGCAAGTATAGTACATATAATATACAATAATATAACAAGTAATATTAGCAGAACAGAATGCAGTCAATGGATAATTTTATCAGCTATCCTGGCACAACACTGTGTTTTAATGGTAAGCACTTTGTGCACTTTGCTTACCATTGAAACTACAACTCACTGTTTCAGATTTTTTTTAAAAAAAAAAACCTTCTATTTGAACATTTAAGTGGACATACATTAGAGTTACAATAATAATTTAGTCTGCATATTTCACACAAGCAGAACACAAATGTAAATACTGCTGCAAATCCTGTGCAATGGACACGGTATGCAGGGGGACTGGTAGCATAGAAATATGTCAGGAGTTTGTTTAAAAAGCAAGGGTGTGGGTGAGTGCTTTTCCTCAGGGTACCTTAAAGCATTTTGCAAACTTCTAACTGCAGCTATCTGCCAGCTTCAGCAAGGCAGCTGCAATGCATCTCAAGCACTGTGTGCATTCCCTGGTGGTTAGGAAGAAGTGCTGCAAGAAAGAGTAGGAAATCTAAACGGATGGCTGGAAGACAAAGCAGCCTGCGAGAATGGAAACAGCATCCCAGAGAAATCCATGCTTCAGTTTTTAAGGCTAAATAACTTCAGACGTTCATAATTACTTTTTTTTTTTTTTTATGTTATGTGTTGTGAACACAACTTTTCCAATTAAAAAAAAAAAAAAACCTTCTATTTGAACATTATACACGAATTTCATTTAAGTAATATGACAACCTTTTTGTTTTTATAATACATGCCATAATGATTAGATTTTTTAAAGATATTTTCTTCTTTCTCTTGTATTGCTTTTAGAAGATGAATCTGAATTTGCAAGAGGAGGAAAGTAAAATATGAATATTGGTATAGTAGTGCAAAACAATATAATTTCTGAGGTTATGACCATTTCTGGTCTATTTCAGATTATACTCCAGAATATGCTTTACTGTCTATTTTGAAAATCTTTCTATTGTATCTATTTCTGCTTTTGCAGGTCTGCTTAGTCTTATGTAAAATTCAAGTACTGCTTTTTTCTGTGGTATGACAAACGCCTCTAAGTGGTAAGCAAACGACTCTCCAATATGCATCTCATCTGTAATTTTATTTTCTGTTCTCACTGCATGTTTATTTTGCTCTGTTTTCCTTTCATGAATCTGTATGATTGTATGTCTAAATTACAATGGAATATCTTTTTATACAATGACAGTTTTAATAAGATAATGCTATCTACTCACCTCAGAGAAACAACCAAACAAAAAAAACTCAAAGGCTAACATTTTCCCACCATTATCAGCACCAGAAAAAGCACAAAAAAGAATAAGTAGTCTGTAAATGTAAAGGCAAGAAAAGGAATAAGAGAGGAAGGGGCTTAAGTAGTCTCCACAGGATTATAACACAATTCCAAAATGAAAAGTTGTAGGATATTGGAATTCCATGTTCCTCCAAGCCCAAACTGGCCACATTCTATTGATGATAGAGCAAGAAACAAGTACCAGAGAAACATACTTTCTATGGCCATCTGATCACTGGTTGAGGTGGGAAGGGGGCTCTGGAGGCCATCTGGTCCACCCCTCCCTGATCAAGCATGGACACCTACAACAAGTTGCCCAGGACTGTAACCAGGTGGCTTTTGAAGATCTCCAAGGAGGGAGACTTCTGGCAACCTCTACCAGCGCTCAGTCACCTACATGGTAAAGTGTTTCCTGATAGTTTCTTATGCCTAAATACTGGCTGAATTTATTGGATCATACAAAACTTTCTTAAGGCTTTTATTTTTATTTTTTTAGCATCAAAAAACTTGTAGTTTCACTACAAGATACTACTTGCATGTAGTATCTCACCTATGTGGGAATTGTTCTCTGCATGGTGGAAAAGGATATTTGAATGATTTATATTTCAGACATGACATTATTATTCTCAAAATGAAATTTTACTTGTATACAATTACTTGTATAAACATCTTGAAAAATAATCATTAATATCATTGCAAGTTTTATAATTATAATATTTTTAGGTGTAAAACAAGAGCAAACTAACTCTTTTGGATGGTATATTTTGTAAGCCTTTTATAAATCATCTCAGCAACAATTAAGAAAGATAATTATTACTTTTCTTTCTGATATTTTGTATGACAATGTCATGGGGTACTGTGGGGTACTAAGTGCCACATTTCTTGAAACACAAATGTACATACATGCTGACCAGCAGCCTAGACTGAGGACATTTTAGTAAGAATAACATGAAACATCCTACAAAAAAAAAAAAAAAAAAAAAAAAAAAAAGGTCCTGCTAAAAATAAAAACTAGTGCATTTATTTTTAAACATAAAGCCTAACATAAGCCCAATAATACAGGATTTCCTTTCTGCAGGGAAAAACCAAACCAAACCAAACCAAACCAAACCAACCAACCAACCAACCAAAAATATGTAGAAGTCTTCAAAGCTAAACAAACAAAGACAGGGTAGCAAGAAAAAAGAATTGCAGGCAATGCAATATCAGCCTATCTGCAGTGATTTCATCTACTGAAGCTAGAAGTAAATGCACTTCCCCATTTTTTATTTAGAGGGAGAATCGTTACTGTCAGGCTCAGATGGGAATTAAATCTGTTCAGAGCTGAAATTATTTTGAACATTCATCCATCCATAATGAATCCTTATCCATAGCATATTATTTTCTTGCCTTCTCCAAGCCTCTTTTTGCATCCCTGTTTGCTCATTTCTTAACTCAAATGCCTGAGGCTGGTCTACCATTCTTTCTGTGGAAACAGAATCCAGACATTACAAAATGTCCAATGAAATTTTTTGTAATATACATAATACCCTGGAGATCATGTAAGAGCCATCTGAGATAAACACAGGCTTCTGTTATTCCATAAAAATAACAGAAAATCCATGCTATTTTGAAGTGTTAAGAATACATTTGGAAATTGCTCATTTTCCTTTAGAAATATAACAATTCATTCACAATACACTTTTCTACTTTTCTTCTCCACACTGATATTGTAGATACCTGTAAGAAATTCCTCCTGAAGTGGAGAGAACAAATTAAACTTCCTGCAGAGAAAAAGGTTTCAAATTATGAAGCAAGAGTTAAGCAGCTTTGTATATTATTTTTTGGAGTGTAACCCAAATTGTCTAGCACTCTTAAATTGTATAGAATTCTATATTAATTAAAATCATTGTCCTGACATCTTCTATTTATGAACAGAAGAGGTTATTGGATTTAGGGATTTAAACATTACATTTTACTTTTACTTTGAAAATCGTAGTACGTCTGTGATGCTAAATATAGTTTATTAGATATTTTCAGTTTTAAATGCATAATTGGATATATATATATATATATCACAATCCATAGTTACTAAGAGTTCTAATGTAGTGGTATTTCCTCTCTGAATGTTGAAATTAAGGAGGATTACTGTCAATGTAACAACCATGTTATCCTCTTTCAGTGAATTCCCATGACTAATACTGTACCAGACAAGCTTACTGCTTTAGCAGAGTAATGGCCACTGAGAAGTGAAAACAAATATTCACTAGAGACGCTGCTGTTCATCAAATGACAAGCATTAGATGGATCAAATTTATCTCAAATAAGGAGTTACTTCTTTTTACTTCCTTTTGCTTCTCAAATGTTTATGTATAAATAAACGCTACACTTATGAACAAATTAAAAATATACCACCACTAAACAAGGCTCAAAATTGTAATGCTTCTCTGCCATATTCTCATTAACATATTGAAAACATCCTTCAGACAGAGACATTTAATCTGAGAGAGTATGAATCAAAGAAATAAGTATTTTCTGAGTTTAGTTCTAGTGACCAAACTTCTGCTTACCTACCTGTTGAAATCAGACTATAATTATGTATGTTTTAACATTAATTTTTAGGTTAGATGTTCAACATGAGATATTGATTCATTGTAGGACATTCTTCACTTCCCTCCTCTATTCTGTTCCCAGAATATTGCCATTTTCATCTCTTGCAAAAATTGAGTCATTCATGCTTGAATATTTATCAATAATTATTTCTAAATGAACTGTGTGTGAATTAGCTATAGATAGAAAAAGACTGATTAATGGAAAAAACAAAACAAAACAAAACATAACAAAAAAAAACAGACTAATGAAAAATTAAGGAAGCATATAGAGAAAGTCACCTTTTCACATAAAGCTATATTCTTGCAGAAAACATAGATAAATCTTCAAACTTAGAATCTTTTCATCTCACCATGGAGACCCATGCTCAAACTTTGCTCATCTAAAGAAAAAAAATAGTTGTTTATTAAAAATATATATTAATATATATTAAAAAATAGTTGAAATGCATTTCTTTTTTTCATACAGAGCTTCATTTCTTACACCATCAGGTGTATAGCATCTGTAGTACATGGAAAATTGAACCAAAATAATTTCCTAAACATTTCAATTAGCAAGTCGTTGTAAATATATTTTGTAGTACTTTCTTTCTATATATATATATTTCAGCTTAAACAATAATTAATATAAAACGAGGGAATGTCTCTCTCTCTCTCTTTTTTTTTTTTTTTTTTTTTTTTTTTTCTCTCCAGAAATGTATTCTAGCTGAGAATTGAAAGAAGTAATGGAAAGGTATCTATTTCAATTTGTGACTACATTACTCTCATTATAGCTACTGTTAAATTGGATTATACAGAAAGCTGAATTTAGTGTCCTACATGACAAAACAAATAACTACATGTACTCAATCAAGAGATTTATTTAAAGGCAGTACTAGTAAGACAGAACTCCTTGCTGATTCTAAATGTTTCAAGAGGGTGTTACTTGGCAAGAACACACAAAACCAAATATGTCAGGGAGTCCTTTTACAAATGCTTAATTTTCCAGAAAGAGTTACACAAGATCAAATTAGAAAACTAGATGTTATATCTAGAACAGATTGAAAAGATGAAGAACACAGGAAGAGGGTGCAGAACTGTTTAGAAATATTAAAATTTCCTCTTGATATTTTTAGAAAATACCATTTTTCTCCTAACATTTTTCTCATTTCAGGACTTCATTCAGTCCCTTTGGTTTCATTTTATCTTAATATAAGTTGCACACTGAAATAACACAAATACCAAGTAACTTCGGCAAGTGAGTTTTTGTTTGTTAGTTAGTTTGTTCATTTGTTTTTCTTCTCTAATAATCTCTCTTTAGTTTCCTCAAGATAAGTCTTTCAATCATGGCACAACCCCCATAGAAGACTTTCTCTAATTTACATTTAAAATGTAAAGAATTAATTTTAATGTAAATTCTTTACATTTTAAAGGAATTCCTTCCCTCTGACCCTGCTTCTCAAATTTCTGGTGACCATCATCTTTTGGCCAGAACCCACAGTGATTTACCTAATTTTCCCAATATTTTTCCTAGTGTTCAAATAGTTCTTCATATTGCCCCACCATCAGTTCCTTTAGATATGACTACAGAGAGTCACTCTTTTAAGAGAAAGACATGAAATGGGGAAAAAAAAAAAAAAAAGGAAATAGACCATACAAATGATCTTTGCCTGGACATGGTCCTGGGCAACCTGCTCTACTTGTGCAGGGGGAATGGAGCAGATGACCACCAGGGGTCCCTTCCAACCTTAACCGTTCTGTATGATTCTGTGAAATTTTTAAATTATTCAATGCTAATTTTTTTCAAGAATTAATTAAATGCTGTTCATTTAATTGCTTCAGAAAGCAGCAGAAGCTGAAGCAGTAGAAAAGAAGCGTAAGAAGGCAGAGAAAAACATCAGGGTAGGTGGTGGTATTAAAACTCAAGCGGGTTAGGGGACAAACAGGCTCAGACACAGCCTGTCACAGCTTGACACCCAGCCCTGGTGTGAGTGCCAATAATTCTGAGCCTCACTCATAGAGATTTCCCCTCAACTGCATGCCTACCTGCTATCCATTCTTTCCCTTCTCAGTAAAGAAAGGAAGACTAAAGAAACAGTGGCTTATTTCTAAAGATTACATTTTAAAAGCCACTCATTCTTGCAAGCCCTGCACACAGCAGCATTCAAAAATCATCCAGTGAGTACTAAGTAGCAGTAGTGGAAACTATTACTGAAATCTCCTGTGTGACTCTGATCCTTCTTGAGTTACTACAAGTGACCCCCTTTTTATAAAAGGGTTAATTAATTATACTTATTGTATAATTTGATATCTCATGCTGGAAAAAAATAATGCACAAACAACAGTATTCCATGTTGAGGAAAACATGTAAGAAATGTACATACGAGACTGTACCTTGTAGTGGTGTTGTACAGCTTAGATTCATTGAAAAAATAATAAATAATTAATTAAATAAAATCACCAAGAAACCATAAGACTATGCATAGTAAGAATCATACCACTAAGCATACTAAAGCATATCCCATGTTGGGAACCTAAATTGTTTCCAAACAGACAACAACAACTACAACAACAAAAGACAGAAGGAGAATCCTATAGTACAAGACCCTTATGAGAATTCCAGATACCTTATACAGCTTAGAAAATCATACTGTTCGTTTATATGTAGCATGCGTTATAAAGTAATCATATCCTTTTAATCAAAAGTTTCCACCTCAGAACTTTGTCTCCTATTAATTTTATTTTTTCTGTATTACATTACTATTTTTCCTGCAAAAACTTTTTTTAAAAAAATGAAAAAAATATTAGAATTCAACATCAAAATTTTTTATGATAAGGTTTATAACTAAATGTTGTCAATAAATAATACCTTGTTATTGATTTATCATTATATATTCAAAACTGAGAAGTATTTAATTACAACACAAGCAAAGGAGTATTTCTGAGTTTTAATTTGTTGGCTGTAAATTCAGAACATAACACTTGTCATAAAATGTGCTGTTTTCAATGTTTTCCAGAACAGAAAAAAAAAAATCAGAAAAAAAATACCCCTCTCTCTCTCTATATATATATATATACATATACATATATATATATATATATATATATATATATATATAACACAAACATTAACATGAAAAGATGGAGAGAGATTATGGGGATTTAGAGAAGATTCACATTTTTATTATTTCTTTTTCAAAGAAAATTTTGCATTTGAATTTTAGGTAATAATTGTTGAGTTCAAGCTTTCTGTGTTTCAAGAATACTGAAGGCCTCCTGCTATGAAATTACCATGTCATTTCATGCAGAATGTTGAGAAGATTTAGGCTAAAGCACGTGGTTTTAACCAAGGATACAAGGATCTATTTTAATAAAAATATTCAAAATTGTATATTTATTTATTTGACTTTTTTTTTTTTTAATATTGTAGGATGATGACATTAGTTTACCAGGTAATAAAAAGACTATGCAGAAAGTTCCTGAAATATTGTATTTTGAGGAATAGTTTAATTTTATACAGTTCAAGGATCATTTTTTTTTTTTTTATTCACTGGATGAATATACGCAAAAGAAGGTACAAAAAGAACAGTACTTAGAAAGATAAAAATGATTGTTGCTACCTTGACTTACTGTTAAAGCAAAGAAAGTGAAACAAACCCTTAACCTTTCCTCTATGAGGAACAGTAAGTTGTCTGCAGTATTAATTTCTAGGCAATATAAATTAATTTTTATGCACACACACAAAATTCTCTTAAGCATTTAAAGGGAAGTAGAAGCATTCATTAAATGTAAAATCATAGTGCTCTGAATGCATCAGTATGCCACATTGCTGGCAAATACTATAGCTCAAGTCCTTGACCATGTTAAATTAACAAATAAAATAAAGCAATCTGATTAGCAAAAATGATGATTACAAAAATGATGATTAGCAAAAAATCTGATTACAAAATAATGTAGAGTACTATGAAAAAGATTAACAAATTACTCTATATTTGTGCGATTTTATAACATAAGCTATTTGTGCGGACGGGTTTTCCCCTTCTGTAATATGAGGAAGTTAAAATACTCTTGAAAGAATTCACTCACAACAAGACTACTCGTACTGCCAACTCTGTTTCTGTTACTTTAGTAGTGTTGCTGATTACTCTAAAAAAAATACTGGGTTAGCAAAATTTAAGTCATCAAAAAGAGAGCATTGTCTCATCCTGCCTCATAATTAATTCTTAAAGGACAAAATGGCAATGTTTCAACGTAAAATGACTGAAAATATTAGCATTATGGATAGCTTCACAAAATATTTAGAAACAAATGCTAAGATAAATGGTGCACCTGAAGCCTGCATTTCATGTGATATTGCTTAAAGCAGCAGCAAATCCCCATGAGCATTTTTAATTACAAGGCTTCTCAGTCTATACAATATACACACTTTTTTTTCTATAAGAAACAACCTCTGTTTAGGTTACCTCTAATATTCCAGGCAACAGAACACACATGATTTACTTATTTATTTATTTAAGATCTCCAATAATGGTAGTGGGTCTTTTAAATACAGCAAGAAGAGTGGCCAAGGTTACAGTAATAGCTTTATCTCCTGAAGTTACATTATAACTACTTGAAACAGGATGTGCACTTCTTTGATCAACTGCAATGGCTCCTTCAAAATTTTGGAGAAGCAGCTAATGTAAGAGAGACAAGCAAATATAAGAACATCATAATCCTGTCCTGTGGATCCCAGGGCAGCTATAGCAGTATCCAACAACAGTAGCACATACCAGGGGAGCTATCAGTGGCTGGGGTAGTATGTACTTGATATATTGTACTTGTAATATTTGACATACAACTGAAATATTAATATACAATACATTACTTCAAGAACAGACAGATTCTGAAGATATATGTTCTCAACCTTGTTCAGAGACATTGAATGTGAAAAAAATAAAGGAGTAATTCATCAATGATATACCTTTGTTACCATCCTGCCTCCTGGGAAGCATTTTCACAGAATCACAGAATTTCTAGGTTGGAAGAGACCTCAAGATCATCGAGTCCAACCTCTAACCTAACACTAACAGTCCCCACTAAACCATATCCCTAAGCTCTACATCTAAATGTCTTTTAAAGACTTCCAGGAATGGTGACTCCACCATCTCCCTGGGCAGCCTGTTCCAATGTCTAACAACCCTTTCAGTAAAGAATTTCTTCCTAACATCCAACCTAAAACTCCCCTGGCGCAACTTAAGCCCATTCCCCCTCGTCCTGTCACCAGGCATGTGGGAGAATAGACCAACCCCCACCTCGCTACAGCCTCCTTTAAGGTATCTGTAAAGAGCAATAAGGTCACCCCTGAGCCTCCTTTTCTCCAGGCTGAACAAGCCCAGCTCCCTCAGCCGCTCCTCGTAGGACTTGTTCTCCAGGCCCCTCACCAGCTTCGTCGCCCTTCTCTGGACCTGCTCAAGCACCTCGATGTCTTTCTTGTAGTGAGGGGCCCAAACCTGAACACAGTACTCGAGGTGTGGCCTCACCAGAGCTGAGTACAGGGGGACAATCACCTCCCTAGCCCTGCTGGTCACACTGCTTCTTATGCAAGTCAGGATGCTGTTGGCCTTTTTGGCCACCTGAGCACACTGCTGGCTCATATTCAGCCATCAACCATCACTCCCAGGTCCTTCTCTGCCTGACAGCTCTCCAACCAGAGAGCTTTGGTGCATCTCTTATGCCAAAGAGTTTTCCTCGAACCTGCCAGCTGAAATTTCCTCTCTTTCTTCATGCATTCCCTTTCTACTTACCCTTTCTGGCTTAAAAACTGCAGTGAAAATAAAGGTGTGCAAGTAAAAATAAAAGTGAAAGATCAAAACAAATATACCGGTTAAAGAGGGGAAATAAGTTAGGATTCTGGTGCACACTCGATGCTGCATCACTTCTGGAAGAGGATAATCAAGGCTAGACTTTCAATGACTTAGAGGCTAATTTTATTGGCTTTGCTGAATAGATTGAAGGTTATTTCTAGCTGCCTTGACCACCTAATAATTTTATATACCACCCCATTCAATTTTTTATTCCTTAACTGTAGGTATGGATACTGGGTAAATGTAAAGAAGGATCATTGAGTACTAGAAAAGTAGCATCTAATGGAGTAAAGTTTATCAGCAGGCAGCTGTTCATGATTTCTTTCCCAGAACAGAATATAAATCTGACAGAAAAGTGTAGTTCCTGATGGTTGAAGATAAATGTAGTGGAAAATCTATCATTTATAGCTAAGCCTACTATCAACTGTATATATTGAAGCCTTATGAAGTTGAATATGATCCTAAGAAAAAGTATTGGTACATACCTGCACTTTCTATACTTCATATATTTAATATGTTCTGGTATACTAGACAGATTCAGGACGTTCATTTCTACTATGCAAAAAAATAAAAAAAAAATCCACAATGTAATGTAGCATAACAAAGGAAAAGAAGGAAGGAAAAGGAAGGAGATGGAAGGAAGGGAAAGGAAGGGAAAGGAAGGGAAAGGAAGAGAAAGGAAGGGAAAGGAAGATTGTAAGAGCGTGTGGTTTTATTACCGGCTTCTGGTAGAGTTGTGGATGTAAAAATTGCCCCATGACATGCAATGTCATTGGTTTATGGACTACTGTTACTCTAGTGACATAAATTTGTAAGAGAACATATTATTTGCACTCGTTTTAGCGGTATTAATCTTCATTTACATCACCAAAAAACATTCAAAGCCCTGTAATGTAATGCCTTGAAAAATTAGCTGCTTCTTATGAGAGCAAGAAGTATTTGGATATAAAGGTTAGAATATGTAATTTCATTACAACCTGAGCTATATAGTTTAGAGGGATCTAAGCTGTAACTGTTATACTCCATAAAATGTTATTTATTTCTACAAAAATTTAGCATTGCTGTACAGTATCATTGCTTCAGTCAACAACAAATATATAGGAGACATTTAGAGCTACAGATCAAATTTCCATTTTTCAGTAGAAACAATATAATTTTAAACCATTCGCAGCATTCAGTACTATTTGTTTCATTTGTTGATGTTTGGGGGGGATGCAAAAAACACACAGACAACAGCAAAAAGAACCCTGACACTTTCTTCCATTTGTCTCTCAGAACCAAGTCTTCCATTTCATGCAAAATTCCCGAAAACTGCAAAATGAGGAAAATGTGAGTGACTGAGCATAGAACTTCCTAAGTATACTCACTTTATGTTGTCATGCAATAAAACACAAACATCAGGTGAGGATACTAGCACTGAGATAAGCAGAGGAAACAGAACATATTTTTCCTAACACATTAAACATACTCACAGATAAATCTGAAGGTTGGTCTGTTCTAGCAGAGAACAGACTGGTGATTCTTCAGCCCCAGTAGAACTGTTGGTGCTTTATCTCTGCTATCACCACTGCCTTCTGCTTGCTGGACTTGGGGCCCAGAACAAGCTGGAGTGAAATTACAATGCCTTGGATATAACATGTTGTCCTTTGAGTACTTACCCTGAATTAATGTCCTGTAGGAGGTTTCAGAGACAAGTGGCATGTCAAAACAAGTGCACATACTTAACCAAAAGGTTCAGAAAATGTGCCTGGCCACTTTTTCTAACAATGTTGCTGCTCTTTTTAAGGGGGTTATTTCCCTTGAGAGACTTTGGTTCAGAAACTGCATATGAACAGACAGACCTCTGTGGATAGGTATTTTGTCCCCAAACCGGCATTTGGCCAGAGCACGTGCCTGCGGGGTTCCTCTTGAATTTTGCTGCTGAGCATTCATGCTCTGCTTCCTGGCATGCTGGAGTGTTTTTCATGTCACCAGTGATGAAAGCTGAGCTGAGAAACTTTAACGGAGGTAAAAGGACAAAACTCTAAGTGAAGACAAGATGTAGATGCTACTCAAACTAAAAGGATTCAGACTACATATATGTGTAGCATAGGACAAGGAAATTATTCTTAGCACCATTTTACTTGGACACAAAGCCTGCTAATAGCTTTCATGGAAAAAACAAATACAGTCATCACAAATCAAAGCACAGATTTGGGAAAGCTACTAAACCTCCTTTCCCCATAAACAAATTACAGCCAATATGGCTCTTCACAACCTCCATACTTTTCTTCCTCTCTTGACTCAACCTAGTTCATCATGGTCACTGAAAAGCCCACATGGTAAGAGTTTCAGGGAAACATTGATTTCTGCAACACGTTGCAGCTCTGGCTAAAGCCAGTTGTTCAAAATTCTCAGTTCCTCTGGCTATATTTAATTTCAAATACTGAAAATGCCCGTGAGTCTCTGCTGTTTCTAGATTTACAGTTATAGTTCCTATACTTCAGAAATGTCTTTCTGTTAGTATTTGCTGTAAAATAAATAAATAAATAAATAAACAAACAAACAAATAAATAAATAAATAAATCCAGCCGTCCAATATCACACAGGAAGAGAATAATACAGAAAATAAAAAAGTTAACTATATCCTGATGATTGTATTAAATAACAGTAACAAATAAATAACAATAACAATTTAAAAGAGCAGTAACAAATAAAAAACAAAATGCAGTTGTATCCTTTAAACATGATCCTTAGTTATGATATAGAAAACCCCTAATATTGCTTACATATACTGACAGAGAAAAATAACATCCCAGAACACCTTAGACTTTTCTGATATCATAAACATGGAACTGAGTGTCTAATGAGAAATAATACCACAAACACTGAAGCATTACTGTGTAACAAATACACGTCTATTTACTCCAGGAAAAGAATTAATTTGGAAGGGCTTGAAATTTCAGAGATAATTCAAAATAAAGACAGGATAGGTTTTAAAGGTCTTTGCTTTTTATCTAACACACTTTATTAAAATGTGTTAAAGTTGTGTACATGGACATGGCAGTACTGGGTAAAAACTCAAATGTATTATAGAAAAAGTTCTTACGTTAAAATAAATTTGTATTTATATTCACAGAATCATATAATGGTTTGAGTAGGAAGGGACCTTAAAGATAGTCTAATTCCAACCCCTCCAGCCCAACCTCACAGGGACACCTTCCACTAGACCAGGTTGCTCAAAGCCCCATCCAACATGGCCTTGAACACTTCCACAATATGTTTTTTGTTGTTGTTTGTTTGTTTTTTTACTAAGGAGATTTGAATAAAAATTAAGCTAGGAAAAAAAAAAGTCAGAATAGGACATTATTAACAATAACTTCAGCTAGGCACCACATAGCAGCTAGTCATCTTTGCTGTAGTTACTGCCAATGATATCTGTTTTAGAACATGGAAAAAAAAATATTTTTTTTTTATGATTTCCCCACACATGCATTAGATGTCTGCCAACTGGCTACCAGTAATCAAGTCAGGTAAACTTCTGTCTTAAGCAGTATTGAGAAGTATATTTTAAAACCCATAGTTCTCTGTATCTACCCATCATATTTTAATATAATGCTAGAGAAAAATAGAGAAAAATTCCACCTATTAAGAATATTACAAGAAAAAAAAAATCTGAAACTGATAGCTTCTACAGGTCTTGTTAAAATATATCATGTCATTACAATAAAATTCTAATAAATGCATTGAGGTTTTCTTTGTTCACAATTATAATTCACCTGAATTATAATTTACAAAGGAATTGAAAATTCCTTGGAAAAAGGCAGTTCATGTGCTACAAAATTATACGTTAGTAACCACATAGCTTTTTATGTTATAAAATTAGAGTATTGTTTAAATACTCCCATCTTTCAGTTTAACACAAGCAGAGCAGAAAGGCTGCAGTAGTCTGTTCAGATTCATCCCAAAAGCACCATGCAAATCTTTTCTACAAGTAATATACATTTCTTGTTCATATCACCTTTAGCCTGAAATTCTGAAGCATAGAACCATTAGCAATTTTTCAATGGCTTTCTTGTCTGTTCGTGTGGCTACCCAGAGCACAGACTTGATTAGTTTCTGTAGATTTGTGCTCTGTGCAGCATTTGTTGTTATTCAGAAGATATGAAGTCAGAGGGGAAGGAGGATTGAATATCATAAAGTAACTTATATATACTGTTCTTTGCCTTATCATACTTTGCAAAGAATGAACGTAATTTAGCTGGAAATAATGTAATTTAGCCTCTCTCAAACTTACTTTATTGTCATATGACGTCTTCTGCTAACTTTATCTCATAATGTGCTTGTAAGTAAGCCCCCGTTCTGCATTTCTGAAGTTGGCTGGAATAAGAACCTGTGGGAAATGTGACTATTTAAAGACACCAACAAGAGGACACACTATATAGAGACAGATGGTAAAATGCAATGTTTGAGTCAAAAGTAGCAGACAGTTAACAAAGGGAAAATTATTTCACACAAAAGGGCTGTAAAGAGAATTGTAATATTTCCTTGTGTTCTTTCCTTCCATGAAACTATCCCTAAAATTCTAATCCCAAAGGTGTGAATAACAACTATATTAGGAGCTTGTGGGGTATAAAATGTTATATGAGCACTTATTAATACTAGTCCATCCTTAAATAATGATAATACAAAAAGTCCCTTAAATCTTCATTGCCCATTTCAGCATATTAACACATTTTTTATTTTAGCCCCTTTAGGAAAATTTTGCCTATTAATGTTTATCTGATTCTCAAATCCCACCCCTTGTGACCACTTCCCACAGTCAGTTTTTCAGAGCAACAGTCCCTGGTGGTGGTTGACTTTGACACAACTCTCCTTGCACACTTCATTAGACAATGTTGTCTTTGGTCTCTCCCTATGCCAGATAAGAATGTCTCTAACTGTACCGTGTTCTTTCTCTGTGCTGTATGGAGCCTGCTGATGTTGCCAATTCCTGAAAATGATATAATCCATTTAAGTTCTTGCATCTGTTTTCAAGGCTTCCTTTGCCAAAATACCTTCACTTACCATGTTTGATTGTTTTAATGGACTGTTACTGTAGTGTCCAATTGAATTCTGGTTCAGATTTTGGCTTGTAGTACAATCTTTCTAAAGTACATACAGTTTCAAACAGAGTCAACTAACTCATGCTTCTAAATCTGTCAAAGGACCTGCTGATGAACGTTGTGGTGATTTTTTTTTTTTTCTCCCTACAAGGGCATCTTCCACTGAATGTTTTAACCAACAGTCTGAAACAGAGTTGGTCTCTCAACAAGCATTTACTTTAACAGCTTTCAAAAATGTTAGACTGCCTTCATCCATTACTTTCATCCATTGTGTCTTCATTTCTAAACTCTAACTTTCAAATTAGATGACTTTTTTAGTCTATATCCATCTTCCATTCAGAGCATTTTTCCATTTTATATAGGGCTTGGCATCACATGTTCTTTAGACCTTTTTCAAAGCCAAACAGCCAAATGGATCTCTAAATCTATCAGGTGGACTAGAAAGAAGGAAAAAGCATGTTGCTTTTCAAAATAGGTGCTGAAGTAAGCAAAGTGCCTTCAGAAACAGTCTTCTTTCCATTACACCTGACTGGCAGGCACTTTCACTGGGATGTGTGGCTCCTGGTAGTCTGCTTGGTAATTCCCTGCTCTGTGCCTTTACTTCTCATGCTGTCTTTTTCTGGCAGCAGAGAGGAAAGTATAACACCTAAGAACTTAACCTTGAAAGCACCATGCACAAAAGAAATGTAACTAATTTGCTAACCTCACATCACTACACTCTTCTGCTTCTAATATGACTTAAAGTGTTTTCTATCTTTTAAAAATCAATATGAATACTGTTCCTACAATAACTGACCCAGATTCTTAATGAGCTTCCCTTGGTGGTACTACTACTACTACTACTTCTACTACTACTACTACTACTACTACTACATCACAAACTAATAATAATTTCCTTTGGGTAGATTTAATGAGTCTGTGTTCTATTTCAAAGTTTGTCCTGGATTACCTGCGGTGTTCTAGGAGCCTCCAGCTTTATGGAGTTTCTCCTGACAATCTTTTCCTCATTTGTTTGGAAAAGGCTTAGCAGCTTGGAGATGCGGCAGCAGCATGCAAAGCAGCCACATGACAGCCACGAACAGTTTCCCTTCTGGTTTGACAGGTAAATGAATTCTAGTTGCATGATCAGATATTCATGGATTTGACAGGAAAATCAATGTCTTAATGAGCCAAAGTTCCTGTGTGCCTGTATGATTACAGCTTGCAATGTCTTGCACACTACTGGGAAAACTATGATGTTACTATTTTATTTTGGTCTAGTATTCCACATAGGAACATGCATTAACTTTAAAGAGTTTGAGCTCCAGTGTGATACCACAAATCCACATACTGTTCTATATAAAGTCCTTTAATCTCTCCTGATAAACTTGTTTAATCTTCCCTGATTGAATGCTGAAAGATTAAAAGAATTCAGTAGGCATACCTTCATATGGACTGAGAAAAAATATTTTGTTGCTGGGTTGGTTGTTGGTTGCTTTTTCTTTGGTTTTATGCATATGTGTATGAAAGGGCCCAAAACGTAACTGATTTTATTTTAATTTTTTAAATCTATAAAATCAAATTAACAAGGAGCTTGAAAAAATGTAAAAACTCAATGAATTCCATCAAAATATGAGTTGTTTCACTAGGAATATAGTGGAAACATCAATACTTTCTACCTGGCATAGTGGAAATAGCATTTTTACTAAGTTAGTTTACATGATTCAATGCTTTATACATTCTCCTGCTTCTACAACCTCCAATGGTACCCTGAGCTTTTCTCCTCTGACAGATTTATAAAGATTTATGTATCCTTCATTGTATCCCTGAATATGTAACAGGGAATTAATGTGTTTGATGCAACAGTACTGAGGTGGGTGATGTCAAAAATTAATTCTGAGCAGCTCTCAGAAAAATCTGGTCAATTTCACAGGCTTTTCTGAGTTTTGTTGTTGTTTGTTTTGTTTTGTATGTGATACATCTGTGAACATCCCTTCTTCCTCCTGGGCATCATGGTGAGATTGTTGTTTGCTATTTTTTTACCACAAGGTTAGCAAGTTACACTTTCCTAATTTAATCGACAACTTTGCAGAACCTTTATTTATTCCTGAAACTTTAATTACTTTAGAGATGTTAATTGAGGAGTGGCATACAAACCAATGAGGCCCATGAAAATTTAGAAACAAAATTCCTGTAATTAATTATTGTTTGAATGACTCCCATATTAAACCTTCTTGTTCATAAATAAAAATATTTTTTTTCTAATAACCTAATCAGTAACTGAAATTATTTTTTTCTTCTCTTGTTTGGCCTCTCACAGTTGCAATTTATCCAAGTCATAGCTGCTTTATTAAATGGTTGAGGACTTTCTCTCTTCCACCTCCACACCAACTCTATGTAACTAAGAGGAACTGAAAATCACTTTGCTCAAGCAACAGATACATTGACAGTAGCTGATGGTTAGAAATGTATTTCAAGTTACAAGCAGAAAGTTCAAATGATCTGTCAGACTGAAATACAACTCCAGAAAGAGTTCAGAAAGGGAAGCCTCTGGGGAAAAGAAGAAAAAAAAAAAAAAAAAAAGATTTTTTGCCAATCCTTATGAAAGCAGCTTGAATCATATGACCCATATGTGTTACTGAAGATGTAAAATTGTCTGAAAACTAGGAGTTCCCAGATCACTACAGAAGACTATGAGAAGACTATGTATACATCAATAAACCACAAGCATATCTTCGTATAAATCCTACCGTAATTTAACACTGAAACTAAGTCACGCTATTTAATACGAGCAAAGAATATTTGAAGAACTTTTTGTTTCTTCTGCTCTTTCTAAACTCTGCAAATCTGAAACTCTTCTTGATATTCATGCTACCATTTAAACCAGAAAGGAGTTGCCTTCTTGTTGCTGGCAAGTGCATCAATAGTTTTCACGGAAGAATAAATTAGCCTAATATGATTACAAAGAAATCTGATTTCAGGAGTAGCTTAACAGTGTGAGGCACCATTTCATCCAGTATTCTCTAGGTATGTCATTGTTTCCCATGCTCTTTATTTACTTAATCTAAAAGTAAAAATGAGCGTGTTTACATTAAATAATTTTCCTTTCAAACTCTGAACAATGACTTAACAAGGCTTCCAACCTAGTGTTGTTTGAGAAACCTAAGAAATAAAAGAGGAAAAAAAAAAAAAGAAAACCACCACCACCAACAAAAAAACTTTAAAAGCCAACTTCTTCTTTATACCACCTTCTTTGACTAAGTTATTACCAGATGAAGGAGAAATTCTTTATCCTGTATGGTATAAGCCAACTCCAGTTGGATTTTTACCCAATATGCTCCAAGTGCTTAAGTGGTTGTTCATGCCTAACATGAGAGCACATCTTACTTGGAAAGGAGTGCTTACATTTTTTCATAATTATCTTTAAACCTTATCTCAGCTTTGTCATTATTATACTGAAAACAATTTATTCTAGGTGCTATTAACATCAAGAGTTTAGAAAATACTTGAATCTGACTGATGTTAGATTCATATATGTTTTTCTGGAAAACAAGGAATAATTATTATTTCACATGTCCACTTGAACTATATGTGTCAGTTATATCCCCAGGCTTTGCTGTGTTTAGGTCAGAAACATAAATACAATTTGCAATTACTAAAAGTGTCTGGCTGATTTCACATCTACTAGAAGTGCATCCTTTTCCTCTTTGTTCACTGTGAAACTAGTTACATGCTCAGTCTTAGCTGTTAAAAAGAAACATCTTTCACACATCCTTAGCACTCTGGAGTTTGTTTTTGACACTGAAGAAAGACATTTGCTACTTTGCACAGTAGTCTTTTCTACTTCAGCTTGAGAAAAACATTACTTTCTGTTTATGTAAAAGTAGAAAAAATAAGTACTGGAAAAAGAGGCCTCAGGAAACAGTGCTAATTAAGGCAGTATTTTAAAATACTAGTGGAATAATATCAACACCTACTAAAACTGAAAACAAGAGCTTGTGGATACTGTTTCCCCTTTTGATTCTGGTGTTCATTTACAGTCTGATTTACAGTTGTAGTGTCACATCCATGCTCTAAAGGACTGGGAGCTACAGTTGTATATTCAACACACTTGAAAATAAGGCTGCAAGCAGTTTAATTGCTCTTTATTTCTTATTGGTTCTGAAACCCAGGCTTGCTGCCTCTGCTCTCTTCACTTTGTTTAAACAAGTACAGACAAACCTATAGGACCACAATAAGTACATGTTTCTTGGAAGAGTTTAGTAATTGAGCTTAAGGAAAATTTTTACATGAAATTCTTGAAAAGGTCTCTCAAAGTCCAAACCAGCACGTGCCTAGCTGCTTTTTTGTTTCAGGTTTTTGGTTTTGTTTGAAATAAAATCAGATAAAAACTTTTCCAATTAAGTTATTCAGCAAATATTATATAGTCAAAGAAGTTCCTTAGTACAAGCTTATTCTGTAGAAACACACGGGTGTCACCTGTTTCATCATTTATCAGTGTTTGCTCTGAATGTTTGTGGATGTCTTATGTTTATCTAAACATAATGTGCCAAACATTTTGGTAGCAGAATGCAATACCTGGTTGTTCTCTTTCGAGCTTGTGGAGCGGGGTTGGAGGGAGGTTGGGATGGGGGGGGGGGAGGAGGAGGTGCAATAAAAGACCTAGGAGTGTCCTGATTTACTGTTCTAGTGATAAGCTATAGTTAAAGCAGATAAAAGGAAGATGATTGCAAAACCTTTTTTTTTTTTTTTTTCCTTTTCAAACCCAAACATGTCTTAGATTTTGTTCACTTCTCAAATGCCTGTTGACTGCTGTGTTTTCTTTTTTTTTCTTCTTTTTTTTTTTTTTTTAATAGTTATAACTTAGGTCTTTTAATAGTTATAGGTTATACAATTGCTTACTTTTCTATTATTTGAAAAAAAGCATGGAAGAAGAACTGAAATGTTAAAAAAAAAAAAGTTTTTTTTACATTAGTCATTATTAGCCCATTTCTTTTAATTCACATCTTTTAAAGGATGGAAAGGAGCATGGATAATGCACAGTCTAATTTACCCATGAATAAAATTAATTCAAAATTCTGTATTTATCTTTCAAAATAAATCTGTTATTACTTCTTATCACCCTATTGAAGAATCAACCTGAGAGCCACAGGACAAGCGATATACTATTAAAATACAATCAGATTATATATAATGAATGAATTTACGTATCGACACAGACACTTTTTAAGGAACTGAAAGCACCAGTAACAATCTTTCATCATGAAAGCACCTTTTGTTCAAATGTAAACTAGGATATATCTCGCATCTGTAAATTTATTGCATTAGTTATATCAACTAATACTTTATTTTAATGTCTAGATGAAGAAAAATTGTACTACAGGATATTAAGAGCTAACCTGGGGGAAAAAATCCAGTAAAAATCCAACACAAAAAAAAAAAAAAAAAAAAAAAAAAAAAAAAAAAAAAACTCTATTTGCATTCTCTATCAGGGTAGGATAAATAAAGTTTATCATTTTATATAAAAATAAATAAAATATATTTGGTTGGATCTTCCATAGATGGCTGAGATTCCCTTGCCTAACTGGTTATTGGGATTTTCTTCTTCCCTTAACTCCTGCCATTTTCTCTTCTTGGACTGTTTACTCTTTGCTTAATTGTGAAATATTCATCAAACCAGTAAGAGGCTGATACTGCAGTGAAATATCACTGCACTTTTTTTTTTTTTTCATAAGAACAGCAATATGCAATGCTGAAAGTGCAATTTCAAGATCCCTTTGCAAATCAAATAAAACAGAAACAT
This sequence comes from Anas platyrhynchos, assembly GCF_047663525.1. Classification (NCBI taxonomy): domain Eukaryota; kingdom Metazoa; phylum Chordata; class Aves; order Anseriformes; family Anatidae; genus Anas; species Anas platyrhynchos. The sequence continues at coordinate 39,767,147 of NC_092621.1, read as the reverse complement.
CAGTTTGATCTCCTGCATCCACAGTGAGTGCTTTAGCTATCAGCTCACCATTGACTGCTGTGGCTTGATTTAAATGAACTGAAAATTCTCGTCTGCACAAACACTATTTCATCAAAAATTTCCTTACTTTTCACTACGTAGGTATCTTCTGAAATAATAATGATAATGAGTACAATTTCTAACCAGAACTAAAAACCTTAGAACTAAATATCTGATTAGATGGGAAGGATTACTGTAAGTCTCAGACATTAAACTACAATTTCAAAGTGTAAACACAGCTGCCTGATATATCTCCCACGAGGTATAATGGAAATGCCAATACTCAGACATTACTATGTATTTTTTAAACATCAAAAATAGGAAAAACACCAAAGACTTTCCCAGGAGGACTGCAAATGCCAGTCAAGTTTGTGATTATGCAGAGAAGAATACTCAGTGATCAGAAAGGAGAAGAGAGACATAATGGTCAGAAATAACAGAGGATTAAAATACAAAGAGGTTTCATTTGCAAAGGAAACAAAAATATAAATCAGATTTTAATGTATGAGATATTTGTCAAGACAGTAAAAATATCTTGTTTCCTTCATGACCTACTACGAGGGAGAACTGCTTGACTTGAATCTTCATTGAACAGCACATGCTTTCAAAATGCCCGCTTTTTTATCAGTAATTGATAAAGCTCTGTCATAAGTAATTAGATTAAAAAGTAGATATTCTTACTATGCCCAATAGTTTCATCTACCATAATCCTTCAACTGAGTACTTTTACCATCCCCATTCTTACAGACAATCATAGAATGATTTGGGTAGGAAGGGACCTTAAAAATCATCTAATTCCAACCTTCCACTAGACCAGGTTGCTAAAAGTCCCATCCAAACTGGTCTTGAACACCTCCAGAGATGGGGCATCCACAGCTTCTCTGGGCAACCTATTCCGGTGCCTTGTCACCCTCTGAGTGAAAAAAATATATTCCAACTATCTAATTTGACATGCCCCTCTTTTAGTTTAAAGCCATCCCTCCTGGTCCTATCACTCTACTCCCTGACAAAGAGCCCCTCTCCAGCTTTCCTGTAGGCCCACTTTAGGTAACAGAAGGCTGTAATGAGGTCTTCTCAGAACCTTCTCTTCTCCAGGCTGAGCAACCTCTACTCCCTCAGCCTGTCCTTCATAGGAGAGGTGCTCCAACCCTCTGATCATCCTTGTGGCCCTCCTCTGGACCTGATCTAAAAGGTCCATGTCCTTCTTGTGCTGGGGAGCCCAGAGCTGAATGCAGTGCTCCAGGTGGGGTCTCATGAGAGCAGAGGGAAAGAATTACCTCCCTCAACCTGCTGGCCACACTTTTTGTGATGCAGCCCAAAATGTGATTGGCTTTCTGGGCTGCAAGAGCACGTTGCTGGTGCATGTTGAGTTTCTTGTTAACCAACGTCCACAGGTCCTTCTCCTCAGGATTGCTCTCAATCCATTCTCTGCCTAGCCTATCTTTGTGTGGGGGATTGTCCTAGCTCATGTGCAGGACCTTGTACTTGGCCTTCGTCATGACATTCTCACAGGCTCACTTCTCAAGCCTGTCCAGGCCCCTCTGGATGGCATCCCTTTCTTCCAGCATGTCAATCACACTACTCAGATTGGTGTCATCACCAAACTTACTGAGGGTGCACTCAATCCCACTGTCCATGTCACTGACAAAGACATTAAATAGTGCCAGTCCCAATACCAACCCATGAGGAACACCCCATTTAAGTGATCTCCACTTGGACATGGAACAGTTACGTAGCTGAAAAGATATTAGAAACCAACCCTAGAAATAAAGACAAAGTGACTGTTGGAACTTTGCACTTTATGCATTGTATATAATCACTGGCAAAGGTCTCTTAACAGATGGATGTCTTTGGTTTCCTGAACAAAACAGTATTTCAGAGCACATCTACAACCAACAATAAAAAATACCAAGGGAATTGGCAATTTCAGACTTTCAACACCTTTACTCCCTGTTACATTCTTTTTTAACAACTTGTCATTTGAAAAGTCTAAACAATTTGTAGGCTTTTCAGATTTATACTAAAACAGCCATCTGTAAGCAATTTAAAGTATGCTTCATGCATACTGTCTCATCTTTGCATTTTCCAGCATGGTCTCCTCTAACTTCTTCATCACTCTTTCGATAGAGATGACTTTCTCCCTCTCTTTTGGATTCCTTGTTAGTCTGAAAACAATTTAGTATACTCAGTCAAGTTTTCTGATCATGGGAGAATAGGTAACACTAGGGCAGAAAACAAAGAATATGCCATAGGTCTTAGCATGGAGGAGGGACTTGAGAAACTTCATAGCTAGAAGAAGCTTTCAACAGCAGAAACTGGGAATTGAAATAGGCTTATATTCTTTAATAAAGGATAGAGGATTTGAAACTGGAAAGTCTACAGTATAAAAAACATGACTGATGACCTTATGTATTTGATGTATTTGAGGACTTCAGATTCTTGAACCCATTTCCCTCCCTAAGTAACCATACTGACACACAGTAGCTTAATATTCTTTTCTCAACAGGAAATGGAGAGAAACAGAGAAGAGTTAGGATTTAAGGGGATCACCCTAAGTATCCTTCCATCCTCTCTCTCCTGTCAAGTTCAGAAATCTCCTTGACATGATTTAACACCTCCAACTGAGTTTTATTCCACTATGACATCTTAGCTCCCTTTGAATGTATGGAAATTTCTAACTAACACATCCTTATGTCCTTAGATAAAGGTATCACTGCATCATATCCTCTGTCAATAGCATGCCTGTTGGGAACCCTGGCAGCTTGAAGTTTGGCTTCATTTGTCCATCCTTCAGCTACTTGCATCTTGAGACTACCTTTCTCACAACAACCAGCACATAACTCAGTTTATTTGCTCTAACAATATTTGTTATCTTTTCTACTCAGCATTCCATTTCTCAGCTTATACCACAACCTCCATGGGTTGTGGGCTTTTATATGATACAGGCTGAAATATAAAGAAATATATATTATTTGCCTATTAATGGCACCTGACCTGAAAATTTAAAATGCAATACACACCTCTTTTTATAACATACATATCACCTTTGAGCTCAACAATGATAAAAGTTATAGCTTTTACATGACAGTAAAAATATAATTGATATATTACACACTATTTTCAGTAGATATAGCAAAATATATATTAAAAAAAAAAAAAAAGCTCAATGTTACTATTCTCTTCAAAGAAACTCTTCATTTTATTAAAAAAAAAAAAAAAAGTAAAATATGGCAGAACTTCATTTCTGAATCTTATAAGAAGTGAAGGAGGAGGTACTAGTAGTTTCAATGACTGGTGGGAGGCTCTACTTTATTAGTATCTTCTTTTTATGTTGTACTGGTGTCGTTACTGACAAGCACTTCCTAATGCATTGTTATCACTCTGGTCCACTTCAGTCAAGGTACTGGACTTCATTCCCTATTTAATAATATTTCAAACAAATAAGAATTTTCTTCTTTGTTGCCTTACAAACACATTTTTTCCCTAATGTTTCTAAAGATTTTTTACTACACTTTTAAAATAATTCTTTATATCTCTCCTCTTCATGGTATTTGCTCTCACCACAGTTGTCTCGTAATACTTTACATAATACATATTGTTTATTATTACACTTTGATTTCCATGTTTTGGGGTAGAAGAAAGGGAATAGGAAAATCTATTGAAATATACTTGAATGGCTGATACAAAGATCTGAGGTTAGAAATTTTAGGCAGTGCCTTGAAACAAATGCACCAAAGTAAAGACCAGGAATCAGGGAAGACTTGAAAAGAAGAAGAAAATCAAGGAAAGAAAGGATAGGAAGGAAGGAAGCCGAAGGAAATGGGGAAGAAAAAATAAACATAAATAAAATAAAAAATAACAAAAGCACCAGGAAATGGTGAAATGTGAAAAAGAAAGAAAACAAGATATAACTCCAAAGTCCCTGTAGCATTAATTCTCCTGTTAAGTCACTTTGCCTGCCACATCCTTTTGCCTGAAACCCTCTGTGGTCAAGAAGATATGGCAGAATTACTCTTCATGCTCTCAGAGCTCACCACAGACAGGAACGGTCATAGACTACATTTCAGTATTCCATTGTCAGTACTGCATTAAAGCCCATGCTTCCTGCTGCACAGATATGGTTATTGTAGCATAGCAGGAGACCAATTCATTAGAGGTGGAAACAGTCAGTTCTATAGCCACCTCTATATTTGTATACATGTACATGTATAGTACAAATAAATCTCAAATCACTGCAAAATCTCTTCATAATGTCAGAGTCACTAAAATTTGAAACTCAAATCAAATTCAAGTGGAAAATTTTGAGGAGAAACAGAAGAGATCTGTTTTCAGCACAAAGATCATAAATGAGATTTAGTACTGTTATATATGAAAGAATATGATGGGTAACAGCAGCTATACTTGTGTAATACTGCTTTAGTGAGTTCTTTTCTTATTTGATTAAAATGTTAAATTGTAATTACTTGTAGCAGAGACCCACAGGTACATGGGTCAGAAGAATTCCAAAAGTTCATCCTAAGTTTACCATGAGAACAATTATCCATAAAGTGCATTTCTCCAAAAATAGTTTTTTCTCTGCTCTAAAGAGGGAAACCGGACATAATCTTTGGCTCTCTGAACACTCTCCAAGCTTCAAGAATACATCTTCTAACACACAGTATTATTGTTCTGACTTTTTCCTGATACACAGTCTAATTAAATCTGTCCAAAAAACAAGGAGAAAATATTGGTCCATCTCTTGTCTAAGAATTTCTGAGCTCTTTTCTACCACCGTAGACTTTTTTTTTTTTTACTAGAGTGTTTACAGTTGTTTTGCCCTTATTAATTTGTCCTTTATTTAATTTGTAAATGGAATTTAAAGTGACCTGAAATGTTCTGGCTATCTTGATAACAGCAATATTTGGGTAGTACATAGAGAAGCCCACATAAAATTAATCTCATGCCCCAGCTTCTTCTGAGACAAAGCATTGTTTGTTTTGAGACTGCTAATTCCTTCAATCAGTTCATCATTTAAAATTTATTTGTACGATATCAGAGGCATCCTGCTGGCACAAAAGTAATAACTCCATGTAGCACACTGATACCTGAAGGCTGGCCATTAATGCAATCTTTGTCTCCATTACATTTATAAAAGGTGAAGCAAATGATTTCAGAAACTATCACTAAGTAGAGTAAACCTCCATTCAGCTACATATACTAAAGCAGTATATATCCACCTACTAAAATCCTGCAAAGTAACTTGATTCATTAGAGAGGCTCTATAGAGGAAGATTCAGTATACCAGGTTTCTACGAAGACTATGTAGTTGTGATTAATCTCTGCATTGTACCATTTCTCCTCTTCCACTGAAAAAGATGTATATCTCACATAGTATCATCAAATCAGAAAATTAATCCCATGCATCCCCATGAAAGGGGACAGGGTCATTGTATTACACTAGTTCTATATTAATTTAATTGTTTAGAGAGAGGTGTGCTTAAGGATTATGCAGAAGGAATACAAGGAAAATCGGGCTTTACTGATTTGCTCCACCTGAGGTCTAAGGTGAAATTAATTCAACTATTAAGTTGAATGGCACTCTATGGCACTTCCTATAATTCCTCAATTTTCTCCTAGATAACAAATATTACCATATAGTTGTCTAGCTGTAAAAATCAGGGAAAAAATAGTTTTATAATGACTAGCAGAACAATATACAAAATGTATTGAAGCGATGCAAAAGAAGTGCTTTGAGTCTTCTGCTTGTAACTCTGCAGGCTTTTTCTCTCTTATACCTGCAGTATTTTAATCCAACACAAGTTCAGAGCAACATACCGTAAGAGGGATCCACAGTGTGCTACAAAAGCATGAGTGTGATCTTTTCAACAGTAATTTATAAAACATTAATAGTCTACTCAGAATCACCTCATTCCTGCAATAGATATAACCATCAAATATGTTACTGCAAAGGGAAGAATCTAAAATACAAGTTACCATCTCCTTTCAGACAGTTAGCAGGAATCCTAAAATACTTTGAGATGATTCCCTGTTTGCATAGTCCTTAGTAACACATGGCCTTTTTTCCCACACATAAACTTTTAAGATGAGATAAAAAATATATAAAATAAAATAGAAGTTGATAGAAATTGCAGTCTTCTTCAATAAGTGTTTTATTATAGCCATATAGCAGTACAGTCTAGCAAGAAGCAATAGGTAAAGCAAGAAATTTCAGTATTTCATACAAGAGCTTCAATCTCATTCTTCCAAGCCATTTCTAGTTTCCTGATTACCAGCAAAAGTTCAATGTTGATTTCATACTGTAATTCATTGAAATTGGAATTCATTGAAAATATTTTCCCATATTAATATTTTTGAAGGTGAAAGGAATTAATACATATTATACATGCAGTATTACTATACAGTAATACAGATCATTTAGCATTTCAACCACCATCACTGAGTGCAATTCTAAAATTTGACAATGTGACAGTCTCTTAAGGTTGAGATATATTTATGATCTGAAAACAAAATCTTAGTGGCAACTGAGAAAGAAGCAACCAATTTCTAAAGCTTAAGGAAACATAAAACTGCTGACTCGAATATAGGTGATTAAATAAATCCAGCTTATCACAAGGTGTTGGATGCCTGCACGAAGTTCATGCTTTCAGAAAACTTAAAGAGGCAAATCCTTAGCTCATCCTGAAGAAATTAGAAACTCAGTACATTATGTATGAGGCAACACATTTGAACATCCAAAATATTTAGTGGAGAGTTAAATCTCTCTTTTTTTCTCTCTGTACCTTTATAGTGAAAAACTACATTATACATTCTGGGGAAAAAAAAAAAAAAAAGAAAAAAAAAGATAATGCATTCATTAAACTAGCCATATTCCTTAAGTATTTATGAAACTTCATAAGAAGCATGAGTTTATTTTTCAACAAATGCTCTCCTCTGTTTTGTAATTGCTAATAGAATGATTCTGTCATCCTTGATCATAAATAAATAATGCCAGTAGATTACTTTAACCACTAAAAAGGTCCAGCAAAATACAGTTCTCAGCAAATAGAGTAGTATATTAAACACTACATTATATTCACAACTATTCACAACATTATACAAAAATATATTCAATATAGTTGAATAGTTGCACGTAAAATCCATTACAATTTTATATTTCTCAGGAATTATTCATTTTAGTTTTATTCAGCCTCAGTCTTCTCTAAGGTTCAATCAAAATCCCTGCTATCCTGAAAATAAACTCAGGACCACAAGTGTCTTTCTAGCCTTAACTGAACATCAAAACATCTACTTAAGAATCTCTTTACATATTGGCCCATCTCCCAAATTTGACACTGGCAAGCTTGAATATAAACTACAGCAGAAACTTGTTCATAAATATTTATAAACATGACAACTGTGCACAAAACACGATTAAATTAAATGTCCCAAACAATTCTAGTGATAGATATCAAAAAATAATGAAAATATTTTGAACAGGTTAAAAACAACAACAACAACAAAACATAACAATAGTTTTAATTCAAACCCAGGTTCTTGTCTTCTGGAGGTGATATCAGTGGGGGTTGTCCTTTTTCTTTTTTCTTTTTTTTTTTTTTTTCTCTGAATTTCCCTCCATTCACATATTTTTTAAGAAACGTGAGCAAGCTGGTTTTCTGAAATGGTGGTTTTTTTTGTTTGTTTGTTTGTTTTTTTTTTTAGTTTGTTTTTTATTATTCTGTAAAATTACATTTTTTATCCATGAAATTAGAATATGTGTTGAATAACAGTATCTGTAAAGGCAATTTTCTCACCTAGAAACACATTTACAGGTGTCTGACTTTTGCTCTACAAACCAATTCTCTGCCCTGGGGGTTGCTGCAGGGTTTCATCCAACACATGATCACAGTTTATCTTCCCGTGTTGAAAATGAATGGGATGTTAAGATAAGAATTGGTGCTCAGCCTCCCTCATAGTAGTATCTACTCCTGTGCTGTTATAGGTGTGGTATCTCTCCTCAACACAAACCTGCTGCAATTCACATATAAAGGTGAGAAGTAACTAGCCATGACACTGAATTAACATCTCAGCTAACAAAGTTACTCCTGTTAAGAGAGGGAAAAGCAGGCAATGGGAATAAGTTGAAGTGGGCAGTGTAGTGGTTGTCACAAACATGTTCTTTATTTTAGGTTAAAACCTTCAAGCTTCAAACATCCACAGCAGCCATAGTACAGTTGGTAAAGTTGTCTGTTAGAGAGTGATGCAATCAAGTGCATGGTCATACTCATCAAATCACCTTGAAACTTTCATCTTTAAAGAGTTGTTGGATTTAGTGTTTAGAGATGACTGTATGGTGTAATGTCTCTTCATTCTTTAATATCTTCAATAATTTCAGAATCTAAGACATCTCTCTATATTTCATCATAGGAAAAAAAAAAAAAAAAACAAAAAACAAAACTCAACAAGAGTATTTTGACATGTTATTTTTGTTCTCATTTGAGGTGGTACAATGTTTGCATGCATATATCATTCTTAGGCGTTACTTCTTGCTCCTTTATTTTTAACTACATTATAAATGCATAAAACCTGCACTGCAGTTAAATTAAGGAATCAAAAAGCTAAGTGCTCAATTGAAAGAGACATTTCCCCAGACTCATGAGAGCAGCTATTCAAAACAGTCTGCATGAAGTAAATTCTGTCACTGATTTTGAAAACATGTACTCACATATCCTGACAGTTGCTAATATGGAAACAAACTTCAGCACAAATCCTTAAGCATCATACAAGCACCACATTTTTCAATATTACAGTACAATGTATTTATGGGGCAAAAAATCTAGACATGACATGGACAGAGCAAACATATGAAATTCCTTAAACTGGAAGGCCAGTATGCAAAAAGAATCATATGAAATATAACCAGCTCAAGAATCTGTAAGGTGACTATGGAACTGTAAAGTGCACTCCAGGAGCTGGTATGAGAGGTCCTCAGGTATCTAAACCTGCAGACGTGCAGTTTAACATCTTTGTCAGTGACATGGACAGTGGGATTGAGTGCACCCTCAGTAAGTTCGGTGATGACACCAATCTGAGTAGTGTGATTGACATGCTGGAAGAAAGGGATGCCATCCAGAGGGGCCTGGACAGGCTTGAGAAGTGAGCCTGTGAGAATGTCATGACGAAGGCCAAGTACAAGGTCCTGCACATGAGCTGGGACAATCCCCCACACAAAGATAGGCTAGGCAGAGAATGGATTGAGAGCAATCCTGAGGAGAAGGACCTGTGGACGTTGGTTAACAAGAAACTCAACATGCACCAGCAACGTGCTCTTGCAGCCCAGAAAGCCAATCACATTTTGGGCTGCATCACAAAAAGTGTGGCCAGCAGGTTGAGGGAGGTAATTCTTTCCCTCTGCTCTCATGAGACCCCACCTGGAGCACTGCATTCAGCTCTGGGCTCCCCAGCACAAGAAGGACATGGACCTTTTAGATCAGGTCCAGAGGAGGGCCACAAGGATGATCAGAGGGTTGGAGCACCTCTCCTATGAAGGACAGGCTGAGGGAGTAGAGGTTGCTCAGCCTGGAGAAGAGAAGGTTCTGAGAAGACCTCATTACAGCCTTCTGTTACCTAAAGTGGGCCTACAGGAAAGCTGGAGAGGGGCTCTTTGTCAGGGAGTAGAGTGATAGGACCAGGAGGGATGGCTTTAAACTAAAAGAGGGGCATGTCAAATTAGATAGTTGGAATATATTTTTTTCACTCAGAGGGTGACAAGGCACCGGAATAGGTTGCCCAGAGAAGCTGTGGATGCCCCATCTCTGGAGGTGTTCAAGACCAGTTTGGATGGGACTTTTAGCAACCTGGTCTAGTGGAAGGTTGGAATTAGATGATTTTTAAGGTCCCTTCCTACCCAAATCATTCTATGATTATGAAGCCAGGTCTTCCTTGCTAGACTAAAACCTCCTCAACACTGCCACACAAAGCCCTTCCATATGTGGCAGTCAGTATAGTACAACAGTAATTCTGTGAGAGGCTGTGTAACTGATATTCTTAGACTCTGGTCCTAAACGCCTAAATGTGATCAAGCAATGTATGCGCCTAAGAAAGTCCTTCCGTTTCAGTAAGGAACCGCCCTTTTTTAAGCATGTACTCTCTAAATGGCTGGTATACTTAAGTCTCTTATAGCTTTAATTATCCAAATTTTGTACGAAGATATTTTCACTGAATTTAAAAGAGAATTAATATCTTTAAACAGAACCAGAGGAGCTCTGCAAATGTGTTAAGAAAATTACCTAGCAAGATACTTAACTTGTCTGAGTTTATCTTTCTTCTCTTCAGGAAAGACTTTCTGATACATCTGAGTACATCTAAATGAATAAATAAATGGCAACTCTTTACTGGGGGAGATATATTTATAATTATTATTATTATTGGTTAATATGTTGTCACTTACTATTTAAGTCATGCTGAACATGAAAGACCAATGAAAATGCTACACTATCCTCTCTGCATGTCTTAAAGAGAAGCTTAATTCCCTAGTTTCTCAATTATTAGTTAGCAGCTAATTATCAAACTTTTTCCTCTGAAAGGGATCAGCAAACAATAAGCAATCATTCTCACATAACTTACATTACAACAATAAATGTATCTCTATAAAGATATAGATACCATTAAGAATCTAGTGGAATTATTTTTGTGTTCTATTTGTTTGGGAAAAGCTTTTTGTTGCTGTTTTAACATGACCGCACTTCTCAGTTACAACACCCACTAAGATTTTTTGACCAACATTAAGAGAGGATTCAGGGTGATAACAGTGAACATGCTTGAACACTAGAAAATCAAATTTGATTGGATATATTCAAGGTGTTTTGTGATGAAATAACAGTACAGCAAGGGTAGTCAAAAACTCTTTACCTCTGCTTTATATGCTATACTTCAACAGAGAAACACACTGGACTCATAAAGATTAATTTGCTGTAGTCCTGTGCAGGGCACATCAAACAGCATGATAGTAAATAAAAAAAGGGACTACAAATAAGGAAGTTACTGAAATAAAGATATTTTTCTGACTTTTAAACATCATATCTTACACAATGGGTTGATCCAGATTTCTTTTTCTCAGAGAGCTCTTAACATTTTTTTTATTTTTAAGAAAAATTAAATATTTTTATTGACAAATTTCCTATGATTCAATTTTACATTGTCAGATTTAATTAACAATTTTTATGCTTCCTAATCCCAAAGAGTAAATGGGAATTCAGTTTACTCTAAGGTTTCCTGAAGTAAAAGAGTGACATGATATATTATATCCTTCAGGTGGAAATTTCCATAAAACTCCTGGAAACAGAAGAGTTCAGGAAGTCTAAGTCCATCTGTTAAAATCCTGTGTTCTAAATATAGCTGTTATTTTCCCTCACATACTACGTCTATATTTCTCTTTATGGTAGAATACTTACGGAGTAGTTCAAAAAAATGTTTGTACCCTAGGTTGCTGTATCAAGCGTCTTCAGGTCCTACAAAGAGTTCATTAGGGAACTCAGCATTTTTTCCAGAAATAATATCAAAGAAATAAACAGAAATACCTTGGTCTCCAGAGCAAAACCACTTTGCTATATACAGCACCTCCCACAATGAAAACAACCTCTTTAGGTGCTACAGCAATAGATGAGCCTGGAGTAGCAGAACAAGAACTAAAAGGTTCAGAAGCATCATTCCTGGTGATTGCTAGGGGCAATGTTGCCTGTGGCCATTGAGAGGTCAGCATGGAGGGGAGCAAGCTGGGACTGGAGGGAAAGGCAGGGAGAAATAGAAAACAGAAAGAGTAGTTAAGGAATGATCCTTTCCACAGAAGATATTATGATGATATTGTACAAAATCCTTCAAATGAAGAAAGTAGACATTCTAAAATAAAACAAATCACTAGATATAACATAAGATTAAATCAGCAAATTATTGTCAAATTATTTGTAAATTTGAAATGTTGTTCATACAACCTTGTATATATTAATGGACTAAGTTACTGCAGTTTTGTCATTAATACTATAAGTGATTGAATTGCTTATTCGGTCTTCTGGTTTAACCTTTCATTATTTAATAAAAACAATTTGCTGAAACTTTTTTTTTTTTTTTTTTTTTTTTTTGCTTGAAAGTGTTCTACTGAGATTTTATAATACTCCTGAAGTTTCTTCAGGTATTCCCAAATGTGTTTCCATTCAAAGATGAAGAGATGCACCTGACAGATTCATACCTCTCTGATTAAGTATACTGGTGTGTTCTTGTCTATTATTCTACCTCAAGATGTAATACTCAAATGACTACGAAATAGGTCACACATTCTTTTCATTTTGAATTAAGGAAATAAAGGTGCTTTTAACTTTTAACTTTTGGAAAAAAAAAAAAAAAAAGTCTGGTTTCCATAAGCGTGTATTTATCATGGTTTTAACAGTACCATACTCAGTGGCCAAAAGGAATTTATTTTGTTCTTGATAGGCAGGTGATCAAGGCCTCATACCAGACAAATAATCAGAATTATTATTTTAAACAAGAAACTAAAGTAAAAATTATACTGAAAGAGCTGCACTGTGAGGCATCAGCAGTGCACACCCCTTTGGTACACCCCTGCTGGAGTCACAATACACACATGCATCTCCTTTTGGAACCCCAGCCACCATCAGATTCCAGTTTTGGGGAAGAAGATGCACCTGCAGAACTAACTAGTGCTGCAGTGAAAGATGCTGCAGTACAAGATGCCATCTTCTGTGCTACACAGAAATATTTTGTGTGACCTCCACCTATCTATGCACAGGCTTAACCTCCAGTCAAACATACCAGTCCACAGCACAGGTTAGTAGAGAAATGAGGGCAATTGAAGAAAAAAGCCTTGCTGGCTCTTGAGGGAGGAAGGAGCTGGCATAGACTTTCTCCCCACCCTCAGCACAGATGGGCTTTGCTTGCAAATGTGAAGGATGCCAACCATCTTTCACTGCAGGTGACTCACATTTGGCACCGCCGGCACACCCACCCACCCACCCAGCTGAGGCAAATTGTTCCACCTACTACTGGGGTGGGTGGTCTCTCTAGATGGTCAAGACTACAGGAGAGAGTTTTCTTTCTGTTTTGCTCCCCTGGTTGGCTTGCTGGTGCCAGCTCAGCTCAGCTCAGCTCGCAGATCACAGAAGTGTAGACAGTGAAGAGAAGTGATGGAGGAAAAAGCCAAAAGCTCCACCCCAGAATAAATAAATAAATAAATAAATAAATAAATAAATAGGTCTTTCAACAAATTGAATTTTCAATGATTATCAAACAAACACTTGTGATGCTGGAAGACTATATTTGTACAAGAACCTATATAATTTTGTCTGTCAAAGTACTAAAAGAATTTTTATCACACTTATTGTTCTAGGTAAATGCAAAATAAGCAAGTACACAGAGACCCTTTTGAATTTCATCTTTCCACGCTTCATTAAAAATCTAAAATTCAGACACCCATGTTAGTTTTTTTCCTGCAAGTTTAAGATAGGCTTTTACTCTTACAGGCACTGTAGCATTAAACGAAGCATTAAAATAATCTGTTTTGTGTAAATCAGCTTATTAAAAAGCTCTTTACTGGAAAAAAAGAAAAAATAAAAAAATTGAAAGATGCCATCAAGTGGTTAAAGGCAGGAAAAAGCTAATATAAAGCTGGAGGTAGTATTCAACTACAATGACATCTAGTGGTATAAAATATCAAAGCTGTAGAACAAGTTTTGAAAACTAAAAAGGGATATTTTGTTACTCAAATTCCAATTAATTGATATTATGATTCAAAATATATTTTAGTAATTCTGTTGTAACTTATTACTTTTTTTCATTTAAAAACATGGCATAGAACACCATCCAGTGTTATTAGTAATTCAGCATGTCTGTTGCTTACAAAAATAGTTTTAAAGCAAATATAACTTAAAGATTAAGAATATGCTTCTATGTACCCTATGAATTTTAAATTAATATTTCTTGTTACATGAGCTTGATTCATGTACCCTAATAGGTTTTAATATAAAAACATTTTTTAAAGGAATGCTATGTATAGAGGGCTTTAGAATAACTATTAAAATACTCTATGTACTATAAATTGGATAATTGATAAATTTTATTTCTGCAGAATCGTATTATTTTCATCATCAACAACACAACTGTGTTGTGTTAATGATTGAGTACTCTCATAAATTAAGTTTTATTTATTTTAGGTAAATACTAACTGAAGAAGAAAGGGGTAATTCCTATGTTTTCTTATAGGCCTTACACATTTTTTACAAATTTTGTATATAACATATCATCCTCTATGTTCTTGAATTGAACGTTAATAAGAATTATAGCATTGGTACAACACATTATGTATCTGTGCAAATAAATACATAAATGACAATCAAGAAGTCTATGCGTTTCTGCTCAGTGATGTGGCATCTCTGGCACCAGTCACCAATGGCCCTCTGCTGAAAAGACCCAGACATCAGCTCTGCAGGTTTTTATGTGAATCTCTTTCCAAACTATGTGAGATGAAAAGAACAGTAGATTTATGAAACGTGTCCTAGATGTTTCCTGTAGGATGTCCATCCTACAGTTCCAGCCTTAGGTGTCAAGATTATGAAGGTATTGGACACACATAATCTTATTTTAAAATATATAAATTTTATATAATCAAACCAAAGAATAATAGACTACTAACATTTTCTACTACAAAGAATAATAGACTACCAATACATTCATTCTGAAAGAATAATTCTGATATATACATGTATACACAGATTTTTCTTTTTAATTTAGTCTAGGAGAAACTGAAAATATAATAGAGGAAACACCTCCAAAACAATGAACAACAACAACAAAAAAAAAAAAAAAAAAAAAAAAACAGAGTAAGCATGAAGAAGTTGAGGATTAAGAAACGGAGAGCGAGAGAGAGAAAATACAGTTTTTGATGTGATACAACATATTATAAAGCTTGGACATGCAGTTTAATCATCTTACTAGATGGTGTCAAATAATGCCTCCATTACAGGTTTTTGTTTAGCTAAGGTTTAGCTAAACAACACATACTATTATTGTACTATTACAGGAATTTTGCAACTGCATATACTCAGATATTTTGCAATATATCTGCAATCACTATTGCAGAATAATAACTCCCCCCAGTTGTTGTCCTTTTGTGGACCTATTAAAGGTTCACCTTCAATATAGGTGTTTAATTAAGGGAATTGAGCATCTGTGTCTAACAGGAGCATCCTGTAGCATGATTTCACAGGAAAAGGTTCTTGTCTGTATTAAACAAGTTAAATCCTTAAAAGGATGCTGTAGAAACTTGATGCCAGACCCCATCCATCATCCAGAAGCATTTCTGTTAGACAGTCTTTGACAGTAGCCCAAACCCAACAAAATATGTTAATAAAAACATAACTCGAACTATATGTAAGTAAAATAGTTACATGAACATCATCTGTACTGTACTAGTTTCCTGGCTGTATTGAGAAATACTCTGAAGACAGTAGATCTATCTGTTCTTTATATTAAACAATTTTTATTTTTATTTAAGTAAATGTTCAAGCATAAGTAATGTTAATTTAAATAAATATTTTTCTTTTAAGTTAAATTTGTAGTAGTCTATAGTACTATAATGTGATGTTGACGTTTTCTGTTTTTTTTTTTTTTTTTTTTTTTTTTTTCACAACAACAAATTCCCAGTTTCTAGGAAAAAAAATATGGTTTCTAAACACACAGACAAATCACTAGGAAGAAGGGGTCATGTAGTGGGGGAAATATCTTAGAAACTTTAGGTAATGTTCAGCAGAGAGTGGGTGTATTTTTTTTTTCTTAAATAGGCAGATAAAATCTGGTTGAGAAACATTTTGACAAAAAAAAAATCAATTTGTATGATAACAGAACAAGTTGTTCTTTCTGCCTAACCTTCAACACCCACCTAAGTCTCTCAAATGCAAACTGAGTGTGTGAGTGTGTATCCTTCTTTTGTATGAATTAAGAAATAGCTGACTTTCAATTTTCTTAATGCAGACCCTGGAAAGGTTTTTGCCCAATTCCACTGTTTTTCTCATTCTGTATTGCTGATTTTTCTGCAAAATATTATTCATATAATAATATTCATTACAAGATCATTCATCTTGTGATTTCTTTAGAAAAACTGTGTTAGGTATAGAAAGAAATTTGTAACTAAGTTTACTTAGTTATGTAAACACTTAATATTAATATTTTTAAATTAATATTTTTTAAAACAACAGAATTACACAATGAAAAAGGGTGCCTTCTATTATTATTATTATTATTATTATTATTATTATTATTATTATTATTATTATTATTATTATTATTATTATTATTATTATTATTATTATTATTTTATGTGTGGAACAAAATGGAAATTATTGCATTGAATAATACCTTAACAAACATTAATGATATTTCACTGGGACATTAGGAGACAGTGTTAAAAAAGTTCAGTAATCAGAGTGAAAGCATTTGCATTACAGAGAAGGAAAAGTTTTTGGAGAAAAAAAAAATAAAAATAAAAATCACATTTAACATAGATATGTTTTTCAGGATCTACTGAAATGTGATTTTTGTGGTCTGTCTCATTTGGTGAACAGTGATAGCCACTGAGTGAAATTTTAATGCTGGTTTATGACTAAAAAAAACAACATAGGTTTTCTATCAAGAGTTTTAGAAAATGGTATAGATTTTCATGCAATATGCCAATTTATGTCCATGCTGCATGAAACACATGCATGAAATCCATACAAGTGTGGCCAGTGAATTCCACGTGTAAAAGCAGAATTAGCATTTTGAACAGATTTAGTCATTTTTTTTCTGCATCTCTTAAGCTGTTGTGCATTGTTGCTAAATAGCAAGTTCTTGGGTAATATTGCTCTTGCACACCCTGTTAGTTTCACAGGAATTCCAATAGACAGTATCCTGAAATATTCAAATAAAAGCTGCTGCAGAAGATAACAGAAGTTAAAAGAAGCAGCACTATTAAAGTGCTGAGAAAGTTAAACTTACAAAAAAGTAGAGTCTAAACCATACAGCTTAATGCAATATTGGTTACTGAATCAGGGTCAAGCTCTAGTGAGCGAGTCATGATTGCAGTAAAGATTTGATTATTTTTTCGAGTTTTCAATTTCCCTACTCTCAACATTATTCCTCAAAATTATTTACTCAGATTAAAAGTTGGTTTTCTCAGTCTGTTCTCTCATCTCAGTATTTCCTTGAATATAATGTCTGACAAACCTAAAAATATTAACAAGTCTTAAGCAATTTAGGGTATTCTTTAGCCTGAGCCCAAAAACAATAGAGAGCCATCTCTATTGTTCTATCACACAAGCACAAGATTACTACTTAAACCAACTACTTTAGAAGTTGCTAGTGTAACAAAGAGTTACATTATGCCCAGAGAAATATAATTTATGTATTAGTCATATGAGTCAGAGATACAGAGTTTTGAATTTGTCACAGCTTGTAGGACACTAATGAATTTTTTTCTTATGCTAATTCTTCAAATGAAGAAATGGTTCAATCCCATTGTAAATATTTAGGAGAATAGAAATGAAATAAATTAACTTCATGCTGAATGAGATTCAAAAAGATAGGAAAAAAATGGAAAAGTAGAAAAGTGACCCAATTTGCTAGTGGCATAAAGGCTAACTCCCAGCAAGAAGAAAGAGAGAAACCAGCAGGGAGCTATTTTCAGCCCTTGGCTTCAGTTAGGTGGCGAAACGAATAAAAAGGATAGATAACTACAGGGTAGATAAAAAAAAAAAAAAAAAAGGTAGATAACCACATTATGGGTCCTGAGGGAGAGAAAAAGTGAGGGGGGGGGGGGGAGAGCAAAACAAAAAAACACTAATTTCCACTATTTTCTACACCTAATGAAAGAAATTTCTTATTCTGAATAATGAAGAGAGAAAGAATTGTTTCCACTTGCTTTAAAGTTTATGCTTTAAGCTTTAAATGCTTTAAGCTACATTTGCCTCAGATTGTTTGAGCAAAAGTTTGGACTAGAGGACTCCTTAACTCACTGTGAGTCTCAATTATCTCATGATCTTATCCTACAATACCACATTTTTGTTGGATAATTGGCAGTAAAATCTTTGTGCCTATCTATTCATATTTGTCTTAAATGAAGTGCTTATAGAAAAAAAATAAAATAGAAAAAAAAAAGAAAATAGTGACTTTTCAATCTTAAAATTTCATAATAATATTGTGCAAGTTATTTTTAGCACTAGGCAAAAGTAGATTTTTCATTTCTCCTTCTCTTAGCATAGTGTTTTCCTTCCGCTGTAAATTAATATAGTGGCAACAAGTAAAGATTATTCTGTGTAGCTAACCTTCTTAGAGATAAAGCATACTTTCCTTGGATATTTTTGTCTCAACTATTATTGCCATATTAAGTGGAGGAAAACAGTTGTAGCTGTTATGATCTGTGACTACATTCTCCTAAGATTTAGGAAAGTAGAGAGGAAGAATCATATTGGTGTTCTTGGTATAAGCATATGATATTCTTATTTTTATGATTGTTGCCCAGTGTTAAGCCTACATATTTTGTGTGCTGTCAATTCTTTTAATATAGTATATTCAACTACTATAAATTGCTGTATAGTTAGTAATAAAGAAAATATTTCTGTTTTCTCTGAAATCAGAATCAGAATATTTTTCTGATTTCAGAGAATATGTAGAGAACACAAAAATAAATGAAGATAGTCCTACAAATGCATGTGCATTAAAACAGTAGAGATAGGAATGCCATGCTGCTTATGATGACAAAAAAGGGACCTCATATTCTCCTTATTGATCAGCTGACATGGCAGAGTCTGTTGACTCTTCTAAGTATGGGAACATTTGGTACATTACTATTACATTGCATGCTCAACATCCCTAAAACTGCGACAAGAAGTACCCAAAAATGACTTAGAAAGAGATCCCTCCCATCTCAATGCTCTCATGAGGCAAAAGGTTTTTCTCTTTGCCCTAAGTAGCAAATACATTAACTGCTTTCTCCACAAGAAGTCCTTCCTGACTGTTCATATTGATTTGGGCCTTGTATGGAATTACACATACATACAGTTACACTGAGAATTGTACTGCCACATAACCGTTGGGAACAATGCAGAGAAAACAGACAAAATTAGTGTTAAATAATCACTGTTAAAGAAAAAGAACAGGGAACCAGCATCTTTACTTTAGGTCTGAGGCTTCACTTTCACAGCCACAGATCTGAAATGGTTTTAGAAATGGGCCATACTGAACACTTAACTGTTGGAAGCTTTCTTTTGTATCCTTTCTCACAGCACCATTGTGGGGAAGGGGAATTTCTAAGTTGGATAAGGAGGGCAGACAGTAGTGGGAGAGGTCAACAGGAGAACTGCAACTTGCCTCACCTGATGCTACAGGTGTCCAAAAAGTTTCAAAAACCCATCAAAGTACCCTTAAGGCTGTTGACAGAAACACACCTGGAAGGTGTATTAGCTTAAATTATCTGGCTGTCTTCCAAAAAAAACAACTGAGGAGTAACACCTCTCCTCAACATCTTTCTACAGTCCAGGAGCTGTGAGTGCTTTTAGACTTTGATTATGCAGCTGGAACTTTTCTCCTGGAACAGGTCACAAGTCAAGCAAATGAAAATGGCCCCAACAAGTACAGAACATCAATGAGGTGGGACTATGCCAAGACTGTTGCTCAAACACCTTTGTCCCCAAGCAAATGAGACACACATACATGTACTGCAATGTGGCTTTCTGTCAGAAATATATGGTTCAATAGCAGCATATCAAAACTAACGTTTCCAAAAACATTTCACTCTTAATACACTAGGGTCCTAACATTTCTGAAGATTTCTTTTCAATATATGGGAAGGCAAGGCAAGGCAAGGGCATTAAATTAGGCATAGTGATGTTTTAAAAAATATATCTTCTTCATTAGAGTGTTAAAAATTCATCTCATTCATTTTAAACCAATAAAAATCAGATCTACTTTAAAAGTATTCTAAAGAAAAAGAGAAATTGGAAATTATGATGGAAATATATTGTATGTAAGCACAAGCAGGTTTTATGCATTTGCACACTGTCACTGAGACCAGCAGCAAAGTACAGAACAATCAGTTTTAATTATTCTTGGCTGTCTTTCTCTTTCCTAATACTTAAAATAAAAAACATGGACATCTAATGTCTGGAAATAGGTAGCATGATGGTACCCAAGGAAGTCTTAGAAAACAAATTATCTCTCATCATATCTAATAAAGACAAAATACTGTAATTTCTTGCCTTGCAGGTTTTGCATGAAATGGTAACAAGGCTATTGTTACATGTCACAGAAATATTGAAGCAGTATGTTAAATTAAATGTTTACTCTGAAAATGAAGAAACATTATGAGCCAAGTAGGGAGAATAATCTACTTTCTGTTTGAACCTTTCTAGGATCTGTACCACAAATTTGTTATCATACTGCACCTCCAGAATCTGCAAGGGAAAGTATTATTTACACAGTTTTATACAGGAGGTCTCCAGAACAAAAGATGCTCTCTTAATAATATTTTAGCAAGTGACTGATTATCATTGTTGAATACAACTGCTTGTTAATCTACTCTTAGAAAAACTATAAATAGTAGCAGGATTAATTTGAGACCTCGTGTAATTTCTTGACTCTTTGAGGGCCCACTACTCAAGCAGTTTTTCCTGCAATGTCTCACTTGTTTGATTTGATTTGATTTGATTTTCTCTTGTTCTTTTCTCTTTTTCTCTGGCCTATATTTACCCAGGTTGTCAGAGAGCCCTTTAAATTCAGTTCCTCTCTGTCATGCTGGTTCTTACTCCCTTAGAAATGAATTTCTTCTTCACCCTTGAGGAACTGAGGGTATTAAACTCCAGGATACCACACACCACCCAAGCTTCTACCAAGGAGCCTTGGCCACAGGAGCTCCCCAGAAGCAGTGATGTTTGCATCTTTATAAGGATGGCTTCCTGAGCTCAATTTTAATTCCTCCTTGTTTCCTGAGGTCAGGAAACAAGGAGGAATTAAAAAGCTCATGTATCTATGCTTCTATAGCCCTGTTTGTGTAAACTGATGAAAGATATAGATCGTTAAAGATTGCCACAAAAAATAAAATAAAATAAATAAAATAAAATAAAATAAAATAAAATAAAATAAAATAAAATAAAATAAAATAAAATAAAATAAAATAAAATAAAATAAAATAAAATAAAATGTTCTTCATCTATTTTAAGGTCTTTTATTTCTCTTTGTAATTATGCATATGTCTTTGCATAAGGACAACACAAATCTCCTGAAATTAACAAGGTATTACATGTAAAGAAATGCCACTATCTGAGTAAGGAGCATGACAGAAAATCAATAAATAGAAATATACACTCTGTGTTACTTTGGTTTGCAAATAATTTGCTACTATACCGTTTTCAAAAAATCCAAGAGATAAATACTGACAGATTGTAAATTATACTTCAAGAACAATTTTTATTACAAATAACTGCACTTAAAATGTGACCAGGCAGCAAGGTGGTAAAGATCAGAAATATATTTTTTAAATAGTTTTTTGTTCCTTTTTTTCAATAGTTTTGTTGTTGTTGTTTTGAAAGTCTTGAAATAGTAATGCTATGTGCCAGGCCAGCAGTGTCCCAAATTCAAAGATGATTCATATGTAATGTGTATATATATATATATACACTATATATATATATACACTATGTATATATACATATATACACTTACAATATGGAGCAGCTTTGTGTTTGAGATAGTATTTCCATTTGTTTGAGACAGTGATTCCATCATTTCTGTCATTTCCATCATTAAGTAATGATGCTAACAAGAACCTATTATGATATAGGTATTTTAATATTTGTAAATAATTAAATTCCCTCTGTTTGTCTATAGCTGGATGCACTTTTATCAGAACCAATGTTTCAAGAAAAAAAAATTAGTTGTAGAGATATAAGAACACATGTGACTATTGCCTAACAAAGTGAATGCTGATATAGCAGAGGAAATTGTACTTTTTCCCAATTTATTTCAATGATTCTTCATGAAAAAATATGAAGGAATATCTTTGAGCATATAATCTTATAAGAATGCAGAACAGCACTTTCTCTTTGTAGAAAGGAAAGAAAAGGCCTTTTCTGACAAGTTTGCATGCTTAAATTAAATTATTTTCTCCTAATTTAATCTTTAACATAACATCTAAACATTTATCTTCCTAGTTCTTCTGAAAAAGAGAAAAATAAATTAGTTTTTCTGCCTTTAAAAGCAAGTTACTTGCACAGAAAGTTGCCCTTTCTGGTCATTGTATCCATGGATGCATACAATTTCATATGCAAATTGTTGCCAGATTCTGAAAAATGTATCAATTTGTAAAGCTTATATTTGTTCTAGAATTACTAAGAATTTATTTTTTTTTAATGGCATTACTTAATTTTCTTTATCCCCTTTCCTTATGCTCTTATTAATTCCTTTATAAAACAATTAAAATATATCCAACATATTATAATATAATAATAATACATATTATTTTTGGAAAGGACAGGTAATTGGGGGGGGGAAAAAAAAGAGGGAGGGAAAAAGAGGAAATATCATGAATATCATGATTTAGATCTCTTTTTTTTTTTTTTTTTTTTAAGAAAATACATTTTCTTCTGTACATGTATATAATAACAATGTTATGATTAAAGTAAATAAATAAAATTGTGGTACTTTGTACCACTGTACTGTCCAATGAGAAGAGACATATTTGTACTTAAAATTTCCATCTCTCTCATGCTTCTGGTTTAAGACTAACTTTCAGGTAATATCGGACAATATATCAATGCTTCAACAAAAGAAGACAGACAGATTTACTGAGTGGCTGGTTTGTTGGTTTGATTGTGTTTGAAACGTTGTTTGGGTAATTAATTAATTAATTAATTTTGAGCGTATAGCTTTAATATTATTTCAACTACCCTCTTTGTGTTTTTCTATCACGTTCTATTTGCTCCAGCAAAGAAATTCCTTGTGCCCAGTTTCATAGTCATTCACTACACATTCCTTTGCTATTGTATCCTTCCTGGCCTCATCTCCTCTGATTCCCAACAATACTTTCTCTTAAAGCACAAAAGAAGCACATTTGTGGTCTGTTCAGTGATGCTCTCACAGGATGCCCAAGCCCAGATGTTTTTTCTTACACTTTGTTGTTGACTTTGTCCTACATGTAGAAAGTCGTGCTATTAAAATCACTAACCACATACGTGCTATTAAAATCACTAATAAAATTCTAAAAAAAAAAAGAGAGAGAGAGAAAATAATTATCAAGAAAAGGTTTAGTTTTGATCCTGCAGATAGTTGCAAAACCTGACACTTAGCTCTAACTGTTATCAATCTTCACATTCAGCAGCACCACTTATGTTTAAAAGTCAAGCTCATACTCAATCATGTTTTAGAATCCAAGCCTACAAAAAAAAAAAAAGAGTAATTGAGATTTTTACCTAGTAAATTATTGTTAAAGTGAGAGTACTTTTGTGCATGTCTTCAGAGCATGCTGCCACCCTGGCTGCAGGGACACTGCTGGGGTGCAGATGGCAGGTGGATCCCCATTGGTGAAAAAAGGACAGACGTGGGAAGTTCCACCTGCTAACATAGGTACTCTTACGCCTACAGAGAACCATCCTGATATACTAAATAAGCTTTATCCAGCCTACAGAGTGTGCAAAACTGAACTATATTTATCAGAGCTAGTCATTTATGAAAATAAACTAAATGAAATATATTTGGAGTTTCTAGCTCCAATCTGAACTGCATCATCACATCAGATGGCAAAAATCACATCATGGAGAACTTGTTCAATGAACAGAAAACATTCTGTTTCCTCAGCCTCTAAAAGAAAGCTTTGACAGACTAGTTTGAAAATGTTCCTGGAATATGCATCCATGACATTCAACCTGATGGTGATGTTTCATGCAAGCTGATTCTATTTCTGCTAAATTAGTCAGTGAGATGTAAAGTAGCAGCAAAAACAGTTTATAAACATAGAGCAGCTTTCACCTTTCCTATATAGATCCACGTCTTTTCCTAATACAAATTGTGCCAAATAATTACAAAGCTGTTTGTATATTTATCTACTTATGTAGAAAATTTCAAAGCAGAATTACAAGTTTAGAAGTTATTGGCAGCAGACATCTGTTATACCATCTGTACAAAAAAAAAAAAATAATAATTTCAGAGTAATTTTTTCTTTCTTTTCTTTCCTTTATGTTGTTTTGATTTAAGACTTCTATACCACTGAAATCATAGTCGGTGCTATTTATACTTCACAATGGAAGAATACAATATGAACCTATTTGTTAAAATCATATCTTAATGAAGTGGTAAAGAAGCAGTTTGATCATAGTATAATAGTACTGATGTGAGAATATTTCATGAAAATATGTTATCAAATATAAAACAATATGTATCAGCTAGAAGCAGAAATAAAACAAGGAGTAAACAAGCTACAGTTGTGTCCCTGAATTTCTGTCTGGGCTTAATTCAGTAACCCCTCTATATAAACTTTTAAAACATAAAGAAAAAACTACATTCCTCAGACTCTAGAACGTAGCAACCGCAAAGGTTAAGAGTGTTAGAAGGACAAAAACTTGTAACTAAATAATAAATGTTGTTTTGGGAAAAAAAAAAAAAAAAAGTGTAGAGAACACTGAAAAAAAAGAAAAAAAAAAAAAGAAGGAAAAGAAGGACTTGTATCTTTGATGTCTTCACAAAGGTTTATATTGTCAGTTAAGAAACACCTTTGAGAAGCAAAGTGAAGGCAATGCATCCAATTCATCACTGAAGAGAAGGGGGGGTCTGGAAAAAAATGATGCATCAATACACTATGCCAAATGGCATCTACCTAAAGACTTCCAGAAGACTGGAAAAGTTAATAAGGACTTCTAATTTCTCACTACTAACAAACAACTATTCATTAGGGCTGAAAAGTATAAAAAGTTATACCCTTCTGGGCATATAGCAACTTTTCATGTAACTAGTAAAATACATAAAAGATTCACTGAATTGCCCACGTTTTTAAACTGGTCATTAAAAACTAACCATTTCTAAGGCTGTTATAAAGGAGTAATATGGCAGGAATTTCTGGAACAGATGACAGATGTGTAAGAAAACAGATTCAGTTTTGGTTATTGAGCAGCATCACAAAAACAGCTAATCATAAATGTTTGGCTCCCACGTCCAGTTCATAACTGGATCATTATTCAACTGTTAAGCTGGAAAAGATAGCAGACAGAAACAGATCATTCAAAGTATGCAGTCCACTGTGTTGCCATAGCCACCATCAAATTTCAGACAAACTTGTGATTTATTATTATTATTAATAATAATAATAATAATTATTATTATTATTATTATGTATTTATTTATTTATTTTTCAGAGACAATAAGTATTATGCACTGCAGTGCATCTACTGAAAGACTCATAGTAAATCCCATAAACAAATATCTACTGTGCATCTACTGAAAGACTCATAGTAAATCCCATAAACAAATATGCTTGCTGAGGCAGAGCACCTAAGTAGTACTTTTTATTTGTGGTGGCTTCTCTGACTGGTTATAAAAGCAAATATATCCCTAGATCCAGTTTCAGCATTTATCTTGTCAGCAGTTCTTATAGCAGAGCTACTTTTGAGATGGGAAGCCAAAAGTTACCAGTCACCAGTGCCTTAAAAATGTCAAAAAAGCTGTTGCTAATGATAAAGTCACAAGAAACTTCTTCAATACTGTAAGGTTGCTAATGAATGACTGATGCTGAACTGAACTGCTTAAGATTACAATTAAGAATTAATGGAAGGAGCAAGGAATTTACAATTTATCTCTCAAATATTATCCATATATATCCATTGCTAGTGGAAGAAACTCTCACGATGGATAGATGTGAAATAACACTTGATTTATAAAAGAGAAACTCTACCTCTTATATTTTTTTGAGCATGTCCAAGTGGTAGCTATTAGAAAATGAACTTACAGTACCTCTAGATTCACTAAGAAATAGTTACTTTTTTTTTTTTTTTTTTTTTTTTTTTTTTTTTTTCCAAAATAATTGCAGCATGCCAAAGAGTTATAAGATGAATGGTACTATCTTGGACCAGAATCATGCAAAAATTAGTATAAACATAATATAAAAAATTTGATTTGATTGGCCAATTGTCATCCTAGCAAAACAAAGAAAACCAATATCCTTTCCTTTCCTCACCTCCAACACTAATGGGGAGAGCTGACCATATGAGGTCCAGCGTACGTTGACTTTTTTTATACTGGTATATAACAAGAGAATTTCTGGATGATGGTTAAGGTTAACGTGTATAAGGACTTATTACTAGTCACAGAACGTAGTCTTTTATGTATATAAAAGAAATGTAGAAATGAAGCAGCTCCAACAGTAGATATTCAAAAAGAAAACACTTATCTGAGGTTTTTTAAAATATTTGTTAGCAATCCATAAATACAGATTTCATTGCCTGCCCACCATGTGGGAAGCTGTCTGAGGTGACAGAAACATATTCCACTGTGTAATGGTTTTCATGTCAAAGACCTTTTGTAGTCTTAAGCTTTTTTTTGGTACAAAAGTAAGACAAGGATCTGGAAAGAGTCCAGCAGAGTTGGCAACGAAGATGATACAGGACCTGGAGCATCTCCCCTATGAGGAAAGGCCTGGGTCTGTTCAGCCTTGAGAAAAGAAGACTGAGAGGGGATCTTATGTATGTATGTAAATACCTGAACTGTGGGAGACGAAAGGATATGGTCAACCTCTTTTTAGTGGTTTGTGGGGACAGGACAAGGGGCTATGGCCATAAAATGGAGCACAGGAAGTTCCATACCAATATGTGAAAGAATTTCTTCACCGTAAGGGTGATAGAGCACTGGAACAGGCTGCCCAGTGAGGTTGTAGAGTTCCCTTCTCTGGAGATATCTCTCTGGAGATATTCAAGACCCATCTGAACCTGGCACCAACATGTTCTAGGGAACCTGCTTTGGCAGGGGGGTTGGACCCAATGATCTCTTGAGGTCCATTCCATCCCCTACAATTTTATTTTATTTTTTTTTAATTAAGCATAATTAATTAATTAATTAAAAGACCTTTGTGTGGATTCTGATTCTGTGCAGACTGCAGAAATCACATTATGTACTTCACTTAAGAGCTGTCACATAGGGAAAAGTCAAAGAGAAGATAGATGATCACTTTGCAAAACAACTGGCAGTACAGATTTCCTTGCAACTTGATGATTGACAATGATCAGATACAGCAGAATTCCAAAGCATTTCAGAAAATAAAGGGCTCTTTTCTTACCAATAACCTACAAGATTTGTCATTATAGACATTCTCAGAGTGATGGGAAGAAAACAAAGATGCGTGTGGTGAGACCCTTATCATGGGGCGTCATGGCCATGAGAGAAGCATGAACATGAGCACTGCTAAGGCAGTAGCAGCTTACATTCATTTGCAACATGAATGTGTGTAGAGCTGTTTAATTTTGCTAAATTACTAATATATATTTTTTTCTTCTGGTAAGTTATTTGTATTGATAAATAAAAATGAAGAAATTAACATGCCTACCATGTAAGACCAGAAGTAATGCCTGCTTGCACTTTGGTTATTTTGAAAGGTGGGTCAAAAAACATCTCTGACATCTAGATATTTTGTGAATTTGTTGATTAATTCCAAACATTCAAAAAAAAGTGAAAATTCTAGTAATTTTGACAATGAAAATTTAAATATTATTCTGTTTTGCTTTTGAATATTTCCATGTGATGTTTGCAGTGTGATTTTAATAACTGCTAAAAGCAAGTTCCAGGCTTGTAAAATTACCTGTATTTTTTCATTTAAACCAGTAGATGTCACTAGCTCCATTCATTATAAGAGAAAAAATAAATAAATAAATAAATATATATATATATATATATTTGAAAATATATTTGGGAACACTAGATCCAGAAAAGCAGAATCCTACAATAAAAAATAAAAACAAAAAATAAATGGAAATTTAAAATATCTAGGCTTCAGTATAAATCCTAGTGCTCAGCAGAAAAGTTTGAACAAGTTAATGTTACAAGTCTTAAAATTTTTAAGAAACAATTTCTTTCTTAGATGGACAACTCCTAGAGGAAGTA
Organism: Anas platyrhynchos; assembly: GCF_047663525.1. Classification (NCBI taxonomy): domain Eukaryota; kingdom Metazoa; phylum Chordata; class Aves; order Anseriformes; family Anatidae; genus Anas; species Anas platyrhynchos. The sequence goes on along the minus strand of NC_092621.1, from coordinate 39,738,959 downwards.
ATTTAACCATAAACGAAACTCACAGTAACTGTAGAATAAAAGCCTGTTTTCATTAAAAATAAAATAAAATAAAATAAAATAAAATAAAATAAAATAAAATAAAATAAAATAAAATAAAATAAAATAAAATAAAATAAAATAAAATAAAATAAAATAAAATGGAAGGAGGAACTTTTGAATGATGAAATAAATTTGTGGAATTCGGAAAGGGACAACTGAAATAAGTTTGCCTTCTGAAAGAAAGTGAAGGAAAAAGCAGTGAGGTGATTGATGGGTATGTTTTTAAGGAAACACAACTGTCTTTTTGTACTACTTGGTCAAAGATAGCATTTCACACCCCATTGTTTCTGGGAAACAATTTGCTAAAACACCAGTGTGGAAAGGACCTGGCTCCTTGTATTCAAATTATATTACTATGAGAGGGGCTAGATGTGAGGAAAAACCCTGAATGTCCTTCTCGTAGGAAACTCATTGATCTCTGAAGCCCACTGAACAATTTATTTGTTACCAAAACTCACTGAAGCATTTTGGTTTAATGTCGAAATCTCTTAAGGGTACAAGAGTTTTCCACTTAAAACATGTGACAACATATTTAAGAAAGGAAAAAAAAAATCAAAATCAAACAAAAATAAACAGAAAAATATATAGTGCACAACAGCAGCTGTGAGAGGAATGAGAATACATGAGAGAAGCAGTCCTGCAGCCCCCAAGGTCACTGCAGCAGGAGGGCAGGAGGTGCTCCAGGCACAGCAGCAGTTCCCCTGCAGCCTGTGGAGAGGCCCCTGGTGGAGCAGGCTGTCCCCGTGCAGCCCATGGGTCCCACATGGAGCAGATCTCCACGCTGCAGCCCCCCCGTGGGTGGAGCAGCCCCCGGTGGAGCAGGTGGATGTGGCCTGGAGGAGGCTGCGGCCCATGGAGAGCCCCCGCAGGAGCAGGGGTCTGGGGGGAGCTGCTGCCCACCAATGGGAACCTGTGCTGGAGTTTGCTCCTGGGAGATGGATGGACACCATGGTATGGAGCCGTGTGGGAGCAGTGCTTGGAGAGCTGCTGCCTGTGGGCAGCCCATGCAGGATCAGTTTGGGAAGGACAGCATGCTATGGGAGATGCCCCACGTGGAGCAGAGTGACCATGAAGGAGCAGCAGAGATGAAGCGTTAGAGACTGACTGCAACCCTCCTCCATTTAGAAGGAGGAGGTAGAAGAGGGTGGATGGGGGAAAGGTGTTTTTAGTTTGTTTTATTTCTCTTACTGGTCTAGTCTGTAAACACTAGGCAATAAATTATATTAATCTTATACTGTATATATATTACAATGTATATAAATATACATTGTCATGTTTTGCCCATGACAATAACTGGTAAGCAACCTCCTTGTCCTTATCTCAACCCATGAACCTTTTTTTTTTTTTCCACCAGGTTTTCTCCCCTTGTCCTTTTGAGGGAGCATGAGAGGGCAGCATGGTGGTTTAGCTGCCCATTGGTGTGAAACCACCACAGTAATTAACCTCATAGGATTATTTTCTCCTTATATTCTCAAAAAAAAAAAAAATACATAAAATAATAAAATAAAAAATAAAGTCTCCAAGCTAGATCAGTCTCTAATCTCAGTTCTCAATTGATAAAACACTTCTGTCATGAAATAAAAATCTGATAGCCTGTACTCATGAAACTTATTATTGCAGGTTTTCTGTAATCACAAAACTTATTTTTGCAGGGCTTAAAACTGAAACAGTCAAATTTAGAGAATTTTAAAAAGGAACACCATGTAAGCAGCAACTTTCACAGTTTATACTTTGTCTTTCATTGAGAATCCATATCAGTTACATTCATGAAATGCAGTTATCCAAGTCTTACTGTAAGACCACATTAAGATGAAACATTTTAATTATTTGTGTTCATTTCATTATTCTCACACAGTGTTGTGCAGCATCTCAGGTTTCTCTAGTACCCCCCTTTTAAATTCCTTAACATAAGGAAATTTTGCTTGAAAATAACGTCACTGAGCGTAAACTCCAGGGCTATGAATAATCTGATTCAGTTTACAAAGTTGGCTCTACTTTGGATGGACCGTATCACCTCCAAACTAAATTATTTTGTGGTTCCAAAACATATGAAGCAGGAGCAAAAACAGTTACATTCTCATCAGATAAGTCAAATTCCTGTCTAAACATTAAACATTAAGCATTAAATGAGCTGTTTAACATGATATTAAGTGACAAACAGTTCTAAAATTCTCACATACTGAATATTTGTGTCAAACAGGACACTCAACTTGCTTGTTAGACGCATGAAATTATTATAAAAATAAAATTCCTTGACGTTAATTGGATTTTATTTTATTGTTGTTTATATCATTTTCTTTTGAAAGGAAGAAAAAAAAAAAAAAAGAAAGAAAGAAAACAGAATATGACTCTCAAAACTGCCGCATCTTTTTCCTTAATTCACTGAGCAACTGAGGCAGGTTTTCATTCTTGTAAGGAGCCAGAAATTAGAATTGCAATAAAAGCTTTTTTTTGTGTTAAAAGCAGTTCTTTTCTACTATTTTAATATTTTCATCTGAGTTTTCAAGAACAAAAGTAGACAAAATCAGTGAAAAACAATTATTCCATATCAGTCTTAAAACAGTAACTTCAGATCATTTCCATTCATAATATAAGTTCTTGTTTCAGATGTTGGGGAATTTTCAGAGTTCTAGTGTATTTCTTTATATCATTTACTTCCAAATAAATAAATAAATAATAAAATGAACAAGCTGAGTGCTTTGAATATACTCTAACCACTTTAAATGTTCCAATTAATACACTAATTCAAACCCTTTGAATAAGATTTGTCTCATTTATTTGTGCTATTCCTTGACACAGTGTGAATAATGAGAAAAGCATCCTCTTTTTCATCCTGGATGCTATATCTTTATGTTTGTCACAGTATTTGGTACAACCAAAAAATATTTCCATTACAAAATAAAATATTTCACTACTGAAGTGATTTTTAGATTTATTGGTTAATGGATCTAATACTTTAAATAAGAAAGATTGTAAGAAATAAGAAATGTATATTTTTTCTTATTATAAGAACAATAATAATAAAAATAAAGGCCTGTAGGAACCATTTTCTTTTAGCAACATATTGCCAACAAACAGAATAGAATATAGAATATACTCTTACTTTATTTTGAGAATGAGAAAATAAAATGGACTCATGAGTCCCTAGCAGGCAACAGTTTTCTGAAAAAAAGAGGTTTAGCTGGTTTTGATTTCAAAGTTCTGCTCAAATACTAATTAGGAGAGGATTTCCTAAATTAAATAGGATTACAACTTAAAGTCTGACTAGTTAATGATAGGGAATTATTCTAGTGCTCCAGCCAAACAATTCAGAATGTTAGCTTGCTAACAAATGACCACAAGTCATTTGACTCTTTTCTTGTCCATCATTAACAACTTACCGATCTACTTACTGATCAGCTTACTTAGTATTGTATTACTTGTTAACCTGTACAAATGTAACAGCAAAGATTTTTGCTAATTAAAGACAAAAGAATAAAATTGTTTTCATAATTATTTTTATTTAAGACTGTACAATCCAAAACCAGCTTCAAAGCCTTCACAACAGGAGCAGTAAAAACTACGAACATAACCCTTTTTGTTAAACCAGCATTACTAATCATGTTGAAGGAGCAATGCAAGATTAAATTTAGTGCAAAGCAAATAGAGCCTTTTAAAGCATATCTGTATTGTTAACATAATAACACTCTTTCCCCATTACTTGTCCCCAAACCAAACAGCAACAACTTTAATAACAAAACAAAAAAAACAAACAAAACAAAACAAACAAACAAACAAACAAACAAACAAACAAAAAACAGTTTAAAACCATAATTTTTAAAAAATAAAAATAGTAAACAGTGAGCTTGATACATCTCTGCCAGGAATGAAACAGCAGAACAAAGCTGGTGTCCTCAAAGGCAGTACAGTAGTAGTACCACACAGTTCACAAAATGTGTCCATTCAAATGCAGCATAAACAGCATAAAATTGCAGGCTGCTTACAGGAAACAGCAGGACAACGATCACTGCTGCAGAAACAACAGTTTACAAGAGTACTATATACTTATATGTCCACTGCTTCTTGGACAAGAAGCAGCAGAACAAGTGAAAAAATATTTACCTGTTGAAAGGATATAGCAATCTTTTAGCCAAGTAATATCACGTCTGCTAGTGAAAGTCAAGTCAGTTCTGAAGGTATTACTGAGAATCCCTTACACGCAAAGCACAAGTGCATAAAACACTTCTTTTGCTGTTTTGTGAAATGCAAAGCTTAAAATCTGTTGCTGTGAGACTGTCAGAATATGTCTTTCTGAGATATTATTAATGTGATAGCATAAGGAGGCAAACGTATCCTGTTATGTGATGCATGTCTTCAAAAGACAGTTGTGAAGTCCATGTTAATTTGTCTTTGATATCACTGATGATTTTTTTCATCCACATGTATAGAAGGCATGATAATGTATTCCCACTTCTAATTCAAACAGCAATTGGAAATGATCACATTACTGTTAAAATGTGCATTAGGAAGAAAACCTTATACTAACTTGTTTGCATATCCTGCCCTAATTTTTACAAACAAGGAATCTAACATGGCTTTTGTACATCTTTTTATCTGTCTGGCCACTGGCCACTTCCAGGTAAGAATACAGAGAAATAACTCTCATGTGCCTTTAGTCGACAATGCCTACACAAATCACCAACTCTTTAACTCCACACTTAGAATTAAAAAAAAAAAAACAAAAACAAAAAACAAACAACTGCTAGATGGTTATGCAATATTCTGCCATGCTTCAAGAAGCTGCTGGAAAACACTGATATCTTTAGATTTATGAGAGACAAAATGGAAAACTCTTCTGTCCCTACACTATTTTATTATTTTTAATAGTTAAGTAGAAACACCTGTTGTGAAGTGACTTCTGTTGATAGGTGTTAAAGGAGATTAAGATATCTGCTACCTGAAAACACATATTCTGTTGAGAAAAGCACACTGAAGTTCTACATTCAAAGTGCAAATGAAAATAAAAGCTCTCCAAGCTATTTCTCTCTTCTGACATTGTAAGTGTTTGGATCATTGAACAGGTTTCACCAGATTTTTTTGTGTCTTCTGCCATTGTTGCCTGAGGATAAATCGTTCAAAATTCTGGAATGCTAACAATTTAGTCATTTGTCATGCTCTTCTTATACTCTCAACGTTTGTTGAATAATACATAATTAAGTTTTCTTCAGAAAGGAAATATATGCACACAACAAGCAAGCACACAACATCCAATAAAATAAAATCAGAACTGTAATAACATATGATTTAAATTCAATTGTTCAAAAAAAAAAAAAAAAAAGATTAGCAAGCAGAAGGCTTGTAGTCAATAAGAACTTCTTACATATCATAGTACAAATCTTGATGTGCAGTAATAATCAGTCATGTCATTTAAAACAAAATCCCTCATTTGCTGGCTGTAGATTAAATTGGTTTTGCACTACATATATCTTCTACTCTAAAGAATCAAGTAAAATTCATTTTTATTTCAGCTAAGCTTTAACAAAGGTTAGATGTCATGCTCTGGCTTTGATTGTAAACTCATTTTTCTCAGCAACTAAAGGAGGAGAGTTCTTTGCTGCTAATGGTATCGCTGTGTTCTGTAAACTACTAAATGACAAGTGATGCATAAAAAGAGAAAAAAAAAAAAAAAAAGCAAAGTTTCCACTAAAAAAAAAAAAAATCCACTGAGGTTAAACAGGAAGGGGCAATAGGTTTTCAGGTTGTGGTAAAATATTTGATTCCTTGGGATTTCAAGTCTAGCCAACTCTTTCTGTGTATCTTGAGATATCCCCAGGAAAGAGTGTTTTTTTTTTTTTTTTTTTTTTTTTTTTCCTGTAATTTCCATTACAATAAGCCTTCAAAAAATGGGTGAAAATAAATCTGTGATTAAATTCTAAGTCTTACTTTGTCCACCCTGTAAACACTGATTAAGCCACTCAGCCAAAAATAAAGTCAGTCATGCTGTATTGCTTATCTGCTCTAACATAGCAAAATCCACAGACCTTTGCCATTTTAAATAAGTCACTTGGAAAACTGCTATCTGAAAATGTATTTCCAATAGAATTGCTTATGCCCTTTTCCTGGATACAGGGTAAGGCATCTGGACACATCAATAATGCCTCGGTTATCCACAACTACAAGAGTTTTAGGGAAGGTAAAGAGCATAAAATAACTGAAGAACATAAGATAAAGAACATAAAATAAAATAACTAAGCTCTTCTCCCTCTTTTTTTTTTTTTCTCTAAGTACATATCAGTGCCCACAGTGTCTTGACTTCTGCTTTTTATAGTAGATTCTCTTGGACAAGTGGAAATCCAATTAAGAAGCATGAGTATTTTTAAATTGCACTGTTCTCTGAAATGCATAAATAAATAAATAAATAAATAAATAAATAAATAAATAAATAAAGGTAGGGAAATAAATGTTCTTTAATTTCCTTCAGTCATAATGACAACACTTATATAAGTATCAGATACAAAATTATAAAATAAAAATACACCCATACACCTTCAGGCAGCTGGGTAAAGAGTCTACACGTTAGTATGCACTCTCCGTTAGAAAACTACAACCACAATTTTTCACATTCAGAGGACACAAGCCCATAGAAAGTGGAACTACACCACTCTGAGACTTTCCCAGAGAGGTCAACAATCATTGTCTTTTATGAAAAAAGCAGTATTATCTACACAATTATTAATTTAATTTTGCCAATGCATTCATGCCTAAAACATATCTGCCGATGGGGAATTTGAATTATGTTCCAAACAATGACTTTCAGACCTTCATGGACCACTGTGATATGTTCTTAGCCTTCAAAAAGGACAAGTAATAACAAGCCATTCCAGAAATCAGGCTAGCTTCAGTACAGGTGAGATGTTCATTTGGTGTTTGCTACTACCACAGATCCAAAGGGGTTATACAATCTACTGGAATTTAAGGCAAATCAGCATGTATAGCAGCCTGTTGTTATATCAGTTGCACAACATCTAAACAAGGGTGTAAGATGCTATAAAATGTCATTTGTGATAATAGGTATTTTGGATGCAATTTTCAACACATACTTCTTTTAAAAAAAAACCTCATTTATAAAAGTATACTTTATCCAGACTCTAAACTGAAGGTTTAACTTTTCCTACTAGTTATCTCTTGCTTTCAGTGATCTAGTAAGAAAGGAAAAATGAGACTGTAGACAAAATGAGAACTCTAATAAATAAATTATCAGTTGAAGACATAACTATTTTTACAGGCCTTGAACCAATTCAAGTATTCTTCCTGGGAACTGGCTGATGGAGTGGCCAGTCCTCTTTCCATTGTATTAGAAAAATCCCGGCACTCAGGTGAAGTCCCTGGTGACTGGAAAAATGGAAATATCACTCCCATTTTTAAAAAGGGTAGAAAGAAGGACTAAGGACTAGTGAACCTCACCTATGTCCCTGGCAAGGCCGTGGAACAGATTGTTCTGGAAGCAATGTCAAGGAATGTGCAGGGCAAGGAAGTCATCTGAGACAGCCAGCATCGCTTCACCAAGGGCAAATCATGCCTCACCAATCTGGTAGCTTTCTGTGATGGACTCACTGCATCAGCCAACAAGAAAAGACTGACTAATGTCATTTACCTGGAATTCTATAAGGCCTTTGACACGGTCCCACATGACATCCTGATATCCAGATTGGAGAGAATTGGATTTAAAGGGCAGACCAATGAGTGGATAAGGAATTGGCTTGAAGGGCCAGTGGTTGTCAATGTCTCCGTGTCTAGGTGGAGGCTGATGATGAGTGGTATCCCTCAGGGTTTTGTCTTGGGACCAATACTGTTTAATGTTTTTATTAATGATGTAGACAGTGGAATTCAGCATACCATCAGCAAGGCTGTGGATGACACCAAGCTGCATGGTGCAGTTGATACAACAAGAGGAAGGGATGACAAACAAAAAGACCAGTACAAGCCTAAAAATGTGGGCCTATGTAATCCTAACGTAGCTCAGCAAGGCCAAGTGCAAGGTGCTGCGCATGGGTCAGGGCAATCCCAGATATGAGGACAGACTGCGAAAAGAATTCAATGAGAGCAGCCCTGCAGAGAAGAAATTTGCGAATCAGATAGGATGTTTAATACTTTGAATGGAGGAGTTCTGTAATGGGCATTGGGAGCAAAAAAACCTGTCTGAATTGTCAAGCAGGTGTTACTAGGCAACATGTAAGGAGAAACACTTCCTCCGTTCAAAAATTTTGCATCCATGTTCCCAAACATGGATGTTCCCATGTTCTTCTCTGGGAGAAAAAACAACAACAACAACAACAAAACTGTTATACAGATAAGATTTCTATAAATTGCATGTATAAATTACATGTATAATCAAGGTGTTTGCTTCACACCTTAGAAAGGCTTTTTTATTTCTATGTAACTTTGCATCTGTGCATATACTTCTAATTATTTCCTCATGATTTCTATTAATAAATGAAATACAGTAGTTGTAGCTCTCAAAATGCAACTATAACTAAATTCCGTCAAATGCAGACATATCACAAAAGCTGCCATATTGTGCTTACTTCAAGTTTATTAGCTTAAACTAGTTAATTTGACAAAAGAATACCTAAATTTGCAAAAGTCTGCAAAGTAGGTTACATTTTCAACACAACAGAATTCAACATGAGCACACACTACTACTACTACTACTACTAATAATAATAATAATGATAATAATAATTTTCTAAGAATATTAACAACTGAGTTGGGTTAATTCTATTAACTTATGAGAAATTACTGTTTTTGAAGACTTCAGGAACATGCACGGTTCTCCAAAATTCTGATCTGGGCAGAAAGGGTTCTGGCAACTCTTCCAAAAATGTTTGCATGCATGTGATTATTTTGTCCAATAAATCTTCTTTGAATTCTTCTGTGTAAAAGGTGGAAAATCATATCTGCCTTTCTGGTGTCTGTCCGCCCAATGCTTTCTTGTTTGTTTTTAACTTTTCACAGTTGAATTTGTTTGCTAAAATATTATCTATCTCTAGCTGTAAAATTCCTAAATAATGATTTTTGAATTTCAAGATCTAGACAAATTAGATTTCTTCTCTCTGAGTTATTCTGTTAGGCTGTCTGTAAGACTGCAGAGATAATATTGGGTTCACTCGTAATTGAAGTATGATTTTTGTTACTAGAAATACTCCCTGTTACGTATTAGTCAGTATGAGGTTAATGAACTACCTCTAATAGGGCTTGGTTATTTAACTCAAGACAAAGGTTTATCAGTCTAATGTTGGTGATCCCAAATTAAACTTTTAATGGCACATTGTTACATGGAGCATATTGTTACTCTAGCTATACCAAAATTTTCAGAAGAATCTACCCAAGGAAATAAAGTTCTTCTGATTTTATAGGCTATCTCCATGTTTTGTTTCCCGCAGCTATTCTAATGCAGACAGAGGTGGGCTCAAATCCACTTTAATTTATCTGAAGGATTTCCACAAACTGTGAAACTTGGAGAATAAAAAATTGCAGTGGCAAATATGTCAGGATGTCTAATTCTATTACATAGTCATGAAAGTACTTGGATTTTCCCTTCATGTAGTACTCTCAAAGCTTTAATAATCCAGTAACTTCTTAGATCCAATAGTTCTGGACTTTGTCAGTCATGTTCAAACCAACAAATCCAGAATATTCAGTGAGCTCCTGAAACAAGACACTTTTCTGCTTAACCAGTGCCTTTATATGACTTGTTTCCCATAATCCCTCTTTGGACACCCAGTTGTCATAAATGCGGAACTTAAGCTGATAACACAAAAAAAATAAAAATATGCAGTTATGGCTTCAGACAAAAGATGCAAACTTGTTAGCTGACAAGAGACAGGAGGCAACTGCTTTGAACTCCCTAAAATCATAGCTGGATTTTCCCAGAGCATCAACACTAATTATTTACCAAGCCAGTGCTTATTTATTGATAAACATGTGTCCTTGGAGAAATCACTTGCAGCACATCAGAAGTATCAAATGTGTAAAAGGTACACATACCATATCAACTAAATAACATCTTCCCTTATAATACCAACATAACATACGATGATTTTTTCTTTTGTACCTTTTTTGATAAGAGTGAAACTAATTGTAAAAACAATGCATTTCCTTGGTAAATCTTCTCAGGGAACGGGCATATTTTATCTTACAAAAACATTGTTTGTATTGCATGCCATCTAAATTACCTTCTCTGGTTTGGATTTTTATTATTTTGTTGTTGTTGTTGTTGTTCACGAAAGATACTAAACAATTCCAAAGAGAAATTATTTAAAACTTATATTTCCATTCTGTAATAATGTGAATTCTCTCATTTATTGTGTATGACAAAAGCTCATGATTTGGATGCATTTTTGGTCTTAGATTACAAACTTTAACACAGCATAGCTATTGCAGAAATTTTTGTGCTGATTGAGAGGAAGCATTGTGTGGCTAGTTTTGACTGTTTCAGATGAGCTACCCATAAAAGAGGCAACACTACAACTAATTACAAATTTTAATAGTCATTTTCCCTAAGAATCTCAGTCCCGTAACACACCATAAAGCAGTTATAACACTGCCAAGGACATAAGTGCATGATAACAAACCTACCAAACGTGTCAAGATTGGAAAGAAATACCACAGGCAAAACTGATTTTGATGGACATTTATCCTAGAATAAAGAGGCACACGAATCTATTCTCAATACCAGCATAACATTTGACATGAACTGCTGTGCTCTACACCACAGTGCAGAGAAGTGCTCATGCCACTGAATGCAATGTAGGGAACATGAAAACTGACACAACATGAAGTTATGTCATCAGATGCATCATTTCTGTGTAGAAACCCCTGTGAAAACTCTCAATTCCCCCTCCTAAATCTGTTTTACCTTGAAAAGTAGGTGAGTAGAAATTCAGGTGTTGTGGGTCACAGGGAAATTCACATGCCAGAATTTTGGTCCTTCATTCAATTTACATTTAATATGAAAGTTATAAATTGATATCATTTCATATATATTTTCATTTCACATATATATACACACATATATACACATATATATATACATATATATATATCATTTCAATATAATTTCATTAATATGAAAACTGCATTGAAATGAATTTGTTTGGTTCATCATGAAAATGGACCAAATAAAAGCATTTTTCAAGATTAGAAGGAAAGGGCATGTATGTGCTTATTACATAATATTGAAGAATGACACATTTAACTAAAGTGTGGGAAGGAGACGGCGTACAGTCACTGTAATATAAAGCAACAGCAGGCTCTGGTAAAAGCAGGAATGGTGCCCACAAGCATGCCAACAACAGATGTATGTAGAGGTTAATGGGTTGTAATGCTCTACACAGGCTGTAATGCTCTACGGCAACACAAGGACGGTGTAGGAATTAAGAGGGTTGCTCTGTTACTTAATGTGCTCATCAAGTAGCTGATTTAATTACAATTTGCACTATTATTCAAACAAAAGAAAAATATTCTCAAAGTGTAAAAAAATGTCATATCAAGATTTGATATATGACTTCATACAAATCGTTGGAATTAAAAGAAAACACAACATATGTTGTTTGGAAAAGGAAAAGTTAGTTACATTCTGCTACCAGTTTGCAGTGACTAGCCTCTCAAATCTCCACCAACAACTGCAACAGAATTTGCCACAATACTTAATGAAAATAATAATCATGCATGCAAAGGATTTATGAAACTGATCTATCCTTCTTCCCATGTAAGGCACAAGGTGGACAGAGGTAAGCCATACAAAATAAGATTTCCCTTCCTTCCCCAGGTACTCCTACTGAATGATTTTTTTCCCTAGTTTTCAAGGAAATATGACCGCCTAGTTCCTTCAGTCCATATTTCCTTCCAACAGTAAACAGCCACTCACACGTTAACTTTCCTATTATATCTGGCTAGTAGAAAGCAGGAAAGAAGACAGGGAATCTAGGAATCCAAAAATATGTTTGCAGCAAGATGGTGCTGGTTCCTCTATGTGTAAAAACAAGTTAAGTTTCAGGAAATCACCAGGGTATGAAGTGTCTCGTTTTCTCCTCAGATGCATTGTACAGAAATTCTTGTATAATTTAGGTGAGATCAGCATATGTCCACAACCAAAGATATACTCAAAGATATACTCACCCTCAGGTGAGAGTAAGCATTTATAAGGGCACTGAGTATTAGGATGATGGAATCAATTTCCCCCAAGATTACAAACTAGATGAACCAAGAGAAAGTTATATCAGCAACAGACATAATGTCTTGGCACTTCACCCAGCCTTCACTGAGTTTCATTGTGCAGAACTACATGTATGTTGTGAGGACTGCATTACCAGAATAAAATCTTTGGGGAACAAACAAAACAAAACAAAAGTTTGATCTCTTTTGAATATTTGTCGTGGTTTTACCCGGCCGGCAGCTAAACACCACGCAGCTGTTCGCTCACCCTCCCCCCTCCCTCTCTGGGACGGGGGAGAGAAATGGAAAGTGAAGCCCGTAAGTTGAGATAAAGACAGTTTAATAAGACAGGAAAATAATAATAACAAAATAATAATAACAATAATAATAATAATAATACAATGGTGATAATAGGAAAGTAATAATAGTATGTACAAACAAGTGATGCACAATGCAATTGCTCACCACTCGCTGACCGATGCCCAGCTTAACCCCGAGCAGTCCGGCCCCCTCCCCCCGGCTAGCCACCCCTATATATTGTTTAGCATGACATCAGATGGTATGGAATACCCCTTTGGCTAGTTTGGGTCACCTGTCCTGGGTCTGTCTCCTCCCAGCTCTTACTGCACCCCCAGCCTGCCTGTTGGCAGGACAGAGCAAAAGTCTGAGACATCCTTGGCTTGGTGTAAGCACTGCTCTGCAACAATTAAAGCATCGGGGTGTTATCAGCACTCTTCTCATCCTAAGCCAAAACACAGCATTCCACCAGCTACTAGGAAGAAAATTAATTCTGTTCTAACTGAAACCAGGACAATATTTTATTAAAATTGTCATGTGTTACGAGTATAGGTGAAAAATACAGTCACTTCAGATGAAAGCTCATAATTGTGATGATGTGAAGACTTAGGAAAAGGACAGAGTTTTAAATCCAATTATTTTTATCTGCAATATGACGGTGCCTGGCTTGAGCATGCCCCAATCTTCATTTGGTCAGACATTTTCTACTTATTCCACAGTAGCAATTTAATGCTTAGTATTTAATTTCAGTATAAAACAGGAGGTTGATAACATAGTAATATTATGATCAACTCAAACAGATGGACACGCCAGACGAAGTGCATCCTTGTGTTTCCACTCCCAGCAATTAAGGGTGTATGCATATAGATCTCCCTTGTAGTTCAAAAGTTCACACATCAAATTTGTACTAAATATGAAGGTAAAAACACTATTACAACCCAAAAAGCTGAGACACCCTTACATCTACTAAACTAACTAAATGATGATAAGACAATTAGATAATTGTTCTTTCAGTGCATGTTTTTTAAGAGTTTGGATATCCTTATATTTTGTATTATGTTTAGAATTAAGTCTTCAGTATTGGATATTACTTAATAAGTAATTAATATGTAGACCTATAAATGGATGATCTGCCAATCAGAAAAAAAAAATGTTTTATGGGGATTTAATTCATTTTTTTCACCCGTACGTATGTCATGTAGCTTTGGACTATAAGAATCTATGTCCTTACAGACAGAAAACCATGGAATTACATGTTGTGAAAGCATTCTACCAGAGGTTAACTAAGGAATACATTACCAGTATAATTAAAAATTGGGTAAATTTTTATTAAAAGAGGCTTTGCAGGGGAAGTATTATAGGAGTTACTGCTAAAAGTTTTCAGCTAAAACTAATAAAAAGCATAAGGACTATGAAAGTACTCTCTCTCAAGTACTAACATTTAGTGCGTTAAACCCTAATTATGGAGTAGATTGTAAGGATGTCAATCCACAACAGCAGTGAACTTAATTAATTGTGGCACGGCTCAGTAATAACAATAGAAAATTAAATTCTCCAAATTTAAACTCTACGGCAATTTACCAAAGTAATATCTGAAAAAAACGCAAATTACGCATTTGCACTTTTCACAATGTTTCTACTTGATTCATAGGACTACTGAAATCCTAAAAAAAAAAAAAAAAAAAAAGTATATGTTTTGGATTATACACCTTTAGAGCCAGGATTTGCCTTTTCTTTCAAATGGTATGAAGTATGCATTTTAGAGTCAAGAGAGATTGTGAAATTATACAGTATTGAGAAAATGAATATCTTCATCCTTTGAAAATACTGAATTCCCCCAAATAGCCATGTGAGTGAGCACTAATGAAGAAAAAAAAACCAAAAAACTGAAGACAACTCAAAATACAGTAAAAGTTAACTGAATAAATATTACATTCAATATGAACTTCTAACATATTAGTGTCCAAAACTTTCTAAGTTGTGGAAAATATACTTTAAACATTCAGAACAATCTCACCATCATATCACCCCATTACTTATATGTAAGGAAATATCAGAAGCAGAACCTGGAAAAGAAAGTACTTGGCATACTACTCATGGTAGGACAGAAAAGTAATACTTAAAACAGTATGAAGTACATGCACACAGGAAATCTGTTAACATTTATGTTAGGCTTTAGAACCCATCCCCCAACACTATCTTTACTTTGGGATTGACCCACCCCTTGCAGTAAAACAAGACTAAGAGTTTGAACGGATCTCTTTCCAGCCAATGAGCCAGAGTCCAACAGTACACTGGGTTTTGAAAATTTAAATTCTCAGTCCCTAATCTATTCTCAGACAAGCATTTACATCAAGTGCAGTAAGGGTCCATCAACTCCTTTCCAACTGCAGGAGAGCATGCAGAACGGTATGGGACCATGACCATAGGGCATTTCCTTCACTCTGTCAATCCTTCATAATGTAGCAATGTACTGGGATCTGCCCCAGACCTAACTTTAAATGAAGCTATAGGGAACATAACCCTCTCACCATATTCTCCACAAAACAGAAGTTTTCTAAAGTTTGTAAGACACTAATTACACTGGCACTTGTCTAGCAGACAAGTACACCATCTGTAGTACAACACAAAGCATTTATGCATGAGATTAATAAGGTAATTTTCCAGCTGTTTTTAGATTGCAGACATTTGCATATAAAATTTACATGGATGATAAAGAAATGAGATTTCTTAAGAAAGATCAATCTGCTTATTTACAAAGAATGGAGACTCAAATTAGAAAAAAGGATCACCCTGGAGTTAATGTTCCTCCATGATTGTTTACATTCTGTAATTCAAAATTAATTACCTTCAGGAAGTTGTTGAACATTACACAATCATATGATACTTTTAAAAGAAATTGACTTTTAAAATAAATGAAGAGACAAAGCTCTACTTACTCAAAAAAAAAAAAAAATATATATATATATATGCATATATATATATGTATAGAGAGAGAGAGAGAGGTGATATATATATAGACAGATATAGATTAGATATATAGATGGATATAGATTAGATATAGATATAGATTAGATATAGATATAGATTAGATATAGATAGATATAGATCAGCAGCCACAGGCTGTGAACAATAGGAATACTCTGTAAACACAGCATACTGATTTTAACTCAAACAGTTACTTAGGTCTCCAGCATTTTTAGAAAAATCAAAATGCTATGGTTGCTTTTTTGTGTGTTTTACAATGTTTATTATCACAGAATCACAGAATTTCTAGGTTGGAAGAGATCTCAAGATCATCGAGTCCAACCTCTGACCTAACACTAACAGTCCCCGCTAAACCATATCCCTAAGCTCTATATCTAAACGTCTTTTAAAGACTTCCAGGTATGGTGACTCCACCACTTCCCTGGGCAGCCTGTTCCAACTTCTAACAACCCTTTCGGTAAAGAAGTTCTTCTTAACATCCAACCTAAAACTCCCCTGGCACAACTTAAGCCCATTCCCCCTCATCCTGTCACCAGGCATGTGGGAGAACAGGCCAACCCCCACCTCACTACAGCCTCCTTTAAGGTACATGTAGAGAGCGATAAGGTCGCCCCTGAGCCTCTTTTTCTCCAGGCTGAACAAGCCCAGCTCCATCAGCCACTCCTCATAGGACTTGTTCTCCAGGCCCCTCACCAGCTTTGTCACCCTTCTCTGGACCCGCTCAAGCACCTCAATGTCCTTCTTGTAGTGAGGGGCCCAAAACTGAACACAGTACTCGAGGTGCGGCCTCACCAGAGCTGAGTACAGGGGGACAATCACCTCCCTAGCCCTGCTGGTCACACTGTTTCTTATGCAAGCCAGGATGCTGTTGGCCTTTTTGGCCACCTGAGCACACTGCTGGCTCATATTCAGCCAACTATAAACCATCACACCCAGGTCTTTCTCTCCAACCACTCATCTCCCAGTCTGTAGCTCTGCTTGGGGTTGTTGTGCCCCAGGTGCAGGACCCGGCACTTGGCCTTGTTAAACTTCATGCAGTTGACCTCAGCCCATCGGTGCAGCCTATCCAGATCCTCCTGCAGAGCCTTCCTACCCTCAAGCAGATCAACACATGCACCTAGCTTGGTGTCATCTGCAAAATTACTGAGGGTGCACTCAAAGCCCTCGTCCAGATCATCAATGAAGATATTAAAGAGGACCGGCCCCAGCACCGAGCCCTGGGGGACGCCACTAATGACTGGCCTCCAACTGGACTTGACTCCATTTACCACAACTCTTTGGGCCCGGCTATCCAGCCAGTTTCTAACCCAACGAAGCGTGTGCCAGTCCAAGCCTAGGGCAGCCAGTTTCTTGAGGAGAATGCTGTGGGAGACGGTGTCAAAAGCCTTGCTGAAGTCAAGGTAGACCACATCCACAGCCTTTCCCTCATCCACCCAGCACGTCACTTTGTCATAGAAGGAGATCAGGTTCGTCAAGCAGGACCTGCCTTTCATAAACCCATGCTGAGTGGGCCTACATGGCCCACTCAGCATTATTCATTACCTCAGCATTATCTCAGCATTAAATATTCTAAAGATTTACCTCTGTGCTATGGGCATACACAATGTGGACACACTAATTTTCAGAGCTCTTCAGCTCACTTTGTAATTACTGGGTTTCACTATATATTGCACTATGTGGTGCTTCACAGGCATTACAAACACCATTTTTTTTAACGTTTTTTTCTTCATAACCCACTACTGAAGTACTAATTGAACTCAAGATGCTCCACTACATGCTTTTTATACAGTTCGAAGTAATCCTGCATCTCAAATCACAAATTTAATGGAAAGAACTCAAAACACTGCTAAAGTGAACATTCATCTCTTCCTCAATGGAGTTCCCACAAAATATGAATTTTGGTATCCATTACAAGCTGAGAAAAATTCTATATTTTCTTCAGACTTAAGTTTCACCTCATGGGACCACATCATTTCTTCTGAAAAGTGCATGGTAAAAAGTGAATTCAAAAGGATGTGACTGCAGTCATGTAAATATGGATACATAATAAATTACACTTCTATACTGATTAGCACATATTATCAGACAAAACTATTGTGAAGCTAAAAATTTAATAGGTCTGTCATTGACACCTAAATTGCCTGAGTTGAGTGGCAAAGTAAAAATTATATGTTTTACATTTACTAGAGGGTTTCCATTTATTCAAACCAACATGAATTATTTTTCTTCATTTGGGTGTTACATGACATTTTTAAAGTTGGTTTTGAAAGGCATATGAAAAATACAGCAAAAATATTTAGGTTGTCAAAATTAAGAGATTTTGTAATTTAAGATTATAAATTTAATTTGACCTGAGCTTGTTAAATATCAGCTTCCCCAGAAACTTTGTTTTTTCTTTGCCTATTGGAGCAGAGTGGGGAAAAAAAAAAAAAAAAAAGATTTCCTGGCATAATCATGTCAAAAATTCAGCTGCAAATATTGCAGTTCTATATGCTGCAGCATATAGAAATACATCAGCAATTACAAAATCATATAAAAATTCATCCATTCAAGACATATTCTCATTCAAGACATATTCTCATATTCTGAACAAAATCAAAACAAAAACCTAAATGCATCTTCAAGAAAGTAGATTTTGTCTTTTTTTTTTTTTTTTTCCTATAATTGAAAGTATTTATGCTCTCATGGCTCCTTCTTTTTCCTCATTTGAAATCAAGGGGGATTTCTGTAGGAATCCATAGGGTGTCCTCCTAAATAAAAATTCAGGGTGAGCTCATATAGATAAATGGTGAGGGTATCATTTAACTGGGTATCGTTTAGCTGAGTGGGATTATGCAAGCAACTGTCTGTATCTACAGCAGAAAGAAAATCTAGCACAACACATTTACAGTATCATGATCAGATGCACAGAAACAGCTGTCACTTCAGAAATCAAAATGTTTTGGACTTCAAAGTAATCACTGCATTACACAACCAAGAAAACCTAAAAGAAAAACCCTGATAAATTCAATGCCACTGACACATTTTCTTTCCAGTGCAGACTAATATTTCTCTCACTACATAAAAGAAACTTTTTGTCTGGTTATCAACATGTGACCCCAAATATCTAGTAAGTCAACACCTGACAGTGAAGTTTCTCTTTTAAAGAAGAATCTGCTACACTACACTAGAATAAACCAGCACAAAATGATTTTATTGGAAATAGACAGATAGATCTTATTCTTCATGAGATCTCACTGTTTCTTTTGCAAAAAACAATTCCTCTGCCATAGAAAAGCATGTTAATATGGGTTGCCTTTTTACCAGAGACATAACTGTGTACACTAAGTTACAGCAAGGCTCCAAGAAACTCCAGTAGGAATAAGAAAAATCTTCCAGGAATAGGCTTTCATTTTCCAGGCAGTTCATATGAAATTGATGTACTAGCATTTCGCATTGAGATTCTAACAGATTTTGTAAAAATATTCTTAAAATATATCTTTTCTAATTCAGCATATAAAAAGAAGACGGGACAACATTTTCAAATACTGGAGAGAGATATACATGTACATGCATATACATCCTAAATTTCAAATGCATTTCAGTGTTTTTGTTTTCACAACAGCATCAACTGAGTCAGAATTTTAAACTTCCTGAGATACTTCAGTAAGCATCTATAAAAGATTTTAGCTGAAACATCATGGGAACTTTATTATTTATCTACATAAATAGCTGGGCACTAGAACATGTTGCCCAGGGAAGTGGTGGCATCACCATCCCTGGGGGTGTTTAAGGAAAGGCTGGATATGGTGTTTAGGAACATGGTGTAGTGGGTGACATTGGCAGTAGGATGATGGTTGGACCAGATGATCTTGGTGGTCTTTCCAATCCTAATGATTCTATGATTCTGACTGTGGAACTGATGGGCTAGAAGTATTCTTTTTCTTATGCTGTTTAGATATATCTAAACAGAAAAATATACACAAATATTCAATGTTAAGTTTATCTGATACATGTTGGGATAGTCTGTGAGAGAGTAAGGGGAAAGGAGGAAAAATAACAAAAAGGAAGAAAAAGATGGCTAAATGTTTGCACTTACAGACTTATGGAGGTTGCTTCTCAGACAAGAGTAGGGAAGTGGGTGGGTACAAATGTCAATCAAAGGCCCAGGATCAGGTATAAAACAGCATAAACAAGAAAGAATGAGGAGACTTTGACTCAGCAGGAAGAGGCAGAGAAACAAAAGGTGGATGTTTAATCATGCTTATTAAATCTGGATAGGATAACAGACCTGTGGGTGAGCCACAAGCAAATACAGCTGGTGCGCTTCTTATACGCCTACCCAGCAGCTGTCAAGCCTGAAAGACTGGCAGAGTGGTCAGGATGGAGGCACCATAAAGCTGGACAAGGGGAGTAGGTAGTAGTAAGCAGCAGTGCTTTAAATGTTAAGCACTCTGAAAGCTTCTTACTCCAAGACCAGTTAGGTATGCACTGGAGTAGATGTGAAGGCAGTCAGAAGGAGGTACAAAACAGGAATATAAAGAAAAAAGCTACAAAATAAAAATGAGAGTTGAGAAGCATAAGGTGATATTTGGTAAGGAGCAGAAGGTAAATTACTCTAAATCATATAAGCAAAGACATTCAAAAATAAAAGCATTGGTTAGAATTTGGGATTCAAACCATTTCCCTTTGTGTTCTGTGTGATGTGAGAATTTGTTCCCTATGATGTGAGAATGTGGAGGTTTGAAATGTTCTCACAGGTTCCCTTTATCCCTTTTTCCCCGCCCTCCATCCACTGCAGACCTCAAACAATATTGAAAGAAGGTGTAAATAAATGGGTTGTGTTAACATCTTAGAAAGTTGCAAATATTCTTTCTGATATCAAAATAAATAAATAAATAAAATAAATGAAATAAAAAAAAAAATTAAAAAAAAAGCATACATCAAGTACCACTGTTTGGGAATTTCCATATTAATTCACCTCTTTCCCATAAACACTCCTTTCCAGTACCATGCCCAAGAGGGGACCTGGGAATGTTGCTATCCAGAGAATAGCACAGTTTGATTCTATGGAGTCTGTCAATCTCTATGTATAAAGGCTTCAGAGACATGTTTTTCATTCAATGATTTGCACCATTGAAAGCAACCAAACTTCATCTTCTGGTGCAGATCTGAATTAGTCTATGTTAACCTTTTCTCTGTATTTTATGTGATAATTTTACCACCCACAACAGAAGATTATATATTGTGTGTAGGTACAGACAGACACACCGATACACACACAGTATATATCTACCTGAAAATTATCTGCTTTAAAAAACCAAACAAACAAAAAATCAGCTTATCTTGAACCTCAAAATAAAGAATTAGAATAAATTTCAAGAGCCCGTGTATATATCAGCATTTCTCCATAAAACACAAGATTTAACGGGTACTAGGACCTAATTGACACTTGGTTGGTCAAGCTGACTGGTTGGCTGGTTAAGACCAGTTCCTACTCTACAAGACCTATAGTTCCCATGCCCCAGGTACTGTACTTGGGACCTTCTGTTGGAATTTCATACATTTCAATTGCACTTGCTGTCGGGCTTAGCAGCTGAGACTATGCTACAGAACAATTAGAGGAAAGCACATAAAATTGTTAGAAGGGACAACTTATAGTTGCAGTACTATAGAGCTAACAACATGCTAGTGTGGTGCCAGCATGGGAGTTCAGGATTTCTGAGCTGGACAAAGAGGTGGTGGTGAAGTCAAGGAGGTGCATCGGCTTGTTACTTGAGAGAAGCCTGCAGCACAGGGCCTCAAACTTCTATTTTCTTGTAGATATCCCCTGAGCTTAAGCCAGTCTCTTTCCTCCACCTAAAGTTGTAGTCAAATTTCCATTATTAAAATAATAATAATAATAATAATAATAATAATAATAATAATAATAATAATAATAATAATAATAATAATAATAATAATAATAATAATAATAATAATAATAATATAATAATAATAATAATAATAATAATAATAATAATAAAATCTAGAAGCAGCAGTTAGAAACAGTTACTACCCGACTATCTGAAGTCTCCAAGATACTGAGAATTATAGTGAACAAATAAACTTTACCCAGAAGGAAAAACTCCTATTTTATCCCAGAAACATGATGTTTTAACTTCATTAAAATACATTGATGACAAGTGAAGTGTGAGTCCAAAACCATCCAAATTAAATTGCTCAGATTACATTACACTGTGCCTTGACTAGACAAACTCCCAGAATGGTTAGTCTCTAGTTAGTCGCTAGGTAGGACATTGTGTATTCAGATAAATAGACCAGAGCTGGAATCATTAAGAGAATATTTGACAAAATACATCTGTTAAAATTTAACATGTGTTCATGTAAAAACAATAAAAATAAATAAAAAATCTTATAAAACTGTTAGAGCTATCAAAGTTAATGCATACTCATATAAATAATGACTACGTCGAGTCACTGTAACACAGGCAAATATAAGCCAAAAGAATTTCATCTTTCTAGGCAAGTCTAGATGATGTGAGCAAAACTAGCATGACACGAAATCAATCATTAACCCTTTTCTTATGTACATATAATACAAAATTGTAAGGAAGGTATCTTTTCAACTAGAATTTGAATACAATCACACATACATACACACACAAAAGAACACTTGTACCTTGTCAACTTGTTTTGCATAACAGCTTCTCCAAGCTGTTTTTAAACAGGGTTGTTTGGATTTTAAAAACAATCCTGTGCATCCTTACATCAAATTCTTTGATTTCACTTTCTTCTTTTGGTAAATTCAGACAAATTCTGAAAAGCTGTTGTTTCTTCTCTTATCAAGCAGGAGCTGCTCAAGTGAGCCTGTACACAAGACATAATTTTAGGTAGCTTGAGTTTCTTCAAATTATATAGCAAACAGCTTATGAAGTCACAGATTATTTAGATTTGAAGACATTGGCCACCTTATCCAATTCTGTGTTCAGAGCCAGGCCAACTATAAGGCTAGGTTACTCTGGGACTTGCACAGTCAAGTCACTTTTTCTTCCTAGAAAGCCAGTGAATTACTGAGGATAAATTAAAAGCCATGTTTTACTTCCTTTACTTCCTCCCCACAACAAAGGTTGGGAAAGGTGAAGAGACATAGTGAAACAGCCAATATTTATTTAAAACCCTAAGCAGCATTTCTAAGAGAAATACAGCTGTCGCTGTCTGGGAAAGGAGAGGCAGAGGTGCTTCTGACCCAACTGTGCTCTCATGAGGTGACACGTGCCAAGTCAGAGCACCTTCCAGAAGAAATGTATGAGATCAGTGAAAACACTACTGCAGTAACAATGACCATCACTCTCATGCTTGTTTTCTGCAGTTTTGTGTTTTCCTTGTGAAGCCATACTTCCTCCTTTTCCTGCATAGGCCTTTAATTCCCCTGACTTGCCACAATCATTTCCTGTTCATACTGATTCATTATGACACACACCAAGAGACATAAAGTCCCCATACTCCACATCCTGCATCACCATTACCACTGTATCAGCAGCATTCAGAAAATTGACAAGCACTCCAAGATACTAGATACTCAGTCACTAAAAGTCTTAAAACTATTGACTACCTCATTATGGAAATATGCTTTTAGCATCACTAAGCACATACCACCTCACAGGACCATCAGTCTCAATTACATTTATATATGCTTACAGGTTCTAAACAGTTCTTGCAAGACAACTGTATGCTTGAGATTAAAACTCAACTACCTGTTATAAGGAGAATGAGCAAATGGTGCAATATAGGTTTCTGATTCTATACGCTTTTACCATAAGACATCAACCAGAAAAAATCCTTTTCCTTTGAGCTTTTTCTAATTTTGTTATTGGTTATGTTTGTTTTAATCTCTGACAAGGAAAATAATACAGTGAATAAAACATTAACAAAATTCCTGCTTAGCTCTTGTGTTCATTGCAATTCCTAAGCAGAAAATAATATAAAGTACATATAAGTATACTTTATATAAGTATATAAAGGATATACTACAACAGTATATTCAGGATGCACATTGTCAGCAACTGCTGCTGCTATTTCATCACAATTCAATACAAAAAGGTACCAGTGGACTATTCAATTAAAATAATTTTACAGGTCTGAATCATTTTAAGCTTAGAATTTAAAAACAGTATTTATGTTTTTAAAATGCCTCATGCTTGATTCACAGAGAATCACTGGCAAAACCCATAACACCACAAAAATGCTCTGGCAACGTGGTCTCACAGAATTACAGGATGGCTGAGGTTGGAAGAGATCTTTACAACCTCCAATTGGTCCAATCTCCAATTTGTCAAGCAGGTTCTCCTAAAGCCCAGGACTATGTCCAGACTGAAGAACCTCTCTGGCACCTCTGACAGTGCTCCTCACACTAAAGTGCATCCTGATGTTCAGACAGTGTTTTTGGTTATGCCTAGTTCCTCTTGTCCTATCACTGGGCACCACTTAAATAGAGCCGGTTGCATTCTCTTTGCACTGTCTCTTCAGGTATTTATAGACATTGGTGAAGTCCACTCACCTATCCCAGGCTCTGATAAGCTGAACATTCCCAGTTCTCTCAACCAAGTCAAATATCTGGCATGTTCAATTCCCCAAATAAATTTACTTGGATATGTTTCATATGATTCTCAGAATACATTTTTGGATACATGTAATAATATTCAAATTATGAAACCAAGTGAAGGAAACCAAACTGCTTTTACTTGACATTCAGAATGAAATTATATATCAATAAGAGGATGAGAACCCCCACCTCTTTTGGACAACTTATACACAGACAACTTATTCCACATAATTATTCTCAGTCCTTCAAACTACCTTCAGAATATGCACCTGTAAACAAAAATTATGTTGTGAAGAGTTCAACTAAAACAATTGCACTCAATACTAAGCATTGCAGTAGTAGTAGTAGTTATACTACTTTCATACAAAGGTATATTTTTCTTATTGTTGGCTCAATGGTATCAGGGCAACTGCCTTGATACCTGTCTCACAGGAATAACAGGCTTGATCAGCTTTTCTCTTGATAATATTTTTTGCCTTCCCAGACTCCCAACAATTATAAGATTTTGATTTTTGTTGTCAAAATTGCTAATTTATTAGCACAGTCACTCCTATAGTCTACCACAAGTCATTAGTTTTATTATTGTTATTTAGCTACTTCAATTATTCTTAGCTACTGAGTAATATTTTTAATTTAGCAACTTCAATTTCAAACTTGAAAATGGGCAATTATGACAGGAACCAATGCTATTTCCACTTGTCCTTTACATATCCCTGTGCCTATGATATGATCTCTTTTTCCAGTAAACATTTAGTAGGTCCTTAGATCACTGCAGATTCTACAGGATTTATGTTACAGATTAGTTCATCAGTTTATTCAGCATGCATTCCCTAAAATGCTTCAAATGTTATAAAATAATAGTAATAGTAATAATAGCAATAATAGTAATTAATAATAGTAATAGTAATAGTAATTAATAATAATAATAGAATGTGCCTCACATTAATTGCAAATGGATGCAAACACATCTTGGTTTTCTATGTATTCATAGCAGTATTTTCCAGAATTTATCCTGAATGCTTAGGAATACCAAACACCCTGTTCAGAGGATTGAAATGTATGTCGGGCATACATTATGCTTATCCAAATTTCTGGTTTTAGTTCCTTTCCTTCTGTGATGCAGGGCCATTTTAAGAATGTACTAAATCAAAAGTACAGGTTCATCAAAAGCAGTCTATTTCAGAAGTAATAACTATCAAAATGATAAATATCTTTCATTTTTTAAATGTTATACAACTATTTTTATGCAACTAAAACAGACTATACATTTCAGAAACATATCAAAGTGATGGCAGCAACATGAGTAATTTTTATGAAGTAGAGTCAGTGGATCATTACTGGATGCTTGTAATTGCAGTTAAAATTAAAGACATCATCTGACAGATAAACAAATAACAGAATTGAGATATTACATACAGACTTTAAAAATTTGGATATGCAGAAGATATAATGTCTGAAGGATTGTTGCATAATATGTATTTAGCTAACATTCACAATCTTGCCTTCTAAATAGTCTTAATAAGTACTTTGAATTTGCTACTGCAATCTGCTGCATCTTCATAAAACTTCAGCTGAAGGACAAAAATTCCTGAAACATACATGAAAGTTTAAACCTTCTTATAACATTGGGATGACAGACATACATTTCTAGACCAGACTGTACTCACAATTGGTACTCTCTACCAACCTCCTGCACAAGTGGTTGGGTTGTTCAGTGAAGGTCCCCCTCCGCTGGGAGGTAAGCTGGTATGCTACATGGGTGAGAAGGGGAAAGGTGCTCCTTCACAGTAAGCCTCTTTGGCACTCACAAAATTCAGACAGTTTGCATTAACTGGGGACAGATACCTGCACTGATATACTAGAAAGATTACTTTAACATTGGTAGTATTTAGAGTGTAAACAATTCAAGTAGCAGAAGAGTTAAGTCTCTCTTTTATTTTTTTTCAATAGAATATTATATGACTCACCAATTAATGTTAATTATTGCTTCTAAAGAGCTAAGAACTGACACTGCTCCTGCTTTTAAGGAGGGGAAGTAACAGGAACATCAGCCAAGGAATGACATTTAAACAGTAGGTTAAATACATATATGCATAAGGAAATACTTCCTAACATATTTCCTATGCTAGAGATGACAAAAAAGTTCAAAGAAATGATCCTTTGCTCTGATCCACATCTTATATTTTGCTTTCAAAAAGCTCATAACTTAATGGACATATTATTAATCTAAGAATAAGCACATCACCTGAATGTATTTATTAAATATTAGGTTAGCACTAATTTCATCAAAGGCATTGATAGGCAGCATAATAAATAAATAAATAAAAATCTTGATTGCAATTTATTTGCTTCTATTTTAGGGATAAAATATAAAACCCCAAAGTGCCTTTTTCATCTATTGGAAGAAATTACTTTACTACTGGAAGAAATAACTTTGAATTGCACTTAGTCCTCCATTCTAATAAGTAGATGGCCCATTCTCAACTGTGCCATATCTTTGCTACAACATAACTGAAAATAGGTGTTTTCCTTTCTGTGCATTTAGGTCTGCAAAAACATGTCATATTTTCCTTCCTATACAGCCACATTTGCCCTGAGTCTTTGTTTCTTTTATTATTATTCTGCTTACTGGGGGCTATTGAAGAGCAAATGACTAAAAGCTAAGAAGAGGTCAATAGAAAGCTTTATTTTTGTTACTTTCATTGAGACATGGCAACTTGTGTGAAAAAGGAATAAAAACTACTGAAAATTTTCAAGGTATTTAATAGATATTTTTCTCCCACTGTTCTCAGGTTGGAAATATTTGTTGTGTCAATACTTCTAACAGAAATTATATCTCTGGCAAGAGTCAAGATTGATTATAGAATTGAAATACACTGAAGGGCAAAGAATGGCATTAAAAGATTAATTTGTAATTTGAAATGATATTGTGTTATCCATGAGAAGAAAATAAATCCCATATGTCATCTTTGGAATATTAAATTTAAATTTCCTTCCTTTTACATAAATCCCACTTGATCTTAGCTTTTCTGAATGTGCATAGTCTGCACAATCTGCAGGAGTTGTTATGGTACTTTATGGGCCTATGCCAACCCAAAACAGCATCTAGATTGTCTTTTGGTCTTGAATCCTATCAATCATATCCAAAATGATGCTTTGATGCAAGAATCTTATCTCCAGCCTCAGTCAGAGCAGGTTATTTCACTTCCTATGAGACAGTTCTTGACTTCATTTAATTTTCCAAAGGTGCAGGAAATCAATTTAAAAACCCCATCCTCAGTATTGTCTGTTTTTGTCAGGCCTAAATATATTCCGTATAGCTGGGGAATCTAATTTAAGAATTTCTAAATACAGTATTCATATTAAAATCTCTACTCCTACATGCTCCAAAATGCAAAAATTTGCAAGTGAAATCAGGAAAACTAGAAACAAAATTAATTCATTTTCAATTCTCTGGCTCAGAGGGACAGTATCACTGCTGGACAGTTATAATAGTTCCAGTGGATAGATTAATCCACATGTGATTTTAATATACAAACTCAAATATTTATAACCAGAACGTTATAATGAGAAAGTGTTTTGGCCTATAAAAGCATTATTCAGAAGAGTGTTGCCAGCAGGTCAAGGAAGGTGATCCTCCCCTCTCTACTCATCCCTGATGAGGCCACACCTGAAGTATTGTGTCCAGTTCTGGGCTCCCCAGCACAAGGGGGACATGGAGCTACTGGAGCGAGTCCAGAGGAGGGCTGCAAAGATGATCAGGGGACTGGAACAAATGTTGTATGAGGACAGGCTGAGAGAAGACTAAGGGGAGACCTCATCATTCTGTATAAATACCTGAGGATGTCTCTGGGATGGAGCCAGACTCTTTTCATTTGGGTCCAGCAACAGGACAACAGGCAATGGGCACAAACTGAACCACAGGAAGTTCTGGCTGAATATGAGAGGGCACTTCTTTACTGTGAGGGTGACAGAGCACTGACACGCGTTGCCAAGAGAAGCTGTGGAGTCTCTTTCTCTGGAGATATGCAAAGCCCTCATAAATACCATCCTGCACAATGTGCTTTAGGTGATCTTGCTTGACAGAGGGGTTAGACTGGACGA
Organism: Anas platyrhynchos; assembly: GCF_047663525.1. Lineage (NCBI taxonomy): Eukaryota > Metazoa > Chordata > Aves > Anseriformes > Anatidae > Anas > Anas platyrhynchos. The sequence continues at coordinate 39,710,731 of NC_092621.1, read as the reverse complement.
TCTTGAGAGGTCTCTTCCAACCTTGCCCATTCTGTGATTCTGTGATTTTAAATGCACTAATTCTAAATTGCAGTACATGTTTGATAGCAGCCTTGCTAACTTAGTGATAGTCACTGTGGCACTTCCATTTTTCAGTGCCTCATGGCCCTGCATAATTCATTACAAAATATAAAATGGATTTAATTAAACTGTAGGTGCTTGGTGCCAGATTTCTCTTTTATGTGCGGGCACTGCCAAGCACATAGTTATTTTTAAAACCCTGGAACACCAAATATTTTACAAATACTAGAGGGCTAGTTTGTCCTTCCCCACAGAACATATGCTCAGATAAAATCTGACAAATGGTAAAATAATAGACCCACATTAAGTAAATATATAAAAATAGGAATTGATCTCTTTATGTATTTATAGAGATCCAATTGGAGAAAAGACTACAGTTGTGTCTGAAAGCTTGAAGACTATCCTTCTAAACTAACTTGGAAAGAACATTTAGCATAGTGTGGTCTTTGTCAAAGGCAGGGAAACACTTGTGCTAAAAACAAGAGCAGCTTGTCAAATCCCCATGAATGATGTAAGAAGGCCTGTACAAGGTTGATAAAAAGTAAGTAGGTGAGATAGTATTCATGCAGGATGTTAAAATTGTTTCATTAAATTAAAAAAAAAAAAAAAGTGATAAATACTGTCAGATCAAATTATCTGGAGTTATACTAAGGAGTTATACTACATTTGAACAGAAAAACAGAAAGAGGCAGAAGGTGTGAAGATAATGAGAGACAGAAAATGAACTGCTGCAAGCAGCAAATAGGCCAAAAAGTGGCAATATTTCTGATGAAAAGAGCAGGATCTGTGTGCGTGATAAATTTCTCATGTTATAGACCTGAGAAACAAACTGATGACATCATGAAGCCTCCCCAGACAGATTGCCACAATAAATAATGAAGAATCAAGCACTAAGATCTGTTATTTAAATTTCTATTATATTAAATTAAATTTCTCACTCGTTAAACTCATTAAACAATAAATAAATAAATAAAAATCCATTAAGCCTGAAATAAGACTATAAAAATGTAAGACAATAAAACTGATATTATTCTACCTTGATTCAAATAATTAAATTAATTAAAGTACATGACTCTTCCCCTCTTCCCCCTCTGTTTTTTAAACAAGTATCAGGGCATGAATTACATGACACTGGTAGAAAAAGTTCATGACTATATTATAAATCTCCTAAATGACCTTCTTCTCACCTATCAAAGAAATAAGAAAATAGGAGGAAAAGAAATACAGCAGCATCTGATCTGGATATTGATTTTTTAAAAGGAAAATGTGACATGACTTCACTTGAACAAATGAGCTGTCTAACAGAGGCTGTATAACAGCAGTGAAAAAAAGAAAATCATGAGTTATGAGTTAGAAAATTTGATGAAAATCTTACAGAGCAAATGGGGTCTTGAACCCACACAGCTTCCACTTACCAGCTTCTCATGGCTAGGCCTGACACCACAGTATTGATACTGGGTCAGAGAAAAAATTAAGATCCCCAGACATTTTTTGTAGAAAGTTAGATATTAAAAAAATAATATATGTGTGTGAAAAACTGATGAATACTTCTAACTATCTGGAATCAAGGCTGCCAGAAACTGAAAACCAGAAATGGAGAAGCACAATCCAAACAGAGTGAGAGAATGATATTAAGCTGAAAAAAAAATATCTTTGTTATCACCTTCATACTTCATAGCAAATAGATTTATTATTAGTTTGAAACTTACTGAATGGCATTAAATAAAAATAAATGAATAAATAAAAATCATTGTTTTTTAATTGTCTTCTAAGCATTCTGAAGTATCACTGCCACCTCCAGAAGATGGCACCAGCCACCTTTATTATATTATGGAATAACACATTTGCCACTTTCATGCTTTCTCTACTCTAATTAATGCACACAAAACCTGTCCATTGTCTTGACAAATTCGTTTGTTTAATTTTCGGATGTAATTCTGTAGGCTGCAAATGGTTTTCTCAATTTACTTCCACATTGTAATGATTTACATGTTCTGCAGAATTTAGCTTATTTCATTGAAATGTATAACATCTTCATTGTCTCTGTAATTCTGTCCTGCTGTAATGCCTAATATAAGGGTAATAAAGCAGACATATCCTAAAGGTAAGAGCACCTGGTTTACAGGATGTAACATAATTATCTTAAACAGCATAATGCAACTGTAGTACTATTAGCAAAATATTAGCTTTTACCTTTATACACTAAATAAAACAGCAAAATATTTGAAAGTTCTTCCCACCCCCCAGATTTCAGTGATTTGCTTTTCATTCTCAGTGTTTCCACTAAAAACTTAAAAGTTATTTCATGACTAACTTCAGGACAACAGTGTTCTTTTTTGGTATTATAAAAAAAGTATCTTGACAGAAAGGACAATGTAGTGATTATTCTGGGATCACATTTGTAATTCTAATTTGTCTCACGTCAGGACCATGGAGACCATGCATATCACAGGCCTTACCATTAGGAAAACTTTGGCAACAACAACAACAACAAAACTTTCAACTGTAATTTTCAAATATGAGTGACTTTCCTTCCCTCACTAGTTGTTACCTGAAAATCCATACAGTCATGATTATTTTTTTAACTCATCCTCTCAGCCTTACAACACACTGGGATGCAGCTGGGCAATAAGTTCCTGTCAATTACAGTATCTAATCTTGATATTTTTTGTTCTGCTGTATTCCTCCTTCTTTTATTCCAAAAATCACAGCTGGAAGCTTTTTCCCTATTTTCCTTGCAGATAGAATAGTTGTCAACAAAGTCAAATAACAGCACTGATATACGTTCTAAATTTAGGACTAAATATTTATAGTCAGGAGTTGTCAGTACCTGATGATACACTGAAAGTTTCATACTTCCCATTTAACTGATTTTGATTGAGTTCAGGAAGACATTTTGTTTATTTTTACTTTACTTCTTCTAACAGGACAAATGAAAAAAAAATATATATATATATATATATATATATATGTATATATGTATACACACACACATATTATTCCATTCTTCTGATTTATAAGTAAATAATCTGGCCCTGGTTTCTGTGAGAATTTAACCTGAGTTCTTGAAAATGATAAAGAGATTTTGAGAGTTCCTTAAACTCCCAAAGGAAGACCAGAAAATGGACCAGAAGTCCTCAAGAATGGTGAATTTTATCATATTTAGAAGTTCTACAACCATGCTAAATAAGTATCAGCCTATGGTTCAAACTCACAATGGGTAAAATACTCACTCAAGGCCCTACATACACTGTAATAGATGCTGTCCTCACTATGATAAGGATGTACAGGACTCAATTCTCTCTCTGTAAATTTAAGTAGGGTTCCAATTTTTCACAAGTTGCACAGGGAAGCCCCCTAAAGATTTGAGATGTTTCCTCAAAGAGAAAGAGAATATACAGAAGTGTTGGAGGCTGTTGTGCACATTTGGAGGGCTAGTGTGGAGGGTAAGTATTATATAACCATAGATTTACGCTGTCCTTAAACTGTATTGAAATCAGAACTTCAATAAAAGCATTTTTGAATGTTGAGTGTAGAGTCCTGCACCTGGGAAGGAACAACCTGAAATATCAGTACAGGCTGAGGGACGACCTGCTGGAGAGGAGCTCTGAGGAGAAGGACCTGGGGGTCCTGGTAGATGACAGGTTGACCATGAGCCAGCACTGTGCCCTTGTGGCCAAGAGGGTCAATGGGGTCCTGACGTGCATTAAAAGGAGTGTGGCCAGCAGGTCAAGGAAGGTGATCCTCCCACTCTACACTGCCCTGGTCAGGCCTCACCTGGAGTACTGTGTCCAGTTCTGGGCTCCCCAGTACAAGAAAGACAGGGATCTCCTGGAAAGAGTCCAGTAGAGGGCCACAAAGATGATACGAGGCCTGGAGCATCTTCCTTATGAGGAAAGGCTGAGAGACCTGGGTCTGTTCAGCCTGGAGAAGAGAAGACTGAGACGGGATCTCCTCAGTGTATATAAATATCTGAGGGGTTGGGGACAGAGGTAGTCAACTTCTTCTCAGTGGTTTGTGGGGATAGGACAAGGGGCAATGGCTGCAGGTTAGAACACAGGAAGTTCTGCACTGACATGTGAAAGAACTTCTTCACGGTGAGGGTGACGGAGCATTGGAACAGGCTGCCCAGGGAGGTTGTGGAGTCTCCTTCTCTGGAGATATTCAAGGCCTGTCTGGATGCCTACCTGGGCAGCCTTCTCTGAGGAACCTACTTTAGCAGGCGGGTTGGACCCAATGATCTTTCAAGGTCCCTTCCAACCCCTACAGTTCTGTGATTTACAGGAGTCTGGCTGCCCCCTATACTGAAGGCAGGAGACCAGACTAGCCTGCTTTCCTGAAAAATTAGCATCAGTGCTATAATACTGATCTGTGTAAAATCCTATATCATTTTATATTGAATGTGCAATATGTCTGTAACAAAAATACCACACAGAGAAAGAAGGCAAATACTAATTATAAAAATAGTTGGAGGTTTTCAGTCATTTTATTCTAGCTGTGAAAGAACCAAAGATCAACATGACAAAAAAGTAATTTAAATAGCAGGATTTACTTTAAAATTGCCTAGCCTAATTTTTCATACACTTCTATAAAGTAATTCAATTCAGCATTGTAAATTATTTTCTCTTCCTCACCAGGAATGAAGTATTAGAATATCACTTTTATTTTCAAAGAATGGAAACTCATGATATAATAGCTCTCATCTTGAAAGGAAGGATGAGACCTGAGCTTTCCCTGAAGCATTTCCCAAGCATTTCCAATTAACATTTCACTGAAAGTTAGTTAAATTGGCCTAGATTTTTTTATTTGAAATGAAAAGGTGCAGACGTTGAATTCTGAGAAGAAACACAAATAAAGACCACTAAAACACATTTTAGTAAAAATATTTCAAACTGAATTGCAACATCCTCCTCTAGTGTAGATTACTGAAAGATGTTTTCCCCATTTCGTCTTGCATATGCAATATGGAAAAAGAAAACTATTTTTTCTAAAAACATATATTTGAATGCATTAAAAGATAACCCATAGGTATCTTACAGCTACACAATAATGATTGTTCCACCGTTTTCTTAAAATGGAAGTATTTAAGTTGCATCCATATCAAACATTTTCATCCTATATAATAATTAAGACTTTAAAAAAAAAAAAAAAGAGAAGAAGAAGCCTTTGAAAATACAGCTATTTCATACAGCCTGTTATAATATAATAAGCAACCAAACCCAAGAAAGTAGATAATACGATGAACATTAATGAGAATATTGTCAACAAATATCAGAATTCCTTCTCAGTCTCTAACCTATGTGATCTTAAAACACTCAGTTACCAGGGAGATTTGATAGCAGGGAGATCTGTTTAATTAATCAGTCTCCTGGATCCTTTGAATACTATTAATAATTTCAGATATTAATTGACCATTTGATATTCAAATGCTTTTGAACAGAGAGGAAGGAAGATAGTCCTTCATAGCACAGGAGGTCACAGTATCTATCTAATAGCCAGAGCTGATGGTATTGACAAAGTCAATTTGCAGAAACAGAATAGCAACATTATAAATTGAAAGCTTCTATTTTGAGAAAGGAAATAAAGTGTTCTTCACACAGTTATTCCTAAAAAGACAATTATTTTTTGTTTGTTTCTTTGTGTTTGTTTTGTTTTGTTTTATTGGGGAGGGGAGAGGGGGGAAGAAGGAGGGCCTGCTTGTCCTTAAATTTTCAGATGATACAAACCTGGGAGGAGTGACTGGGTCACCAGAGAGTTGTGCCGCCATCCAGAGGGACTTGGACAGGCTGGAGAATTCATCTGTTAAGAACCTCATGAAGTGCAATAAATGGAAAATTCCAGTCCTGCCCCAGGAAAGGAGTAACATGAGAACCAGCTGGAAAGTGTTTTTTCAGAATAGGACCTGGAAGTCCTGGTGGAAAACAAGGTGACAAAGTGGCAGCAACATGTTCCTCTGGCAAAGACCAACAGTATTCTGAGCTGCAATATGGAAAGCATTACCAGAATGTTGAGAGAAGAGATCTTTCCCCTCTATTCAGCACTGATGAGGCCACACCTGGAGTTCTACATGTATGTCCACTTCTGGGCTTCTCACTACAAAGGAGACACAGACATACTGGAGTGAATCCAGTGAAGGGCCACCAAGCTGATGGAGGGCTTAAAGTATCTGTCATTACCCAGACGGTGTACTGGGTCTGGCTTGGATGCAGTTCAGGTTCCCCATAGCAGGCAACACTGTGCTCTGCAACTGTAGCTAGAACAGCACTGGTATTACACCAATGTCTTGTCTATAGCTGAGCAGAGCTGGCACAGCATACAGATTCCCTCCAACCACCACAAAGCCAGTAGGCTGGGTGTGGGCAAGAGGTGGGGAGAGAACACAGCCAGGGCAGCTGACCTAAACCAACCAAAAGGATATTCTGTCATATGACATCACTCTCAGCAATAAAAGCTATATAAGGGGAAGGAGAAGGTGTGAAGATGTGGACGCTCATTATGAAAGGGTAACTGAGTAACTGCTATGCATATTGTAGCACTGCTTCTCCAGACATGGCTGAACACTGCTTGCTGTTGGAATGTAGAGAATAATTGTATTCTCCTTTTGCTTCCACACAGCTTTTTTTTTTTTCTTTTGTTTTTCCTTTAATTAAACTGTTCCTTATCTCAACCTGTGCGTCTTTTTTCATCTTATTTTTCTCCCTCTTTCTTTTGAAAAGGGGGAGTGAGAGAGTTGTGTGGTGGAGCTCAGCTGCCTTTTGGTGTGAAACCACCACAGAAAAGTAATGAGGCCAGAGAAGAGAGATCTCAGAGGGATCACATCACTGTGTTGAAATACCTGATGTGGAGGAAAATAAGATGGAGCAAGGCTATAATCAGTGGTGCCTAGTGACAGGACAAGAGGCAACAGGTACATATTGGAATACAAGAAATTCTACTTAAATAGAAGGAAATATCTTTTCAATTGGGAACGTGTTTATACACTGGTACAAGCTGCCCAGAAAAGCATTATTTGTATGTCCATGCTTGGAGATACTCAGAAGGTAACCGAATATGGCTCTAAGGGGTATGTAACTTTGCATGGCGCAGAGTTGGACTGGGAAATCTCCAGAGCTACCTGTCAGCCTGAACATCACTCTGGCTGTAACATCTGTCAAAATGACTTTGATGACATTTCATCATTACTTAGGACATAAAATTGTGTCCTTAGCCAATGAAAGAACCATGTCACTGAATCAACTTCCACAAACAAATTCAGGGGCTGTATTTGCTCAAAATAAATAAATAAGTAAATAAATAAATCTGGAATAAGATGAAACTTTGGCCCTGGGAAGGGCTGACTTCTTATGGAAACACAATGGCCTGTTTCAGTAAGACTATTAAGCTTTTTGAGAGCCACAGTAAACACTAGTTGGTACCCAGCAATTATTTCCTGCCAGTTCCCTAGCTATGCATTATTTAAGGGTAGAAAGAGATTCTGCTATCTAGTATCCATGTAAATTTTAAGAAAGATTAACCTGTTATAAATAGGTGTTACCATTTAAATCTTTTGAGAGTCCTTTTTCAAACTCTTAATTATGGAGAATATTAAAAGGAGAGGTTCAGTACTGATAAAGATTAGGTCACGGTAAAGATGACTAGGGCTTCAAAGGCAGCCTGATTTATTCACAAAGTTTTTCCATACCCTACAAGATCAAAAAGTCTCTCTTTAAAATGGCATAATTTCAGATACCAAGTCCAGAGGAATTCCTCAGGAACCCAATTCCCATTACGTTGAAGCTATAAAAAACAGCCACTGACCCAACTATCAGTCAACTTTTAGGTTTCTAAAGCTGCTTTAGTCTAGTGTTAGCCTAAAATGATGCCTCTTTTCCCTGCCCTTACTGCAAGTCCTGTGGTTTAAGACATAACACAGAAAAAAAAATTGGGAACACAATCTCATTATGCCATAAGTAAAACTAGTTCATCAAAATTGCACAAAGGGGCCATTATCTCTCTTAATACCTTCAGAGATCCCTGACCAGAGGAAGCCCATGCCCAACCACACATCACTGTGGCACAGCTCAGAGTTACACTCCCACAAGTTCTTTGTGGGGGAAACAGCACATCAAGTGGGGTTTGGTTTCTGGAGCAACGCTTGCAGAATGAAATGCAGAAATGTTTTTGGGGGCCCAATCTGTTCACATAAAGTATAGATGACAGATCTGTCTAAATACATCTGTGATTGTGAGCCATAATGCTGAAAACCATAGTCACTTCCCTCTTGCCTTCATGTGCTGAGTGGAAGTCTAATGGTCACAAAGATCCTGACATGTCCTTTTCCACCTATGGAAACCGAAAGGAAGAAAGCACACAGCAGGAAAATCCAAATAGCTAAACCTTTTCCTCTTGTTTTTGATGTGGTTATGTAACTCATAGCATCTATGCAGATCACAAATACATTGCTAAAATATTTTTTTCCTCAGAATGAGTGGATACACATATACATTATTGATATCCCTTTATGGGATTTTTTGGACCCTAGAAAGAGTGAAACCCACAAATCAATAAGACGTATGACAAATCATCATTACTGTCAAACTGCAGAAGGTTTAAAAACAACACCAAACAATGGAGTCTACAATTTTGTAGGAACTAATTAATAAAGACATCTGCTCCATGTCAAGATTCTTGTCTCCTCCTGGAAGGATGCCAGCATTTTAAATCTCCTTTTGAATTTTTGCCCATTCTTTTACATGATTAAAGCATCCTTTCTTATTATAGAAAGCAAAAATTGGTATTTAATAATTAGGGGTGAGACAAGAAAACACCGATAAACACACCCTCCTCCCCCATATTCTTCAAAATAGCTACAATATTACCACAACATAGTTATAACTAGAACACTTAGCTGCTTGGAGAAACAACCCACACAAAATGACCTGGTCTATACTTTTATGCTACAGCTTTAGCCTTTAGCTATGGAGTTTTTTTGTTTGTTTGTTTGTTTTGTTTTGTTGTTTGGTTTGGTTTAGCATTTTTAAATTACACATGTGGAACTAGTTTTCAGAGGTTATTTTCAAAGGATCATGAGACAGTGTAGTAGGAGTAACTGGATCATCTTTAAAAAGTGACACTTCAATTACTTTTGATATTTTCCAGTGCTGAAACACTGATTTTATTTAGTGATAGTATTGAAAGTCTTTGCTCTTTATTCTTTATCCAGAGGAATAGTTTGCCTTCCTATTATCTGATTACTTTAAACTTTGTATCTTGGCAGCTGAGCTTCCTGAAATCAGCTGTAAAGTCAGATAAATATTACTTGCAATGCCAAGGTAACACAGATGGTTAAATTAAATTAAATAATGCTCTGATGAGCTCTTTCCTTGCAACAAGCCCTCAGTAGGGACCTTCTGCTCTAGAGAACAGTGCTAACTTATTAATGTTTATATACAATGTAGTAACACACTACTCTTGCACAAAATGTTGGGCCACAGATTTACTTTCCATCAAAAATATTAGAGCTCAGCATGCAACAATGCTTAATTTATATAACATTTTATATTGACTAAGCTTTATGATTGCAAGCAGCTACAGAGAGGAAGCTTAGGAAACACAGCCATTGCCCTAACCTTTAAAAGTCCATCTTTACTCCAAGTTCTATAGCTTGATATGTCTAACAAGCTGTATGCACATGCATCACAATTAAAATAGTAAAGCAAAATTTTAAAAGCTCATTGAATAAATAAGATTTTAGTAAGTATAATAAATTTTGAAATAAGAATCTAATAGAGCTGAGAAAACATTAGGATTATCTATTCATGTGCTTAACCCATTCCTTCCATTAAATCCATTCAGTTCTATTTACCATTTTGGTAAAACTACGAAATCACAGAATCACACACAGAGGGAAAAAAAGTCCTTAGGAAAAGATGCCCTTCAGAGAAGCAAAGTGGTAAGGAAAGGATGCAAAAGGTAAATTGAGAAAAGATGTAAACAAATAGCTTTGGTTGGATATTTTTCTGAGATAATTCTGTTCACCCATCTTCCACAGATGATAAGGTAACTATGCAGTGATAAATTTGCCCTCAGAATAACCTCTGACAGCAGTCATATTTTTTTTTTTTTAAACACTGCTTAGTTTAACAATCCTCATGGAGAAGTTTTGTTGGTGTTCCTACACAGCAGCCAAATTATTACTTTGCTCTTGATTCAAAATGAAGGCCTGAGCACTAATGAGGAAATTTATGAGTGTGAGAAGCATAGGGAAACATTGGAAAGAAACAGGGAAAATAACTGCATACAATCTTACAAACTGCAGCTTGTAGCTGTGATTGTTACTAGGATAGCTGAGGTGACATATGAGGAAGCCAAGTTTTAGATTTTATTCCACACAGAAAGTGTAAAACCATAGAACCTGGAAAAATGTCTGGTTTAACTTCAGCAAGTCCTCAATCTTGGCATCTTCCTGAAGTGGAAGGTGGTAAGGCATGTGCAACATCCTACCCAGTCAACAGCAGTGAAACAGCTACCTTGCTTTCTCTCCTCTGGTAAAACAAAGCAGTTTTAATAAGGCCAAAGAACAGTAAACTATATAGTTTGTTATGTATTTATGGACTAAAAAATACTGTTTGTTTTTTTTTTTTTTTTTAATATATATATATATATATATATTTGTCATTTGGATGTTCCTTGTGTTTTTTAATGGAGATTTTGAAATATTACATAAAAATAAATTACAAGATACCATCAAATGGTTGTCACTATTCAGTAAAAAAAGAGGCAGTATGGCTAAAACATTGCATCTGGCTCCACAATTCTGATGTGGCCAAACTTCTTAAAAAAAAAAAAAAAAAAAAAAAGACTGTCAATTCTGAAGGATAGGCCTGTGGAAATGGTTTAGATATACGCAGTGCACCCTCAAAGGTATCAAACAGTATCCTTTGCAGCATCTAAATCACATCACACAAGTCATTTCAAGGCGGATCCATGTTGTTCCAGATCCACATACCAAGGTCTTGTCCACATACTGATCTTTGATGTTGTTCAATTATTGTCATAATTCTCTGGCAAGGCTTCTCTCTTTACCTTGTGCACATAGACCTCCTTTGCCATATGGAAGGTTCAGCTCTCCCATTCTGAGGTCTTTCAGCTGACCCCATCGCAAACTCCTTTCTCAGTCTCCCTGACCAGAATGATACTGTTATCTTTCCAGTAGACCTCAAAACAGAAAGCAAGATCTGTCCCAAAAGACAGGATGGGAGTCATCCTCTGCCAGCAGAATTTATTTGTCAAATGTATTCAGAACTTACTGCCTTTGTTTCAGAATGCAGATTCATCTAAATTGTCAAACTTGCCTCAGAAATGATGGTGTCTGCCTTTACAAAAAGTCTGGCATTTTATGTAATGGCACGGTTTATTCAAGCCAAATACATGTCAGGTTTCAAGACTATTTTTTGAATTATAACTTGTTTCATTGGAAGAAGAGGAATCAAGAGAAAAGATGCATGTATGTGGGAGTCTGTAGATACTTTAATGCAAATGGCAATCATAAGGCTTCTTGGACAACATAAATGCCATACCTCATTCTTGTCTAACCTCCCTGGTTCTTTTATTTAATAGCATTACACTTCTGTAAAAAAGATAGGTGCTGTCCTTCTAAGTGCAGGACTAAATTCCTTCAGGAATACTGTTAGCTGTCAGTACAATTCATTGTTTTCCTGAGCCTCCCAAACATCCAATAAATAAACAAATAAAAATATAAATATATACATCCCTAAATTTTTCATACAGAAAAAGGTTTTTTTTTTTCTGCAGAAAGAGCAGCTAGTTGTTTCCAATATGTTTAGGACTAAAAGTTTTAGGACATTTGGCAAAAGAAGAACACGTCAGATGGACCAAACAGCCTCCTTAGATAAGGAGTGCCAGACTTCTGAACAAAGTGTAGTAAATTTTAATCTGTTTTGACTTTAATAAAACATTTGCTACAGTGCAACAGAGCAAGGGATTTGATAAACTATGAGAGAATAAGACTATTAAAGAAAGTCAAAAAAGACACATGAAAGGGTAGCTAAGAATAGAAATACATCAGACAAGGGGGAGGTAACTAGAAGAGATCTTCATGAATCATTCCAGAGGCCAGTCTTGTTCCACAGCTTCATTAGTTGCCTTTATCAAAACAAACTCCATTGTTTTTGTTTACCAGTAATCACATTTATCAATGACAGAATTTTTGGAAAGCACCAGTCACACAAAGAAATACCTGTAGGACATATCCATGTCATTCAACAGTAAGATCATTTCATAGTAAAAAATACAATACCATACACTTAACACTTAAATGACAAAACGAATTAGGTGGTAAGACTATAAACCACAACATCTTAGGATAAAATCAGGAAAGATACTTCCAATAAAGAAAGTAATTTTGGAGTTCTTCAGCAGTTCCTGTACACTTTTAACCATATGTTCTAAGAAGGGAAAATATTATATATATATATACACATAATATATATATACACACATACACACATAATATACATGTATAAATATATTTAATAAATTTGCTTAGTTCTCTTGAGAAGGGCTGTTGAAGGACAAAGTTTGAGAGCTTGGTTAGCTCCTACCTGTTGCTTACTAATAACACAAACAGGACAAACTTATCTCATCCTGGTTTTGATTTGACTGATAACAAAACAAAACCACATACAAATACAGAAAAACAAAACAAAACAAAAGGCCATGAATAAATTTAGACCAGAACTGAGGAAACTAATTGTTAACTGCTAGATGTAAAATGCCCAACTGCCTTTAAACTGGAGATCAATACAATTAAGGAAGGGACATAATGTAGTGCTTAAATTAGTGGGGAAGCAGACAGAGAAATCCAGCAGGCAGCTTCCATACTTTCAGTGAATAATGGTCTCCCATTGGCTTCAGGGGAGACCACTGGACCAGCAAGCATAAACAGACTTCAACATCTATAGCTGATCCCTTAAAGATTTCTGTTGAACAACACAAAGAAGTTTGTCAGGGAAAGAGGCAAAGTTAGTCCCAAAAATTTAAAAAAAAAAAAAAAATGCTTAAAATTTTTGTTCTCTCAGAACTGATATTAAGTCAGAAGAGTTTCTATTAACTTTTCCATAAAACTACAGTTTCTAATACTAGTAAGCACAAGTAGTTAAATTTTTGTCTACATTAAACAGGCTCACAGCAGCTGATATCCAGCAAACCCCTAAAAAGGAATTCTGTAATTTTGGATGGTGTTTACTTAAATTAAGCTTCCAAGCAGACCAAAATATGCTTGGGCAAGTGAGCTCTTGGGTCTAAGCTGAATCACAGCATAGTTGTTAGAATGACGAACAGCTATAAATTTGCCAAATCTTCATTGTACGGTTATACATGAACTGGGAAATTATAAGAAATTTCTTTCTTACTCACCAATATATTGTTACTGGGTACATCCAAGACCAAAGGACATGCCTAAACTGCATTTATCTCATAGTCTTGTGCACCAGCCATAAGTCTCTTGGTTATCTAGAACAGCTCCAAGCATTCACTATACATCTAATACATTTCCAGGATTAATAAATATGACATGGTCAAATTTTGTATAAAATAGACTTTGTACTGTTAGAACATAAAACATAGCCGAGACCAGAAATGGCAAGTAATTTTGGGGCTTCTGTCTTCTGACTGTTTAGGTCCTTTTACATTTTGCCTGGTCACCAACATACCATGCTTATGTTCCACTTCCACCTGGTTAAGCAAAGACAGCCCAAGTGACTTTTAATATCACATTGAGTACATGGAAGAAGAATCAGAATTCTTTAAGTGCTACATCAGAATGACTTTGTGGAGATGACAACATGCAACAGGAGCCTGAGGTATTCAGGTTAAATCAAGAGTTACAGTGACCACACACACAACATCATGACATCAACCACTAACATCTGAGAATATCCCAAACCTAACTGAAAATTTAACAAAGCTCTGCAGAACGCCAGCACCTCTAGAGCACTCTTAAAAACAAACTATTCAGAAGAAATGACAGGGAAAGTCTTTTCAAACCATATTCTGCACACAAGGTTCTTAACATAATTACCTTGAAACTCAGATGGCTAAGTTTTTCACCCACGTAGATTTTCCAAGCTATTTTACCCTCTACTTACCCTTTACCCTCTGCCAGAGAACTTTGATCTAGATTTATTTTCCAGACAGAAGTTATTCACAAACAATGTTGAAACAAAATGACTTATTACTAAGAGCTATAATCTAACTTCATATGTCTATACTCGTTAAGCAGTTCTCATGTGATACTGTTGAATGTACTTATATTTGAATATCTGTGATATAAAAAAGTCATCATGTATACTTCTGCACAGATTCCTTCTATCATTAGATTCGTTCTATCATGAAGAGTTCTACAATGTAGAGTTGAAGAGTCTAAACTAATATTTGACTTAGAAAGCACATTGGGTACTACTTTTTAAGTACAAATTTCCATTTCTAAGTTCACTTGCTGTAATATGTAGAATGTAGCCTGTCTACATTTTGTGTTTTTCTGCAATAGTAATCAAAGTTTTCAATATTTCATTGTTAATGTTTTCCAGACATGTTCCACAATAAGTCTGGCAAGTGGATGACTATATTAAACAAATATTCCAGTCCTCTTTGTGCAGAGAAAAAAGAATGGTGATGTGAGGTGCCTTTCACAGACATTAATTTTTTATGTTTCTTTTATTTTCCAAAAGTTATAGCACTTTTTTTTTGAAAGGGCAGATCTAACTAAGTGTTGAGAACAGATTTATTGCATTTTGTTTCCTTCTGTTGGCATTTGCAAATTGGTTGCAAAGTCAGTGGATAATTCTGTACTAAATATTTCTAAGACTACAAATGAAATACTAGCGTCAGTAAATACTGAGTGACTTTTTATTGAAGCACTTCTTTTTTAATTAAGTCCTACATACATTTGTAACATTTGTACCCTAATTGTCTTGACTGTTACAGGACTCTTTGGATTTTTATATCTGAAGTTTATTTATTATGTAAGAAGAGAGACAATATCAATATCTAAAAGTATAATGTAACTGTACAAAGATTGCATTTAAATGTGAAAAGCAATTAGGCTTCTTAGAGATGAAAAAGTCAAGCAGCAAATACAATTTAAGTGTTTCAACTAAGGTTATATTTTTCATCATATTTGCTTTGAATTCCACACAAACATACTACTATATTGTTCATAATATGCTTTGAAAATCAATAGGTCCCCTACTGTACCTATGAAGAAATCCAGTGGCTTGGAAATTACAGCAGCTTATATTCTAACATTAACGAGCTGAATAAAGAAAACACTTCACACAATGATTTTGAGATCATATTCCCAGTGTACTAGATCAGTTTATAAAGCTATTGGCATTTAATGTAGTCAGATCACTGCAACATTGAAATAGCCTCAACTTTTCTTGTTTGACTAAGAGTGTTCCATGCAGTACAATAAATTCTGTAATGAGATAAGCAACTATTAGGGGAATGTACCCAAGCTTCTAGCAATAAACTGTGATCTTGCTAACTGCCTATGATGACAATATCATACTCAGTAAGGTGATTAGCACAGGAGGCACAAATAGCTATAGCTTTCTAGTGCTGTATTAACTAAAGGGAAAGAAGGGAAGGAGAGAGGGAGGAAAACAACAAGACTGCATTTGTTTTTTGTTTGTTTGGTTTTTTGATTGTTTGCTGTTGTTGTTGTTTTCTTTTATTTTCAAGTCACTGTTTCCATGAAATTAAAAATATTTTAGACTTTATGCAAAAGAATCTGATACTTTTAGCAGGAGACTGAAGAATACCCTCAAAATCACAACATTATATAACATGTACTATGAGGCTAGCTCATATCAGAGACCATCTCTGTCTCTGTCCAGGCACCTGAATCATCTCACTATTGCATTATAATATCAAGAAAGCAGTTGGAAATAGTCTAGGAAATGCCATTGTAAAAATTCACCATGATATTTTTTTAACTTTTGCCAGAAGTCTTAAAAAATAAAAAATAAATAAATAAAAAGGAAAAGAAAAATCAGACTCACATATACATATATACATATACAAGGCTTAACGTTTGTTAAGCCTTGCTTCAACATAATTTTTTTTTTTTTTTTTTTTGTCACAAGACCCATGAATCTAGAGAAGCACCAGATGTTTCCCCTAGCCCTTCCAATCCCATGCTACAACTCACCTCATTCACAAAGAGCTATGCAACAGAACCAGTATCATAATATTAACCACACTGCTGTTCCTAAGGAGAAACAAATGAGGAAAGGATGTGGGAATCAAAGGAATAATAGCGGGTAGGAGACAGGGAATTAACTGTTGCACAGAATCATGGTTTTGAGCACCCGGTACTTGCCCACAGATCCAGACCCAATGAAAAAGTGGGAACGGACCATTGATGCTTGTCAGTAGAATAGTACTTCAGCTCATTCTCCCAAAATAGCTCAATATAAACACATTCTTGTGAATCATCTCTCAAGATTTTACATATTTATATATATATACATATATATATTAATTTGGAGATGAAAGAGAAATATGTGCATAGAGATACTAGTCACTGCATTAAATAATGTTTCTGTTGAGGGGAAGAATACACAGTTAACACACACAAATACGAGGACAGTGCAGGGAAGACACACACAAATAAATCCCTGACTTCCGAGACATCTTCAGATTCAGTGAGCTCTGAAAAGGGAAACTAGACTGGGGAAGGTTCTTTGAGTCCCACAGCTGAAGAAGCAGAAAGAGTGGGACAAAGCTCTTATGATGGCCACAAGAAAAACAACGATTACTTAAGTGAGTGGAAAGAGCAATCTACAGAAACTTCATAAACTTCATATTTTCTTAAGCCAATCAAGTCTCAGCAGATAGAGATCTTTAAAGGGTTCAAGCATCTCTTGATGATGAGATGCACCTCAAGCACCTCTTTAAATGAGAAACCCCTCCAAAAGAATGTGCCAGCAAAGATGTTTGTCGTTAACCTTATTGTCCCTTTTATAAAACTGAACAGATAGCTAAGGCAAATCACAACATTTTTGTAGAGTTCCCTCTTTGCTTTGGTTCCCCCACTTGAGGTACCACAACCAGATTATAATACAGCATCCAGTAGATTGCAGAGGTGCAAGTAGCAACTTCAGTTTATATCTCATAGCCATTATTTACTTGGTCTGCAGCAGTGATTGCAGCAATTCTTGCAGCAATTTTTGACTGTACTGAAAAAAAATCCAAAACAGTATCTCTGTAGCCTAGAAGCATCTTGTTCATATCAATGACAAAAACATTTGATGAACAAAAATCATGTTTCCTTAATAACTCAAAATTCATCCCTTATTTGGGAATCTGTTAATCAACTATAAGAAGGAAATTTGTCAATGAGATTTTGAATAATATCCTTCTGTGAGTAATCAATAGCACTGTGTCTCAGTTAATGAAACACCTGTTTTCTACCATGCCATCATTTACAAGAACATTGTAAACAGTGATTCACATATTGTATTCTGCATATTTTTTAATTAGCTTAGGTTTTCACCAATTTATTCTGCAGTCTGAGAAGTTCCACCCTACTTGGAACACAAACTGGCATCTGCACAGTAACAAACAGGCACAAATAATTATTGCTGTTCTTGCATCATAACTCGATTGATGCAATAGCGTGAAACAGGACATCTCTGAAGTCTTTTTGTACCTCAGAGAGGTACCAAAAACTCTCCCATAAGAGAGTTTTAATTAGGTTGTCAAATCTACTACCAAAGGACACACATAACTAAAGCTTGCTTTCCTAATGGCTTGTAGGAATTAATTTTCAGACTGCAGCATTTTAAAACCTTTATATTATCCCTAGACTTTTGCGTTCTTCTATTTAATGGTTTCATACACCCAGCACTAGGGCAGGTTCCACCAACTTTAAACATTCAGGAACATATCAGAGTTTAGTAGTCCTGGTCTACACAAGCTGAAAGCTTGAATTCTGACTAAATTGTATTTACAAAATTGTAAATACAATATTTACTAAATTGTATTAACAAAATCTATGTTATTCTATTGTCAATGTAAAAGATTGACAGATATCAGGATATTTTATGATAACTCCAATACCTAAGTTCTAAGGATATATATTTTTAAAATGAAAATATGACCCCCCCCAAAAAAAAAAAAAAAAAAAAAAAAGGATGAACATCTTCAATACAGCTATATTGAATCAAATCAAATCCTGTCACAATTTTGATAACTGAGTCGGAGAACAGATATGCTCACCTTTGCAAGGTGGACCTCACTGCACCCATCTTCTTCATTAATTTAATTAAAAGCTCTTTTTCTTGTCTGCCTTGTTGCTTCAGTAGCTCTATTTTCCCAAGTTTTATTACCAAGTATGGCCTTACTCATTTCCACTGACAAATTTTTGAGATGCAGAGCTTCCCATCAGACACTTCAAAAATTCTAAGTCGTATAGACACATGCAATGACTGCATTTCCTTTTCTATCTGTTTCAAACTCCTTTTTGTATGCCTGTCTCTTGAGGGACCAATAACACAATTCCCAAGAGCACATCTCATAGCAAAGTACTTCTGATGTCTAGGAATTGTGTAACAGGAAGGCACTGGAGGAGAAAAAAGAAAAGAAAAGAAAAAAAAAAAAAAGAGAGAGAGGATTAAAGTTACTGCAGATTTGGACTCTCCATAATAATTCTTCAAAATTAAAAGAAAAATGAGAACAAACATTGAAATATATCACATTCTCTTTCAAAATTTTCAACAAGAAAACAATTTCAATTTTCCAGGCTACATATATATTTTCCCATACTTTTTTTCTTCTTGAACAAAATATAAACACTTTTTTTTTTCCGTTCTTTTGTTCTTGAACATAAACTTATAATAGGATTAAGCATAAATACTCTTACATCAGTGATGCTTCACCTGTCCTCTCAAGATCTTAATTTTTCCTGGTCTATAAACCAGTTCAACTACTAAAAATAAATACTTTTCCATGTGTGTTCATAAAAAGATAACATGAGTTAAATGCTGAAAAAGTAGTCACAGTAAGCAACATGCAAATTCCATTCAGGGGAAATAATGAGAAATAAGGATGTATTATAAAGCTATAATGAATTAGCCCATTACTGTCAGATATTTTTTCTCATTATACTTTGTTTCCAGAGAACAAGGACTTAAATGTCTGGCAATAAAAGGCAGAGAGTTTTCATTTTCTTGTTTATTTAACCTTTTTTTTTTCTCCTTGCACCAGTCCTTTCTTGCACCCCTGTTTCAGAGGTTTTTATAACAAGACAGCTTCTTTGTAATTCACGGGAAACTTCAAGTTGCAATGGGAGCTCACCTCCTTTGTATTCTATTATTCTTTACACAAAACTTCCATTATGTCATTAAAGTAAACATATTAATTAAAAGCTAAGGTAATATCGGAGGGACAAAAGAAACCTTCCTGTAGTGGAAAATAATATGGTTTTTTTTTGTATTATTATTATTTCTATTTTGAAGGTAGAACTCTAAATGAACAGTTTTTGTGAAAGTATTATTGAAGTGCTGCTTCAGCAGAAGAAATAGCTGTATGTCTCTAAAGTGTTGCTTTTAGCTGCAAACACAACAAATGGGTTACAATAAGATAGTTATATCACTTTCTAGTCAGTGTTAGACTAACAAGTGCAATTTATGTCTAAAAATCTGTCGTGTTCTTAACTGAGAGTATCATCTCAAGTACATTGAGGAGTACTTCTCTGTATTATGTTGTGATGAATGAAAGAATATCCCAGTGAATATTCCTTTGGATGAATTCCAAAAGCTTCATCCTTCCTACAGTGGGGAAAAAAAAATCATATCACACCAAAAAAAAAAAAAAAACAAAAACAAAAACTACACAGATCTCATCTGCAAAAGAGACTGTAGAAGGCAAAAGAAAATAAGTTTTCATTTCTCCTTTCTCTATTTCTCATAATTTAAAACTTTTTTTTTTTTTTGGTTGTCTTTTTAAAGAAATACAGTATTTTCAGACAAAAGCCAAGGAAGTTTACAGAATTGGTAATAGGTTTGAAACTAAAAGAATGCAAGATTTCAGAGGCCTGTTTTTTGCGAGGTAGACAGAGAAACCAGCATCTCCGCAATACCAACTCTAAGAATAGTAGATTGTTCACAGCATACAATTAGAGGTACTCAAGATTTTAAAAGATGTCTATTGATTCCAGATGTTCAATTTGAAATCCGTCTCCTATCAAAAAAGGTCAGCCACTATCTAAAAATTATGAGGCCCCAAAGAAGTAAATGCTATAAAATTATCCCCAATTATTAATCATTTTTAAGTTTTGCCTGTGGAGTTTGACAGTATCATTCTAATTATTAAACTTCCATCTCATTTTGAAATACATGTGCTTTGATTTCAGATACAGAACAGATTTTATATTAATAACAAATAATTATTACTTCCCCAGAGAGAAAGAAAAATACCAACATGAATTTTGTCCTTGTATTTTCTTAGACATACTATCTTCAATATAATACCTCCCAACACATCTTCAGGGGAGAAAAACAGATGAGACTTGTGTAAGTAGATTTAACCACTACCATTTTATCATTTCGGTGAGAATCTGTTATCCTTATAGCTGCTTGGTGGTGGTTTACTTTTTCCTATATTTTCCTCATCTTCTGTGCTAAAAATTACATCCTAGCTCAACGATGACCTGCATCACAGACGAGTGGGCTCAATTACATCACACACCGCTCAGAGCATTGCTCTCAAGAGTCACAGAATAAGTGAGCATGGAAAGACTTCTGAGGATTGTCTAGTCTAGACATCTTGCAGATGTTTAAATCCAGAATCTGAAACTTTTAATTCAGCAAATAGTTTAACAATCCCCTGTAGAAACAGAGGATTATGCATGTTTTTTTTCCAGAATCTAACAAAACACGGCACAAAACAGAAAAATCCTCCACAAAAATGATAATAGGCAAAAAAAGTATTTTCCTCAGGATACTTCTGATAAGAAAATGATTCTTAAAATCATCTTAAATTAATATGTAGAAGGCCAACCCTCACACTATTTAACAGATTAGTCCATACATGCACTTTATAATGCACAGAATAGCATTTTTTATTATTTTTTTTACCCACCAGTAAACTGGTGTAAACTTGAGTAAACTCAAGATTAGCTGTGTAGAGAAGTTTATAGGACCAGTCTATTGGAAAAAGTTTCTTGTCAGGTTTTTTATTGGCAGCCCACAGCAAGGAGACACTAGGCAACAGACTGATATGATGTTGAGGTGGCGGATATTGCTTTAAAACTGAGATACAAGTAGTTATCTCTCTCTTTTTTTTTTCTTTTTTTTTAATTCATTGAAAGTTAAATAATATGTAATAAAAAGTCAATATATAATAAAAAGTTAGCAAAAGTGTTAATCCAAAGTACACAGAAACACACTGAAAACAAACAAGTAAACAAACAAAATATCTTCAATGTACTATAGAATTTTATTTATTTATCTTTAATCTCATAACTAATTGGCAGATGATATTTCAAGTGTTCTCTCTATGAATGGATAGTAATAAACGCCCTTCCAGCCCAGGTCATAAAGGCTGAAGCCAACTCTTCCACTGTTGTCTACTAGTTTATTCACTTTGATTAAGTATACAAAACAGGTAGAAAGATTTACAGTTTTCACCACTCCAGAGAAAAGGCATTTAATAGATGTCAAATAAATAAAAAAAAAAAAATAATAATAATAGTAATAATAATAATAAAATGTTGGTAACCAATATAAATGGTAGACATAGACAAAAGTCCAACCTGTCATACTTGACGAAGTATTTGTTCAGCAAATAATTTCTGCTCCCTTTAGCTAGTAAGAACTTGCTATCTTATTTTATCCATGATAAAAATACATCTTTCCTCTGATGATGGCAAAATAAGATCAGAAGTAAAATTGTTTATAATCCATTTTAGGATGTGAGGTGAACAGTAGTACCTCACTGCTGTGTGACCTGTGGCCCAGGCAGACACATCTTGCAGGCTTCGTTCACTTAAGCCCTCACCTTTCCTCCCAGTCACACTGTTGACAGAGACCTATTGTTTCTATTTTTATTGGATCTTTTATTGCTATACTTCTAGACATTGAAACCATCAGAAAAGTATTATGTACAAATATAATGGATGAAGAATAGACACCTGCTTTTAACAAGCTCCTGCAAGCTAAATACTCCAGCCAGAGCAGGGAGAGGAGCTAGGCTGGAGCGCAGGGCTAAAGGGGCAGACAGGTGTACCCCCTTGCCAGACCACCACATCCCCTGTAACTGCCTAGGAAAGGGGAAGTGGGGACAGAACCATCAGACAAAATGCTACTTTGGATTTTAAGTTATAATGAGACCATTTTAGCAATTTCTGGCCTCATCTAGAACTACTATTTTTGCTTATAATTGTGTTTGGTTTTTTTTGGTTGGTTGTTTTTTTTTGTTTGTTTGTTTGTTTTGTTTTGTTTTGTTTTGTTTTTTTTTTATATATATATATAACTATTTTTGGTACTCTCCTAGTGTTTACAAGAAACTATTAAGATTTGCAGAATCACAGAATGGTTGATGTTGGACCTCTGGAGATCATCTGGTCCAACCCCCTGCCAAGCCGGGTCACCTACATCATGTTGAACAGGATGGCATCCAGGTAGGTTTTGAATATCTCCAGAAAAGGAGATTCCACAACCTCTCTGGGCAACCTGTGCCAGTGCTGCGTTACCTTCACAGTAAAGAAGTGCCCCCTCACAATTAGATGGAATTTTCTGTGTTTCAGTGTGTGCCTGTTGCCTCTTGTCTTGTCACCAGGCACCACTGAGAAGAGTCTCACTCCATCCCCCAACACCCTTCAGGTATTTATAGACATTGATAAGATCCCCTCTCAGTCTACTCTTTTCCAGGTTAAAGAGTCCCAGCTCTTTCAGCCTCTCCTCACATGACAGGTGTTTCAGTCCCCTGATCATCTTAGTAGCCCTCCTCTGGACCTGCTCCAGTAGTTCCATGCCCTTCTTGTGCTAGGGAGCCCTGAACTGGACACAATACTCCAGATGTGGCTTCACCAGGGCTGAGCAGAGGGGGAGGATCACCTTTCTTGACCTGCTGGCAACACTCTTCCAAATGCACCCCAAGATACAGTTGGCATACTCCACTGGCCACAAGGGCACGTTGCTGACCCATGGTCAGCCTGCTGTCCACCAGGACTCCTAGGTCTCTCTCCACAGAGCTGCTCTTCAGCAGGTCAGCCCCCAGCCTGGGGTGGTGCTTGGGGTTATTCCTCCCAAGGTGCAGGACCTTGCACTTGCCCATATTGAACATCATTAGGTTCCTCTCTGCCAAATCTCCAGCCTGACCAGGTCCCTCTAAATAAGAGTTACTGGACGTGTTACTGGGTATCTGGAAAATTAATTCTCAGAGGAATTTTCAATGTTGATTTGCACTATCTCAAGGTAATAGAGACTGACAGGCCCCTGGGGAGGTCTCCAACCCAGCCCCTACCCAGGAGAAGGCCAAGGCCAGGCTGTTCGGGCCTGGGCTGTCCTAGTGGGGAAAAGGCTTCTCCTCATCTCCAGCCTGAGCCCCTCATGCCTCAGCCCATGCCATGTCTCCTGCCAGGAACCACTGGGCAAAGCCTGGCCATGTCTCCTCTGTCCCCTCCTGATGTCGGGGCTACTGCTGCATGCCCTCAAAGCCACCCCTTCTCCCAGTTGAACCAGCCCTGCTCCACAGCCCCCATCCCTGCCGTGAGGTCTTCTCCTCCTTGAGCTTCACAGAATGACAGAATCATCTAGGTTGGAAGAAACCTCCAAGATCACCTAGTGCAACCTCTGACATAACGCTAACAAGTCCTCCACTAAACCATATCACTAAGCTCTACATCTAAATATCTTTTAAAGACCTCCTGTGATGGTAACTCAACCACTTCCCTTGGTAGCCCATTCCACCGCCTAACAACCCTTTTGGTAAAGAAGTTTTTCCTAATATCCAACCTAAATCTCCCCTGGTGAGCTTGTCACTAGGTACAGAAGCCTGTCATCACCAGCAAGGTCTGCCAAAGAAGGTGGTGAGGACCTCTGCTTTATCTGGTGTTCACTGTGTGTTCTTATCCATGTGTAGTGATCCTTACTGAAAGACCACAGCACATCAAGGAGTCGGTGATCCACATAATAATTAACCTGAATATGCCAAGGTCTGTGTTTGGCTTTCAGACTGTTGCGCTACACAAATCCCTTGATAACAGGATAAACTCTGCCAGCTAATTGTGAGAGAGGAGTCTGCAGGCAGCTCCCACACAGCACCAGTAATTACACCACTTGCATGTCTTTGCCTTTATCTAGCAGTACAGCAAGAAGTTCTCCCTTCTATGGATATTATGAATAGAGGTTTTTCATTGTCAGAAAATCCTATAATAGCTCGAATAAGCAAAATGGTGGAATCTTTTCTGTGTACAGGGTCTCTGTGGTGTGCTGCAAATGGATTGGAGAGCCTTTTAATGCTGCTTAACCTGGGGTTCCCACCATCTGAAGGAACAAAAGACCTTCTTTGTTTATACTGTTAGCTCGAACAACATCTTAAATGATACTTTACAGTCCGAGTACCTTTGGGATCATAACTGACCAGCACTTCGTGGTGTCAAACACCATCTTTCAATGCATCCATATTTTCCTTGTCAGCCTTCTACTACTAATGTAGAGGTAAATCTCTTCTTGATACCCTTTATATATTTTGCAAGTATCAATTTCATCTGAACTTTGGCTTCCCTGACAGCACCCCTACATCCTTGGGCAATGTTTCTTGTTTCCTCTTTCATTGCTATTCTCCCCCATCCTGTACACTGCCCTTTCACAGTGGAGTTTTGTCTTGACTTCACTGCTTTGCCAGGCTGGCCATGTGTCTCCTTGTTTTTCTGAGTATCAGGACTATTGAGGACACTCTCCTCAAAGGCTGAACAGTTCCCCTGGGTTTGTCTGCCATTCAGAGCAGTCTCCAATGGTATCTCACATATCGGTTCCCTAAATAACTCAAAACCTGCTCTCCTAAAGCCCGGGGTCTGTGCTATGCTACTCTCCTGCCTCCCTCTTTCCCTTCAGAAACTTGGCCTCATTGTTTCATGATCACTACAGAGCAAAAGCTGTCATTACTAACCTTTGTCAGCAAATAGTAGGTACAGCTGTAGATCTGTGCATTTCCCTTGTTTGTCCTTCCCTGTACTAGTATAACAAGAAGTCACATGTGACTCCCTCCGGCCATCTCCTGGATGGTTTGTGTCCTGACATGTCCAGTCATTTCCTGACATTCCCAGTCAGGAAAGCTTCATCTACTGCCTTACCTAGCTGGTGGTCTTTATCACACTCCCACCACAGCATCATGCTTAGTGATTGCTCCTCTGACATGACCCACAAGTTCTTAACCAGGTCTTAGCCCCACACACTGGAGCTGCTCCTTCCAAGGGGACCTCTTTCTTCCTGCCTGTCTCTCCTGAAGGGCTTGTCTCCATCCACCACAGCTCTCCGGTTACGTCAGCTGTGCAAACATTGCCCAGATACCCCAGTAATATGATGAGTTCTCATCCCTCCTGCTCAGCTTCCAGGTTGTGTATGAATGTACACATGCCCCAGAGGTGGGTGTTCTTTGACCCTGTTTTTATATGCCCAAACTCTGCCTTGTTCCATGACCCCCCACCCCCTTCACCTTTTTCTTTTTGCCCTTTTCTCACCTTGCTGGACTGTAATCGCCCTCTCACAGCACTCCCATTTAATGCTCTCCTCACTAAGTTGGCCATCTTCTTGGCAAAGATGTTTGCCACACTAAGTGAGAAGGAAAACGATAGCTTATTTCTTGAATTTACGAACCTGGAACTTCTAGGGCAAGCTAAGCTTGCCTCAAGACTGCCTAACTCGCTTCATGCAAAGTCACTCTGAAATCCAACTCTTCACTTACAGGGTGACACCTACAGTATCCGTTTTTCCAAAACCTCAAACATATGTAATTATAGCTTAGCTCTGCCTTAACATAGCTGATTTTCCCCACCAGTCGTTTGTAATAGGACCCATCTGATTTTGGCAGTCTGGGACAGGACCAATGACCTGAGTCAGAGCTGTGATTTCATTGTTGCCACAAAAAAAAAAAAAAAAAAAAAAAAAAAAAAAAAAAAAAAAGTAACATTTTATGTCTTCATATATTACTCACTTGCCAATTTTTATTTTTGTTTCTGAACTACTGTAAATACCCTGTGGGAAAATTCATCTCAAAAAGTAATATATATATCTTTGAACAATAAGATATATATATCTTTGAACAATAAAGTCAATTTTGCTGTAATCATAAACTGTACAGCAGAACTGCCATATAGCCCCTTTTTCATATACCAGAACACTATACTCTTCAGCCCCTATTTAAAAAGGGTTAAAAACACCACACAATTTGAGGTACAAAAGTACAAATCATTTTCAATATTTTGTTCAATAGAAGCTAGACATTCCTCTTTACAGGCAAAATTTAAGATGATTCAAAACATGTTGTTTTGAATAGCAAAACTTTCATCAACTTGAGCAGGGGGTTCCACTCAGCTTTCCATTTCCAGAGTTACACAAACAGATGACGGAGAGAAGAAAACAGCATAAAAGCCTTTGTTTCTAAGGCAATAGCTATTCTTTAAATTCCTAATGTGTAATACCATTACTCGAAGCGTAACCAGGATTAGTGCACAATAATCAAAGATAATAGCTTCAAGTTAGGGATGGTTCAGAGGTAGCCACTTCTGTGTTTTAGGTGGTCTGACCAAGGTTAGCTCTTGCAAATCGTTTCTGTCTCAAACACTCTTCCTTTCCTCAGATCTTGACAATAAAACAACTCCTGCTCCATTGCTCAAGAACTAATATCAAGCACTCAAAAACTAAACAAGCTAAACAAAACAATAGAGTTGTTTGTGTAAATAAGACTACAAATTATTCTTCATGAATTAGCAATTAAAGAAATAAAATAATTAAAAAAATAATGTTAGGGTTATGACTTGTTACTTTTTCATTGAGTAACCATGAGACATTAAGATCTGCAAGTGAAGTAAGGGCAGGTTGGAAAACACAGATATTTATACACCGTAACAGATACGGAGAATGCAGAAAAACAACATAGATATTCTCAGTGCCAACCACAATGCGCAATTACTATTTTAAATCTTCTGTGTTTGACAAAGTCTAACTCAAGTCTTTGCAGGATGGAAATTAGTTCTTCAAAACATAGAATTTTCTATTCCTTACAAGAAAATCACAGATACTTAAATAGCTTTACAAGATATTCAGATGAGATTATTTATGCAGAACAACCAAGACACACCTGGCTACCCCACGTTTATTTTTATTTTTATTTGTTTAATAAATCTCCTTTCTAAAGAAATCAGTTTGTAGCATAGGATAAACCCCAGAGACTGATCTAAGGAAATTGTATTCTCAATTTTCAAGGATATGCTGAAATACTACCTACATCATCTTTCACCTATACAAAACTATCTGCACATAGTAGCAGCCTCCCATAAGGCACATTACAGAAGGCTGTTACACTAGCATGCTTATGGAGTGAGAGCAAGTCCACAGTTACTGGCCAG
The DNA here is from genome assembly GCF_047663525.1 of Anas platyrhynchos. NCBI lineage: Eukaryota > Metazoa > Chordata > Aves > Anseriformes > Anatidae > Anas > Anas platyrhynchos. Next base: position 39,683,034 of record NC_092621.1, on the reverse strand, counting down.
TTTCCAGATGACCAATAACAGGGAACAAAACAAGGCCTTTGAAAATAATAATAATCATGATAATAATAATAAGAGAAACCATCTGAGCCCCCAGAACAATGGTATTAAGGCAAGATCAAGCAAGACCAGGAGCAAAGGAATACTTGTGCATAGTGCTGGTTATGTCTCTTCAACATTGATCTTCAAAAGGTCTCTTTAGCCCACTGACAACCATCAAAAAGTAAATTGTAGCAGAAATTACAAGTTACAGCAGGAGAAAAAAAAAAAAAAAAAGCCACAAGCAGGGAGGCAGGGCTGTGGAAAGGATGTAATGGTAATTACATAGTAATTTAAATTTTATACTTTTTTTTACACTAAAAGTTTTACACTACATTTTTACATTTTTTCAATGGATTTGGTGGGAAAGGAGTTGAGAAAAAGAAAGGTGGAGGTGGGAAATGCCGTAAAGATTAGTATGCTCTGGCATCACTTCAGAAAACATTGTCAAATATATTAGTCTTTGTGAGGTGGAATTTCAGATATCCTGTACTCTCTTATAAAAAGAGAAGAGCACAATTTAACAAAATAGACACTACTCAATGTCCACTCTCAAAGCCAATGATATTAAAAAACAAAAAATCATAATCAACTTCTCCCACCTGTCCTCCAGTTTACAGCATTTAGAAGTTTAAGTGTAATGCAAATCCTGTAGTATAAATACACCACCTTAATATTGCTTTAGACAAGATGTCAGGAAGTAATTGCTCATCTGCTCAGAAAAAAAATGTATATATATATGGAAATGTAATGATTAATCTAATACAGCTGTTCAAATCTGGCAAGGATTTGCAACCTGAATCTCATTCAGCCTTCTGACAGGAGTAAGGATTCATCTCCACTGTAAGCAACCAGAACCACTGTTTCAAACAATGGAAACTCAACAAGCCCTTAAAAATAGACCTCTGAACTGCACTGTACCACTGTACTTGTTCCTGATGAGTTTTGGTGATAGACCATGGGAATAAAACTTAAGGTACCCACTGAAAAAAAAAAATAATAATAAAGTCAATGTATTCTGCAAAAAAAAAAAATAAAAAAATAAAAAAATAAAATAAAAGACCTATAGTATTTTAATCTGCAGGATGATACACATGAACGCAACTCTCTTCCTCTTCCCCCTCCATAAGAGAATACTGTTACTTTCTGTGATGCTTTCTTGTTGCCATGGCATCCTTTCTATTGTAGGTCTTTTCACCCTCATGCTATTTCCCCAGTTGGCACTCAACCTGTGGGCATCTTCCTTCCAGCTCAAAAGCTTATAAATATTTGTTTCTTTTTGAAACAACACATTTCATCTGTGCATACAAGGTGCATTGTTCCACACCTCAGAGAGTTAGGTTTCAGCTAGAACGCAGAACACTGTTTGTAAGCACATAAAGACTGAGGTTGTACTTGGACAGTAAGCAGTTCATCCAAAATCTTTGTCTACATTAGTACAGTATCTAGCACTGGGGTACCTGATCACCAGAAAAGAGACCATCAAGCACTCTAGTAAGTATCACTCTTTTCTTCGACTTTACTACCCAATTTATTCTCTCAATTTCCATGTATATCTCTCCAAGATGTTCATTTTCCTGACATGCAATCCATGCTGTGGCATGCATCCCCATCAAGATGTCTGTCCATCCACCTCAGAGACTATTTGTACATCCCACCGGGCTGACTGAAGGCAGAAACACCACCAAGGAAGACACCTTCTCAAGATGAAACCTCCGGTTCCCTAGAGAGCGTCGTTAGTCTATCTGCCTGCAAGTACTGTGCCTGAGAGCGCAGCCGCTCCCCTCCCAGCGTGAGGAAAGCAGCCACAAGTCTCCAGCCGCTACTTTGCGGCCCCGCCGGGAGCCGCCGCTGCTCTCCCAGGAGATGCGCTCTGCGTTGCACTTAGGAAAACACCCTCCGCTCACACAGAGAAAAAGAAACAAAAAAATAAAAAATAAAAAATAAAAAAAAGCGGGGGGGGGGGGGGGGTGGGGTGGGGAGGAAAGGGATTGCAAAACAGGAGACTTTTGCCTGTCATAACTACAAAGTCGCAAGGAAAGTGAGATTTTTCGGAGGAAAGGCAACAGGTTTGCTAACACCGCCCCCACCCCGCCACCAGGGGAAGCACCCTGCTTCACGAGGGGCCCCGTCCCCCATCCCGATCCCGTCCCCGACCTGGGTCGCGGACACTCACCGGCGGCGCGGGCGCGGAGTTTCCGCTGCGTTTGGCGGAGCCTCGCCGTGAGCTCAGCCGCCGCCAGGACTCCGCCAGCCGTCCGCGACTGCTGCCGCGACCGCTGCCACTACCGCTGCCACTACTGCCACCGCCGCCCGCCGCCCCCTCGGCGGCACAGCCCCGCTCTGCCGCCCCGGGGCTCTGCCGTCTCTGCCCCATGGCCCGCGGCGGCGTCCCCTCTCCGCTCGGCTCGGCTCGGCTCGGCTCCGCGCAGCCCTTATCTTTAGCGATGCTGCCGAGACGCGGCGGGGGGGTGGCGGGGCGGGCCGGGGCGGAGCGGAGCCGCCCGCCCCCCGTGGCCGCGGGACCGCCCGGGGGGAGCCTCGGGGCTCGGAGCGGCGGCAGCCCCCCGGGGATGGAGCGAGAGGGGGGCACCCGCCCCGGGGGCCTCTGGAGGAGCGCGGTGTGAGCGCAGGAGATTAGAGCTCGTCGTACCCCACGGCGAAATGAGAGTTAATTGAGGGTCGGGTAGCTATACTCGATTTTGTCGCGACATGTGACATGTTATGCCCGTTCACTTCTACGTCTGGGTCTTGCCAAAATCTTACCAGGAGACTTCTCTTCATTAGTCTACGTTAACTGAACTAGATTAGTGGCTTTTCAGCAATAAATCATGTTCCTTTTTAAAATCGGGTAGCCCTTACCGATGTGCGAGTTCCCCAAAGCCCATCATTTTTCTCTCTTGTTTACACTAAGGAGGGTGGAAACACGAAGTCAGCAGCAAAAGGCAGCGTGGTACCTGTTGATAGGGTGCACCTTCTGGTGGTCTGGTTTTCTTTCTTAAATATAACAAGGAGCCTCTCTGGAATAAATTCACCTCTCTGCCAAAATTGCAAGGGTCCTGGGGTCAGTATGCCGCAGATAATGTTTTAGGAATGTGCATATCAGGTTCATCTATTCTACCTGCTGATCACAGGGCACCGGTGATGAGCTGTGGGGAAAAGGTGCCTCTCCTTTGCCGTCTGAAATCACTGCTAGTACTTCTCCGTGAGGTGAGAGGACACTCAAATCCCCACGGCTGAACTAAGATAGCTAGTAAGCATGTTAGAGTACAAGCTCAGACGTTAAAAGGTAAAGCATTACAAGGTAAATATTTCTTCTTGTGCAACACAGCCACGCTAAAAAAAAAAAAAAAAAAAAAAAAAAAAAAAAAAAAAGAGAGAGAGAGAAGGGAAAACAACAATAAACTAGATAGATATTCTGTTATTCAAGGATCATTAAAATACAGTGAGTGTTTTGCAGTCACTAAACCATTGATTTAGTGACTGCACTTTTGATTTATCTCTACAAGAATTTCTTAGAAGAATGCTTTACTGAAAAAGTCAGATGTATGCAGATCTCTTCAGAAGCTGGACATTCTGTTTTTAAAAGATACAACATTATAAAACACAATATTATTCTAGTTACAGCCACAGTACTTTAAATGATATATGAAAGGATCTATCTTCCTCACAGTGTATCTACTGCTGTAATAGTAATCAAGAAAGAAAAGGCAGAGTTTCCAAAGAATGTGTTAAATCCTCTGCTAAATAAAGGTCTGAAGCAAATAACTAAGGATTTTGTTATGGCATCAGGTAGTCTAATTCCTTTTACTCCTCTAATTAGATTCCAGTCTGATTGTTTACCTCCCATTCAGTGGGGAAACACATGATCCGGAGGGTCTTTTCCTTCCAACACCTGTAACTATAGCAAATCACTTCATTTGGTTGAACTATTCTCATGACTGCTTTTAGCTTCATTTATTCTGTACTGAGGCACATCAGTACTAGGTCAACATTGCTGGGTTAGTGAATTAGTTTTATCATCTTTATTAACATCTACAGACTGACTCTTCTGGTATCTCCTCTATCTGCTAGTCAGAGTATTAAATTTCCCAAAGCAGTGTTTTTCTTTAATTATGCATTAGAGGAATCTAACGATTTTCAAATCCCATAAAAATTTGTAAGTGACTTTGTTGGGTTTCGGTGTTGGTTTTTTTGTTTGTTTGTTTGTTGTTGTTGTTTTAAATTGTTTGTTTTGTTTTGTTTTTCTTTAATCAAATTAAATAACACCCAGAGACTACTAAAGAGTCTTTCTTGGGGTAGTGGGGAATCTCTAAAAGAATCCACAGCCAGGATACAAAAATGTTTGTGTTACTGACTTATCAATAGACTTTGACTCTGCAGCTGGAAGATGAAGTCTGCTTCCTTCACCTGTTTTGTTACACAGTGCATACTACTTATTCAGCTCACATAACCATGTAAAATACAACAGAAAAGCAAACATGAATTCTTATTTAAAATAGCAAAGCTAAATGGCTACAGATTTCAAACTAAAACAGAACAAAAATCACAGCCAAGAAGAATGTAAGTTCCTGTAAGTCTAATACACAACAGAGGCCATCAGAAGGTCAAATTTTGTGAAAAGATGTTCACCTGCTAATAGACGTGAATCTTTTTTATTTTCAGATGTAAAGGCTGAGCTTTCAGCACAGAAAACGGGCTTCATTTTCTTTATTTAAGCCTGTAAGAACCAGACCATCCTAGTGCCAGTTGTGTTTTGTATAAACCATCATAACAATAAATTTCGACTTGTTATGTGGTGTGACAGATCTTACTGTAACATGTATGTTACTGTAACATGATGCACCACACATACTTGTTTTTTATCACTGACATTATGTACACCATATGTTTATTCCTCCTAAACTTATAAACATTGCTGTTATGGCTATAGTCACCCATACTGTCTGCTTGGCTAGCAAGGTAGCATTTTCATCTTGAGCAGAGAAGGACATAACTGCATGTTATGTATACTGTAGTCTAACATCTTTATTTTAGCATTTTTCATTCCACCTATGTTTCTTATTCACAGTGGTTTATAATTACTTACAAATATTTATCAACAAGTACAAACAAATATGTCATTAGGTGTTGACAGGGCTTTATTTGCATGGTTTAAATCATAGAATCAGTTAGGTTGGAAAAGACTTCAAAGATCGAGTCCAGCTAAGGAGTTGGACTCAATGATTCTTGTAGGTCCCTTCCAACTCAGGATATTTTATGATTCTATGATCATCTAGTTCAACCTAGGACTTCCAAGTCCACCATTAAACCATGTCACTAAGCATTACATCTACATGTTTTTTGAAGACATCCAGGGATGTCTTGGCAGCCTGTTCCAATATTTCACAATGCTTTCCGTGAATAATTTCTTTCTTATATACAATCTAAACCTCCCCTGGCACAATTTGAGACCATTACCCCTTATCCTAACAATTGGTGCTTTGAAGAAGAGCCTGATCCCCACCTCACTATACCCTCCTTTAAAGTAACTGTAGAGAATGATAACGTCTCCCCTGAGCCTCCTTTTCACAAGGCTAAACAACCCCAGCTCCCTCAGCTGTTCCTCACAAGACTTGTTTTCTAGACCCTTCACCAGCTTCATTGCCCTTTTTTGGACAGACTGCAGCACTTCCATGTGCTTCTTATAGTGAGAGGTTTGAAACTGAACACAATATTCAAGGTGCAGCCTCACCAGAGTGGAGTACAGGGGAACAATCACCTCCCTGGTCCTTCTGGCCATGCTATTTCTGATACAAGACAGGATGCTGTTGGCCTTCTTCGCTACTTGAGCATGCTGCTGGCTCATATTCAGCCAGCTATTGACCAATACCACCAGGTCCCTTTCCAGCAGCTTTCTAGCCTTTCTTCCCCCATCCTGTAGTGTAACATAGGGTTGTTGTGCCCCAAGTGCAGGACCTGGCACTCAGCCTTGTTAAACCTCATACAATTGGCCTTGGCCCACCACCACAGCCTATACAGATCCCTCTGCAGACACTTCTGCTCTCAAGTAGATCAATACTTGCACCCAAATTGGCGTTTGCAAAATTACTGAAGGTGCACTCGATCACCTCATCCAGATCATTGATAAAGATATTGAAGTCGTCCTAGTACTGAACCCAAGGGGACTCCACTAGTGACCAGGCTCCAGCTGTATTTAACTCCATTCACCACAACACTTTGGGCCCAGCCACCCCGACAGCTTTTTAGCCAATTAAAAGTAAACCAGTCCAGGCCTTGAGCAGCCAGCTTCTTCAGGAGAATGCTGCAGGAAACTGTTAAAAACTTCACTGAATTCTAGCTAGAACATATACACAAACTTTTCCTCATCCACTGAGCATGATGTCATCTTGTTATATAAAGAGTTCAGGTTTATCAAGCCGGATCCGCCTTTCATAGGCCCATGCTGACTGGGCCTGATCACCTGGTTGCTCTGTAGATGCTGCATGATAATCTGCTCGGTGAGTTTCCCTGGCACCAAGGTCTACTGACAGGCCTACAGTTTCCCAGATCCTCCTTCCAGCCCTTCTTGTAGATGGGCAACACATTTGCTAGCTGCCAGTTGACTGGGACCTCCCCTGACAGCCAGGACTGCTGATAAATGATGGAAAGCGGCTTGTTGAGCACTTCCACCAACTCCTTCAGAACCCTTGGCTGGATCCCATCTGATCCCATAGACCTGTGCACACCTAAGTGGAGTAGCAGGTTGTTAACCAATTCCTCTTGGATAGAGAGGGCTTCATTCTGCTTCCTGTCCCTATCCAGCAGCTCAAGGAGCTGAGTGTCTGGAGAACTGATTTTGCTGCTAATGGCTGAGACAAAGAAGGCATTAAGAACCTCACTATTTTCCTCATCTCTTGTCAGCGTTTCCCCACACCTCCAGTAAAGGAGGTTCTTCTTAGTCCTCCTTACCTTGTTTATACATATGAGTTTATAAAAACATTTTTTATCATCTTTAGCAGCAGTAGAAAAATTGAGTTCTAGCTGGGCTTTGGCTCTTCTAATTTTCTGTCTTCACAGCCTCACGACATCTTTACAGTCCTCCTGAGTGGCCTGTCCCTCCTTCCAAAGGTTATAAACTCTCTTTCTTCCTGAGCTCTACCCAGACCTCCCTGTTCAGCCAGGCCAGTTTTCTTCTGCCCTGGTTCATCTGTTGGCATGTGGGGATGGCCTGATCCTGTGCTTTTAGGATTTCCTTCTTGAAGAGTGACTAGCCTTCCTGGCCTCCTTTGCCCTTCAGGACTGCCTGCCCAGGGACTCTGTCAACCAGTCTTCTTAACAGGCTGAAGTCTGTGCTCAGAAAGTCCAGGGAGGCATCTGTTCTCCAGATACTCAGCCCCCTGAGCTGTTAGCTAACCCCATTCTTTACTTTTCCAAGATATATTTTCCAAATATTTTAGCTTAGCAGAGTTCAAGACCCACAGAGCTGTTTGGTTTGAACTATTCAGAGGCTTGGAAGCAGTCACTCAAGGTCTGTGAAATACTTTCATTTCATCTTGCATTAGTAAGACAGCAGTTATAATTTCAGCTGGAAGAGACCACCGGGGTTCAAGTGATCCAATGCTCTGCTTAAAGCAGGTCCACTGAGATCAGCTTGCTCAGGGATTTTTTATAATAAAATAAAATAAATAAAGCTTTCACAGTTTCTCTGTATTTTTTTTTCATTGTTTATTAACCACTTAGTGAAACATCTAATTGAAAATTCTCATGTTCACAGAATCACAGAATCACAGAATTTCTAGGTTGGAAGAGACCTCAAGATCATCGAGTCCAACCTCTGACCTAACGCTAACAGTCCCCACTAAACAATATCCCTAAGCTCTACATCTAAACGTCGCTTCGGTCTGTTGTTTTTTCTCATTTCATCAAACACCTTCAAGGATAGCCTGGCTTCATCTTCTCTATACTATCATATTTAATAGAAGAAGGCAACAGTTAAGCCTTTGCAAAGCCTCTGTCCTTAAGGATGAAGAAATATATTCTCTCAATATCTTTTCAAAGACAAAGTGGATAAAACTTTCTATAGACAGCTACAAGTAGCCTCACATTCTCAGACCTTGGTCCTCACAGGAAGCTTCAACCACTTTAATATCTGCTGGAGGAACAACACAGCAGGGTATATGCAATCCAGGAAGTTCCTGGAGAATATCAATGACAACTTCCTCTTCCTCATGAGGATAAATGCTCTGCTACACCTCATACTTAAAAAAATAAAAAGTACATAGGTGTACAAAACATTTCATAATGAGCCATCATTGTGCACTTGCAGTCCTGCATCCTAGGCCTCATCAGCAGAGGAGTGGACAACATGTGGAGGGAGATGATTGTCCCTCTCTACTCTGCTATTGTGAGGCCCCACCTGGAGTGCTGTATCCAGGTCTGGAGCCCCAGGACAAGAAGGATGTGGGGCTGTTAGTTTGGATCCACAGGAGGGCCACAAAGATGATGGAGCACTGATCCTGGGAAGACAGGATGAGAAAGCTGGTAATGTTCAGCCTGGAGAAAAGAAGACTCCAGGGAGAAGTCACTGCAGTTTTTTGATACTCAAAGGGGGCTTATGAAAAAGGTGAAGAGCAACTTTATGTCCAGACAGCTAATGACAGGACAAGGGGGAATAGTTTTAAACTAAAAGAGAGGAGATTAAGATTAGAGGTTAGGAAGAAATTCTTCACTGTGAGTGTGTTGAGACACTAGAACAGGTTGCCCAGAGAAACTGTGGCTGTCCCATCCCTAGAGATGCTCAAGGTTGGATGAGATCACCTCCTTTGATTGGGTGACCCCACTGCAGCAGGGTTGGAACTAGATGATCTTTAAGGTCCCTTTCAATTCAAGCCATTCTGTAATTCTGTGATATGAATCCTTTGCTACAGTGACCATGTGATGGCAATGTTCAGAATTCTGACGAGAGGAAACAGAACAAAAAGCTAGATCACCACCCCAGACATCAGTCTTTTCAGGAACTTGCTTGAAAGAATCCCATGGGATAAGTTTCTGGATAGGAGAGGCCAAGAAAGCTGTGTTAAGAGTCACCTCCTCCAAGCTCAAGACCAGTCCTTCCTACCAGGCAGGAGGTCATTCAAAAATGCCAGGAAACCCGAGTAAATGAACAATGAGCTACTGGTAAAACAAAAAGATAAAAGGGAATATACAGAAGATGGAAGCAGAGGCAGGTTGCCTAGGAGGAATATAGAGACGCTGTCCAAGCTTGCAAAGCCAATGCCCAAACAGAGTTGCATCTGACCAGGAACATCATGATCAAAGGCCAGACAGTAAAGGTCCTGTGGATATTTCATACCTGTGATGTCAGATCTTAAAAAAAAAAATATTAACTTTCAATAAAATTATAAATGATAAACAACCATGAGCACTATGTAAATACATACAATTATTTAGTGTGTTTTAATGTCTGCTTCCTGCTACAGAAGAATCAATTTGTAGTTTGTGCATGTTTTAGGCAGAACCAGACTGCTATCACAGCAGTGTGTTATTGTCAGAGGACTGAGAGCCTTCTTCATGACCGTCATCTTTTGAAGTCTATCATTGCTATGATGTTGTAGGGTATAGGCAACCATGTTTTGGGACAGGGTATTTGAAAGTATTTCTGATTTTGTCCCAGGTTCATAAGAGAAAAGATCATGCTGTAGCTTTTGCTGCATGCTTGTAAGTCAGGCAGAGGATAGGGAAATGGAATTTGTCTGTATGTTATCCTGGGAGCTGCATGTGTGGTAGTTTCTCATCTCATCATGCCTGCAGTGAGGTCATCTTGCTTACCTCATGAAAGCCATTGAGGAGCAAGAGGTCCTACAGAGCAAGCTCTTCCCTTTATCTTCTCTGTTGGAAAAACAGGCTGCAGAGAGCAGGGGCCAGAGGATGTAAATATAGCTAACATAGCTGCAGATTGTGGTGCCACTGTAGAACTAGCATCCTAGGTGATGGAAGTAGAAATTGGAAAGAGACTAATATTGTGAGAGAGGAGAAGCAGGTTTTTCTCAGTGGATGACAAATGCCTCAACTGGACTGATGCTAATAGCAAAAAAAAAAAAAAAAAGAGTTTGGTTCCTTCATTTATGCTCAGCACCCTACACTTGGAAGGCACTTGTAACTAATTCTTCTATATTTGTGTATGGATTATGGAAGCAACTGTGAAAAGACACTAACTTTTTGAAGATGTAAGAGGTTTTTACTCTTTCACTAGAACATAGCATTTCTATGCCTTAAACTATTATACACAGTCATTGGAAATAATTTGGATATTCTGTTGTGTTTACCATAGTATGTAATGAGTATTTTTCAATTACTACAGCAACATCAATAATGCCACATAACAAATAAAAGCTTGGAAGTTGATGATATTCATCATCAGACATAATGGGTGCATTACCTAGGATTTTGCATACATGTTCAAGTATTTTGTTCTTCCTCATAGTCATTATTGTAGATCCTTCTAAAAACTAACTACAAGATAAATTATTATCATTATTATTTAAAATTATTGTCAGAGACGTGGGGAATAGTTTAATGGAAAAATACTGGTTGAACTAAAAATGCACTGGAGATTAGTAATTAATTCATAATTTTACACGTGAAAAAACTCTTCACTTGCTTTTTTTTCTGTCTCTTGGTGTAGACATACATAAGATATCAATAATGTATAGCAGTCTATAGGAGTGAAGCAGTGCCCAAGGTAATGGCATGCTCAATGCACTGGACACACAGTTTACAGGAGCTGACAGAATGCACATTTGGGTGCTGAGAGAGTTGGCTGATGTGTTCGAGGGCAGTGTTACATTGACATTTCATTGCAATCAGGGGAGGTTCTACATGACTGGGTATAAAAAAAAAAAAAGAGAAAGAGAGAGAGAGAGAGAGACAGGTCAGTCTAACTTCAGTGTCTGGGAAAGTTATGGTGCAAATACTTCTGAAAACAATTTCCAGGAAGACAATTACGAGTAGACAGCATACTTTTAACACAGAGAAACCATGACTCACTAGCCTGGTTTCCTTTAGTAAGGAGATGACTGACTCTGAGCACAAGGGAAGAGCAGTGGACATTGCTGATTATAGACAATATATAGCTTGGTTACAGAAAGGTCTTTTATATAGTCTTCCACAGTACCCTTATATGCAAACCAATAGTCATAGGCTGGTTTGATGAATTACAAAATGGGTGGGAAACTGCCAAATCACTAGTCTTAAAGGATTATGATCTGCAGCATATATCCAACAGGCAGCTGGTTACGAGTAGCATCTCTCAAAGGTCGATGATGTCAGTACTGTTTAATTTTTTTAATCAGATAGATGGATCCTGCCCTCTGCAAGTTCACAGTTTATATCAAGTTGGGGGAAAGTAGTATGTTCCTGAGGGAAAGCAACGGGACTGTTATTCAGAGAGTTATCTTACATTGCAAGTACGTCAGAAGTATGAAATATGCACAGGGCCTTCATTCTCAGGCCTTTGATCATGTTTTCACAACTACCTTAAGCTCCACAAAATTATGCAACTATGTCTTAAACTCTGCCAACTCTGTGAAAAGACGTAAACAAAGATTACATGTTTTCTTTGATTAACTTTTCATAGAAGTAATCACTTCAAGGGTATTACACAATTACAAGTGGGAAGAAAGGTTGTCTATGAATTGTTTGTTGTTTTTTTAAGTGTGGGTCATAATATAAAAACACAAGTTTTCAAAGGCAAAATTTCTCTGCCAAGCTTCTTTTTTGCTTTCTAGAAAAAGAAAAAAAAAAAAAAAAAGGAACAAACAATTCTTCATAATGTTTCCTTCCTCCAAAAAACTAAGTACCAATAATAATAACTATCCAAGATCAGATGTGAATTATTAAATTCTTTTAAAATGGGATTGTGTGTATTATAATTATTTTTTTTAAGAATCTGCTGCTGAGTGGGTCAAACATCTGCTTTCTATCAACTGCATCACGGAAGGTTTTTTCATTATCTAGTTTATAGTATTTTAATTAAGAAAGTTGTGTAAACTTAGAACAAGGAGCCTTTTCCAGAAACTAGGAATGGTTGCTGATTATCGTGTGATTGCTTACAAAATACTTGGTTTTACAACAAGAACACCTTCTGAGGTAAGACTATTCTGACTATTTACTATTCTGAGGTAGAAGTCCAAAACAACACAATTTTGATTTTGGAAGAAAAAGAGTGACCAGTTTTAACTGCTTTCATAACAAGTGAAAGAAACTCATTAAAGAATTCATACTCTGGCAAGGCTACCACAATGTATGAAATATTAGATTTCAGGTAATAAAGATGTCTCTGTATATAATATCCACAGATCTTTTCTACAACACAGCACTCTCTGGGTTTTGATAAAACCTTTTACTTTAAATACTGTTCATATTCCTGCTCCTATTGGGGAAGGGGGCGGGGGGGAGAATACTCTGACAATACAAACAGGCTTCTTATTACAAGTAAATAAATAAATAAACTAAAAATTAGATTAAACTGTGTTCTATCATTTTGCTTTTCTTTGCAGAATGAAAGATGCAAAGAGAGATCTTTTTTATACTGAATCTTTAGAAAATTAACTTTAAATCCTTATGCTTACCTTAGTTGTCATCATAGGACCTAAGCCTTTGACAGTGGAAGAAAAAGAAAAGAGCTTTTGGCAATTTTTGACTGAAAAATAGAGTTTAAGTGACCCCCCACATTTCACAACAACATTACAACAGAACCAGGTGTTCTTTACCTGTCTCATGTCCCTGATCATTTTTATCCTCAGATTATTTAAATAAGGGAACACTACAAATAGTTAGGTTGTGTGGTTGTTGTTGTTTCTGTTTTTGTTTTCTCCCCTCTGGCTCATGCTGAAAGGGGAAAGAACAGCATAAAAAAAAAAAATGGGCAATTAATAACATCTCATTTTAAAATATGCCTGGACACCTCATTAAAGTATGACAGGACAAACAAAGGCATGATTTTTTCAGTTTCTTAGAAGCCCTTAGTATAGTGTTTATTCAAGCTGAACTCCCACTACAGAGGAAAGTTGTTCTGAGCACAGACTGCAAGGATCAAACTTTCAGTTTTAAGTCTTAATTATGCTCAGTTTTACTCTCTCCCATCTGTTCACGTCAAAAGGTCACAGTCTCCACTAAAACATTGTCAGAAATATTTGTAATACCTTAGTGAGCAGACAGCATGAACAAATATTATACAATACTTTTGCTAAGGCTGTAGTTCATCCTATGCAAAAAAATAAAAAATTAAAAATTAAAAAAAAAATCAGAACAAAATAAAGAATTGCTCAAATTGGTATTTAGCCTCTTTTTTTTTTTTTTTCCTGAATTGTTAAACTGAATATTCATTTCAAGACACAAAACACTTAGTAATACAGCATAAATATAACATTTGATGACAAAATGTATTTGTGCTTAATGAAACTTGCCTATAACACAAGAAGCCAACAGATATTAAATACTTTGTAAAGCTTTTTAATAGAGAAGGCACATATGCTCATTTTACCTTCAGAAGAGCCCTGGCAGTTCAATAAATGTGAAGGCTTGAATGCAACTTTCTTCTTGGGACCCATGCTCTGGGACACAAAATACTAATTGCTCTAGAAACACTTTGGCACTCTCACAATATTCATGCTTTTGTTAAAAATATGCACCTGTCAACTAACAGAGACAAAACAGAAGTTATGAAGACCTGGTTACAAGTATCAGCTAAACACCCTGCCATGCCAAACTGCATACAGCCATCAATGTCTTTTCTTAGAGAGAGAGTGAGTAAAAAAAGGAAGAGTCAATTGATTCAAAAAATCTCTTAATCTGAGAACTACAATTTATCTTTACACAATTTTATTAAATCATACTTTGACAATCTAACAGGAATGAAAACCTTAGCCTTAAACTACAAGGCTAATACGAGTCCCCAGTATTTAATCTAAGTAAGGCAAAATGATAATGAGATTATTAGTCTCAAGACTATCACATGACATTAAAAGCTTAGGTCAATATTTATTTATTTATTTATTTTCAGTATATGAATTTATGACTGTTTATTGTTCACTGAAAAAGAGGTGTGCTAGCTTACCATACAACAAATGAAAATAACTTCTGCATTTGTCAGGAGTAGGTTTCATCTTACTGCTACATAATTCATTTTAATGAATCCTTCTCAATTAAAAAAGTATTGAAAACTAAGATGTTCCTGTGCAAATTTACCTTAGTTTGTTTTTACAACTCATTATTGTAATTATATGTTAGTAAATGTATGCAAAGTTTTGGGGCATATTAACCTTAGGCAAGTAATAACACTACACTACATCCTGTGACAGTTTAATATTGTTGAAGTAATATTTATTTAAATTGCAAGCAAGGGATCTTTGGTTGTATGGATGACTGCCAGGCATAAAACACTAAAGCACCAAGGGCAACAGAAGGGATGCCAAGGTTAATTCATTGAGATCAGAGAAAAAAGTCCTTGCTCTGATTTTGCAGCTTTGTTTCCCCATTACATTACTAGTTCCCAAAATCATAAGTAATTTGCTGACCTAGAACAGTTCTGTATACTGGAATACACTTTTTTATTTATCTAAGGAAAGAGTAGAGACATCTAGTGCAAACGTTCTGGAAAAGTTGATAAATCTATACCATGCTTTTTTTTTTTTTTTATTTCTAAAAAGAGAATAATCCCTTGTGAGAGACAACATACTGTCCTTTTCCATAGAACACCTCCATACTCTGAAAGACCCCAAGCTTGAGTGACTTCTGTGTATATCAGAGAGAGAACCGGTCTGTCTCACATATTTAAATATTAATTCCCCTTTCTATATAAGGTCAAGTAGAAATGGCAGTGACCCCAGAATTGCTTAATCTGGTTACCATGCATCTTTCCTTGCAGAAGAGGAGCCTTGAAGATCAATATTGAACTGGTCTAGGCAGCACTACTAATTATGTTTAGTTAAGAGGAATTTTGTGCTTGTTGAGTCTAATTTTTATTTCTGACACCTGGCAGATTGGAGCTAAATAATTTATGTATTATTCATATATGTAAAGACTCTTACATTTATTAAGTTCAATATCATAATGTTTTGTTTCATATAAAATTAAGATCTTCAGCCACCAAAGCACTTAGACCTATATTTAACTTTGAAATCATTAGAACTGTCAGTGATTTTTAAAGAAGCTACGTCTGCTTCATGAAGTACTGCTGAATGCATAACTACTACTATAAAAATATGTAAGTGCCAACTATTAAAGGTTTGATTTTCACATTACTAACATTGTAGATAAGAAAGCTGAATGCCTGTGTTCCACTCTGTAATGGTGTTATAACCTCTGCCAAAATGCAGAGGTTATGGGCTGGGCATGAATTAATTTACCTCTGGAACTATCTACATATGTAAACAGAGAAGCAGTTGGATCTTTATAAAACAAACCAATAGACATTATAGTATTGTATTTATTCCTCTGGTTATAGAATAT
The DNA here is from genome assembly GCF_047663525.1 of Anas platyrhynchos. Lineage (NCBI taxonomy): Eukaryota > Metazoa > Chordata > Aves > Anseriformes > Anatidae > Anas > Anas platyrhynchos. The sequence goes on along the minus strand of NC_092621.1, from coordinate 39,667,506 downwards.
TGAGTTAATTTAATTGAGTAGAAGAAAAAAAAAATGCACATATAACAGTGGGGAAAAGTCATGTAGTGGTAGTTTCCAATCAGTTAATGAGTTAACTGATTAGTTAATTAATTGTAGTTAATTGTATTATAGGAGTTAAACTATCAGGTGTCATGCTGCAGTTAAAAGTCATTAGTCTTTCAACATGGTTACAAGTAAAAATATTTTTTTTTGTAATCTTAAACATATAGACAGGGGATTTTCTCAGGAATGAGTTGAAAAATAAAACAATTTAATTTTTGTGCTTTATCCTTAGCCTCTACAAGACACTTACAAAAATAATGATAGACATCATTTTAACTCCAACTGTAGTCTGTAAATTCTGGAAAGAATAGTTACCATGGTACCCCAAGTTCTTTTAGCAGATTAATTCTTTTCCAGACTTGTTGCTGTTATGTCATTTAGTGTGATTGATTGCATGCTCAAATTGATTGATGATTTATATCAACAAGAGAATACTTGTTATCACCTAACATTTTCTACTGAAGTGACAGTCACCTTGATTTTATAGCAGTGGTATTTGTTAGATTGAAATACAAACTAATGATGTTTTTATCATTATTTATTTAAGACATGGAACATACAGAATCACAGAATTGTCTAGGTTGGAAGAGACCTCAAGATCATTGAGTCCAACCTCTGACTTAACACTAACCAGTCCTCCACTAAACCATACCACTAACCAGTCCTTCACTAAACCATACCACTAAGTTCAACATCTAAACGTCTTTTAAAGACCTCCAGGGATGGTGACTCCACCACTTCCCTGGGCAATCTATTTATTAATCTATTCCCTGTTAATCTCTTTAAATGTTATACATGAAACAGACTTTTTTATATACAACTCTCAGAAATATTAATTTAAAAATCTAATTCAGATGTATATGAGTTGTAAATCAAAACACTTTTGACATGCTTCTTAAACTAAAGTTCAGGAGGTATATTCTTAGACACCCTGCAGAACCTGCTTTCTAATTTCTCTGTCAATGTGACATAATTCATATACTATAAAAGGACAATCTAGTAATACTTTCTTAACTTCATGACTAAGTTTCAGAAGATAAAGAAAAAGGAAAAAAAGAAATCTTACACTAAAATTTTCATTCATCTTGACAACTGTTTTGAAGAAGGAAGAAGTTTTGAAGAGGCTTACATAAAAACTTTTCAAAAGTCTTGAAGAGTTAAACATGGAAAGGTAAATATATATATATATATAAAAAAATGAGAAATTGCATCTTCTGCATCCCTCAGTATTTAAAATAGAAAGGAAGAGGTAAACTGAAATAAGGATAGGGTCACAATGTCTCTTGTGAGGAGCAAATAAATGAACTTTGCATCAAGACATTAACTTTCTACTTCTCACAAGAATGACTTTACCAAGAGGCAAGATCTAACAACTTGGAAAAAAAATCAATCCAGTGAAACAAAGTGCACTACACCACTGAATCTGGGATCTCAGATTAAAAATTGCAGAATAAAAATATAGAGGATAAGACTTATTTCACAGAAAGCAACATGCATAATGTTGATATGCTGGACAAAAGAACTCTTTATTTGTGCATCTTGCACTGATTTTCATGTCATTCCTAAGTACACTGAAGGTGTGATAAAAAAAAAAAAAAAAAAAAAGTATTTATTGTATTTATTGGTATCAGTTGAGGGTGGGTTACAAAAACATGGAGAATTTTTGAAAAGTGTTTAAACCTGTCTGGAATTACAAGATATGGACAAATAATAATAATAATAATAAATTTAAGCCTTGTATGATTAAATGTTCCTGTATGTTTGTGTGTTATTCAAAGTATTGATGATCTTGATATACATCAGAGTATATCTGACTACATATCTGTATATCTACATGTATCTATATCTGAGTATATCTACATCAGAGTATATCTGAGCCAATATTTATTGTACAGGCAGATATAATGAAATTGACCTATCTTCAGATGTCTTCTATAGCTGTTCAATGTAAAAAAGGTATGTAGGGATGAAATACCAGCCCTTCTTAAATGTGCTAAAATTGGATGTATGCACTTTTTAAATCACTACAAGACTGTTGCATTTCTTCACTTTCTGCAACAAATACAACTTTTTTTTTTTTTTTTTTTTTTATCTGTGTTAATTCAGAAGAAAACAAACCTCACCTATATAGCATGAAGGCAGTTGATAGTCTTCAGTCCAGGAGGAAAGAAAAAAAAATAAGACACACATAAACACAAGGAAAATACAGGGTGAGAAAGAGCATTTCAAAAACATAAAATGTAAAAACCACCACACAACCAAAGACCTTAGCCAATATTCTTCACAGCTAATACATTTTGGATGGACTAAAGACACAAAAACAAATGTATATTTTTCTGTTGTATCTGTACAACTCAATTCATATTGGAGTCCTGCTTGTTTATTTGTAGTGCTTCTGACTGAGATTATTCTTCCTGCAGCTGCAGAATGAGAAGAAATGAATGATCCCCAAGGCTAAACTAAACAGAAATTGCATACATAGTGGCTTCTTTAGGCTCACAGCTGAGAAACAAGTGGTGAAAAAAAATCCAGCACCAATGACTTTTGCAGTTTCTTCTGCAGAGCCTGCCTAGTGATGTGACATGTATCGTGTAGCTTCTCTGCTATGATTTACGTCTAGTTCTGGTAAGTGTGAAAACTTCACACAACTTTCCCAAAACTACTTCTGATGTCAAATGACACAGGGAGGGGGCAATACCAGGGCTTATAGTCAGAGTAAATTCTGGGATCTCTTCTCAGTAAGGGCATAGTTCTATCAAAATCTTGCTGAAACAATTAGAGGTCGTGGTTAGGCCATTACATGTATGCATTTGCTTGTCTGGAAAGCAGATCATTTACACAGAGAAATTGTATTGCTTATACCCTCTTGGATCTGTTCTGAAATGACATAGAATATTCTGCCTGCAAGAACAAATGATTGGATTTTATGGCTCAGATTTCCTCTACTATCATATTCCTGGGTCTGCAGAAAGCCTCTCTGGTACAGGGACTTCAAGAACACGCAAGGGGCTGGTTGAAGTCAAGGCCTCTAGCATTAACAAAGAGCCTGATTGATTTCAGCTAGGTGCATTTCCTCAGGTGAAAGGAATGGGGGTCCAATGGACAACTTTTCATGCCAAGCTTAAACAATATTCAATATGGAAAGTGTTTTGCAATGACTGAGACATTCTAATGTAAGGCATAGGTAGTTAATTCTTCTTATTTGGATACCTTCAGGACAACCCCAGTGTTCGTTATTGTTGTTCATTACTCAGATTTTTTTTAGAGATAAATTTTTTTTAGGGACAAAACTCTAAATGTCAAGTACATATTAAAATCTCCCAGGTTTTGCGTACTTAAAGCTTTGCTCTCCTAAGACATCTGTCCTCATTTCAATGATTTAAACAAGAAAAGAGTTAAATAAATATCACTTATTCTTGATTAAAGCAGGAAGTAACATTTATGTCATGGGTGTCCTTCATATTTTTCATCCAGGATTAGGAGTTGGAAGTCAATATTTCTTCTCCTTGGAAAGAACCAAGAGTTTTTATCCACCAAGAAACACAAAAAGAAGAAGGAAAAGTACACCTGTGACTACCTGAAGAACTCCCTGAGTATTCTCAGGAAAATTCACAATGAAAGTTCCACAGAGCTGAATGCCACAGAAACAAGAAACTCATTTAAGGAAAAATCCACTATGTCCGCCTTGATATCTTCTGGTTGTGAGAAAATCATCTCAATGGGCTGCAGTCAGTATTGCCTACCTTCCTCAAGTCATGTGATATTTACAAGTGGATCAGCCATCAGGGTGTGAAGGTATTTCAGGTTGGTAGTCTCTTTCAAAAAATAAAAAATAAAATAAATAAATAAATAAAATAAATGCTTTTAAAGAATATCTTTCCATATTGCAAATCCTGAAAATCATTTAATGACCTCTTCTGAACTGTTTTTCTCATGTTGGCACATGCAACATAAAAAGCTACATGCTACTTGTCTTGCCAGTGATTACCTTTCATCAAAGAAGTTGAAAAAGATGCATGTAGGGAGACAGCAGCAGCTATACTGAGTTTACTGAGGCAGTTCTCCCTCTATTGGCATGAAATCAAGGACATGGAAAAATGTATATTTAAT